>NC_085841.1:346373401-346693401 GCF_035594765.1 Anolis carolinensis
TTTGTTTTTAACAAGCTAATAACCAGTCCTTTTTAGCAAACAAGGGTAGGCGGCCAGGTGAAAATTAATTGGGGGGGGGGGGGGAGGTGGACCCTGAGGGGGAGGGAGGAAAATGAGAAATGAGGGACTCAAATACAAATGAAAAACAATTCAAGCGCTGTTTTCATTCCCTCGACGTCCCCTAGCCTGGACTTTGTCTGTTCAGAATAAGCGGCATCTCTCGCCTTCTAAGGTTTCAGGTCCCACCTCCAGCCAAGAGTTCAAGCAGACACGTTTACAGCATCAGGCTCCAGTGTGATGCTGAAAATAATAATAAATGGCTTTATAAAAGAGAACAAGGTATGTTAAAGCCTTGCTTGTGCTTGCTTGGTTCTTGCATCCTCAAGCTTTTTTATGCGGTCACTTAGGAAAAGGGATAAACAATGGAAGCAAATCCAGATGAGTTATTTATTATTTCATAAACGTTTCTCCATTCTTGGGTTGATGTGTTTGTCCTATTCCCCACCACCATCAAGGGTGGAAATGAATTTCTGCCTGTTTTCTGTAGTTTGGATTCAGAAAGACAAAGAATCATTTGAAATTTACAACATAAGCACAGTAGTAATAACCTACCTCCTATGATAAAAAGTTCTGTGTTACTTCTAAAAATAAGGCCTAGTTTATACACTCATAGCTCTGGAAATCTTTGCTTGCTGAAGCAAGCCCCTATTGCCATGTAAGTGTGGGTACAGGTCCTCTATAGGAAAATGGGATAATGATGATAATACAGTAGAGTCTCACTTATCCAACATAAACGGGCTGGCGGAACGTTGGATAAGCGAATATGTTCCTTGATCCCTCCTTATTATCCAACATATTTGCTTATCCAACGTTCTGCCGGCCCGTTTATGTTGGATAAGTGAGACTCTACTGTAGATATATCAGGGAGACAAAACCTGTTTTAAATAGGAGAACTATCTTGTTTACAAATAGTTTCAGCCACACCACATTTGAGGGCCTCAGGCGGAAAATTCAAACGTGTTTCCCCTTATTCCATTTATCAGTGGTATACTGTGTGTGCATGGACCTGAAATTCCATAATAGCCAAAAATTGGCACCTCAGAATAGTTTTCACAGAATATCCAACCCTAAATCTTTTGCACATAATGGCTCCAATAAAAAATAATAACAAATTTGTGACACATTCTACAACACACAATCATACTGGTACAGTGAATGACAATTAAAACGAGATATATCCCTGTATAAAGTAAGCATTTGTCACAACATATAATGCGGAACAGCACTCACAGAGTTGTTCAGAAGATGACTTAGCTAATGACTCCAAGCATTATAACAGGAGTTATGAAATGATTAATACAGTACATACATACATACAGGAGACTCACAGTTAACTGAAACTCAAGTAACTGGTAAAAAATGAAGAAACTTTGAATAAAAAATAAAACACATGTAGCATGAAACTGTGTTGCATTAAGCTTTTTACTTGTCTTAATTTGCTTTTAATTACTGCATTTTAATATTAATATAAAGTTAATACAGAGTTTATGGTACAGAATGGAGTATAGCATTAGTTAGGCCTATTTTAGTAGTAACTCTCAAGAAACCAGAAGCTACATTTTCCGGCATGGGTCCCAGATAACGGAGAGCCTACTGGATAAAGATGAATTCATGACACATTCAACAACATACATCCATTCTGGTACACTAAATGACAATTAAAACTAGATATATTCCTATATAAAGCAATCATTTGTCACAACATATAATGAAAGACAGCATTAGGAAAGTTGTTCAGAAGATGGCTGAGCTAATGACTTCAAACATTATAACAAGAGTCATGAAATGATTAATATATATCTTTAACATGAACAGTGTTTACTATTTATTCATCCTGTCTTTTATAGTTGCATACAAAAGTTTGCATACAAAACACAGTTGCATACAAGTTTGAACATACTTTCCTAAACCACCAGTTTTCAAAATTAGAATGGGGAGGCAAGGGCTAAGACTCAGTCTCTGCCCACAATCTTTGTGTGTGTGTGTGTGTGTGTGTCTGTGTGTCTGTGTGTCAGTCAGTATGTGTCATGGGTGAAGAGGAGGGAGGGAGCTGTCAAAGTGGAAAGAAAGAAGGCAGAGCATCTATTCAAGGACCAGGCATACTGACCAAGGTCAGTCGGGGAGACATGGCCCCTCGTAGCAGCTGCACAATTATGCCTAAATTATGCGTGGCAGCGAAATTCCAAAGACTGAGACTGGTATACCCAGACGGGGAGACACAAGCTTGTGGGATACCCAAAAAAAAAAAAAAGGGAGATGCTGAATGATTTTAATTGCTTTCCGGATTTCTAAAGGCTAGATTAAGATGCTCTCCAGTAAAGGGCCTGATGTGCCATGCAGTTTTGCTAACATAAATGCAGATAAAAGAGCCTAATGAGGGAATGGGGTGGGAGGGGGTTTAGATTGGTAAGTACTGGCCACGATCAAAAGGTTAAAAGGGGGGGGGACAAGAATAAAAATTGCAGTTCAAATCTATGGAGACAGCAGGGCCCCAGCCTTTTTTAACATATAAACAGGCATGGAAACATGACTTAATTAGCTTAATTTATCCCCTTTTCCCCATCCCCCAAAACAAATGGTGTATGTGCGTTTTAATGAATCTATATTGTGCATATATACATCAAGTACTAGTAACATCAATCTTGAGTGTGCAAACATCCCATTGATAGATGACTCTAAATCATAAATAAATTTGAAGATGGTTCTACGTAGGAACAAACACTAAGAGGTTAGGTTTGCTGCTGCAAGCTGAGATCTGTTTGGTTGTCTTTTTCTTTAACATGAAGTGCACGCGTACACACACGCACAAAAAAACCCCGGCAAAGGCATGAATGAAACCGTCAGTTGGGGGGAGGACAAAAGGGGAAGCAGCTGCTTTACACTCAGAACTGATTCGCCCAACTTGTTGACGAAAAGCATCCTTCTCTCTCTCTCTCTCTCTCTCTCTCTCTCTCTCTCTCCCCCCCCCCCCCCCCAAATCATCTGCTGCTCTCAGCCCTCCAATGGGGCTTCAGAGTGCCAGAATCCACCACTGCCTGAGCTGCTGTTGCTGTTACAGGCATTTATTCCAGTTAAGGGGTTAACGATTCGTTTCCACTACTTCTCTCGAGAAAACCTACAATGAAAACATTGGCACACGAAAGCACTGTGACTGCCAGAATGCCACAGTGCGAGTGAAAAGTCCGTTTTGTTTTCATTACATTGCTGAGATTTCCGGCTTAGCTGCTTAGCTTAAGATACTAAAATCCGAGATATCCCACCCACTTTAAAAATAGATGGATGGATGGATGGACGGATGGATGGATGATAGATAGATATTGTCTTATAATTTTTACCACCCTTTTAACCTTTTCTGTATTTTTGCATTGGGTTATGCATGCTTTCTCCTGGTTTTTCAAACAAAATATTACATGAAGAAATTTTCCCCAATACACCCACAGCCCCAAAAAGCAATGTTTAGGCTGAAGTTAATGTGCACTGTCTCAATCTGCAACAATTTACAGCGCATCTACACTGCAGAATTAATGCAGTTTGACACCACTTTAACTCCATGGCTCAATGCTGTGGAATCCTAGAATTTGTGATTTCGTGAAATACCAGCTCTCTTGGGCAGAGATTGCTAAAGATCTGGTAAAACTACAACTCCACAATTCCATAGCACTTAGCCATGTGTCAATTAATTCTACAATGTAGATCAGGCATGGGCAAAATTCAGCCATCCAGGTGTTTTGGACTTCATCTCCCACAATTTCTAACAGCAGGTAAACTGAGTGGGATTTCCAGGAATTGAAGTCCAAAACATCTAGAGGGGCAAAGTCTGACTATGCCTGGTGTAGATTCACTCCTGGTAGTTCGAGTCATTTGCAGATTGGCTCAACGTAAAAAAAAGTGAGTTTCACAATCCACGTATCTGCTATTTTGGGAATGGTGATGCCCTCCTTTCCTCCTCTTGATTATATGCATGCGTGCATGCTCTCTCAACCCCCATCTCACAACTTCTCCCAAGAGACGGCAGCAAAATAATCCAAGGCTGAAATCAATGCCTTTCTCAATTATATGACATGGCAGAGAAATCTGAGCTTTTCTTGTACAAAAAATCTATGACTACTTTATAAGTTGAGACTGTGGGCACATGTGTGTGTGCCTTCCCAAACCTATGATTAAAAGGTGCTTTTAAAGGGGAGGCAAAAAACACTGTGCCACGGCTTACTTGGTCAAAAGGAGTTAATGCAGTTCAGGTTCAAATACAGTCATTGTAAAGATGATGCTTTGCTTGCTCCAGTGGTACAGCAGACCTCTCTTCCTATGGGGATGGAAGGAGGAGGTTTTCTGTCCCTTTTATTTATTTACATATGGTAAAGCCAAGTCAGAGTGACTTTTATTGATCACCCACCAGTCTCCAGCTGTCAAATAATTTGTACTCACAGACTTGGCTTTTCTGATGGAAGTGAGGGGGTGGTGATGTACTGTCCTTTTCAACCATTTTCCCATGTGACCTCAAATTCCCAAGCAAATTCACATGGCATGTCTCCTACAATCAATAATCCACTAACTGTGAAGTAGTTCGGAGGTTTTTTTATATTTCTTTCTCTCTGCCTCTATGCTTACATTCTAACAAAGGCCAGAGTATTCTTTTTCCTTGTGTCTTCATTTTTAATAACATTATTATTTCTGGCATCTTGTTTTTAAGAGCACAAGCAAAAATAGTTAATGAATTGCATGATTACTGCTGCTTACCTGCTGTAGTACCATCTTTGCAATAACAAAATCAACAACCTGACAGTGTGTGTCATTATGAATGAATGTGCATATATATACACGTATGCACACATATACATGGAAGCATACACACATTTTTGAGGCAGTCTATGGAACATTCTTCTTAGTGGAAGACACTTTTGCCAATTTCCTCATCCCACTGCAACATATTGTTACCTGCAAATCCGATCCACAGACATAGGGGCTCTTCCAAAAAATGATAGATGATCAAGGTAAGAATGGGCAAACATTGCTCTACCCCTTCCCACCTATATGGGCCATGCACTAGGCTTCTGTGGAAATAAGGTTTTCAGCTAGTGTTGTGCAATGGTTTCTACACTGGACTATGACTCTGAAGAGCAGTGTTGTAGTTCTACTTAGCCATGGAAACCCAATAGGTGACCTTGGACAAGTCACATTCTCTCACCCTCAGAGGAAGGCAAGACAAATCCCCTCTAAGTAAATCATGTCTAGAAAACCCTGTGATATGTTTGCCTTAGAGTTGCCATAAGGCAGAGATGCTTTGAAAGCACACAACAGCAATGGAAATAAGTGTTCCCCTTTGCACTTGCAATCATTAGACCAGTGATTCTCAACCTGTGGATCCCCAGGTGTTTTGGCCTACAACTCCCAGAAATTCCAATCAGTTTACCAGCTGTTAGGATTTCTGGGAGTTGAAGGCCAAAACATCTGGGGACCCTAAAGTTGAGAACCACTGCAATAGACCCAAGCCTATTCAATGTCTAATGATGACCTGAAAAAGGATGAAAACACAAACCAGTTTATACTTTCCACAGGAGTGCAGTTTGGAAATAAATTGTTTTTAAAAAGTCCCCTACACACATATGACCATCTTCCGGTGTATGAAGAGATTGCTGGTTTCCCTAATGCAGAGATCTTTTCAAATACATTTGAACACGCTGTCCACTTGAGAATATACATACCCAGAGCCCAAAGGAGATCAACATAAATAAAATGTCATTGCTTGATTTTGTAAATTGTAAAAACTGTCTGTTTTGGAGAGTAAGGTGGTCTTGCTACTACCAGGTGGCACCTACAGGTATAGAGTGAAGAAGTATAATCTTCCCAATCGCAGGCCATACACACTTTACTGCCTGTGATCACACAAATTAAACACTATGAAAAGGAGACCATAGGGCAGCAGTAGAGTACATATCTTGCATACATATGTTGTCACTTATGTCCAGCTAAAAGCAGTCTGGTAGCAGATGAGACTCTTGAGAGCTGCTGCCAATTAGGACAGACAGTTCTGGGCTAGATGAACAAACAATCTGGCTTGATATAAGGACGCCTCTGAGGTTTGCATGATAGCTATATCCAACCTCATGTAAGAAGCGAGTTCACACACTTTTGAACAATTATATATATATGCTTGGATTTAAAAAAAAAAGATTCAAGGCCTAAGAGGATGCAGTCATTTTGTTTTTCCTGAAGGGCAGGGCAAGTGTTTTAAAGTTCTTCTCATAACCAGCACTGCGACTTGCTCTGTCATTTATCTGATATGAGTATATAAAACTACTCTCAGATCATTGGCCTTTATCACTAGCCAATACTTTGACTGGCAGTAACTCAGAGAGACTTTTCCTAGCTCTGCTATATTCAACTTCCCTTTAAACTAGAGATGCTGTGAATTTACAGTGATGCCATTAGGGCAGGACTTTAGGGCAGAAGCCCAAGGTCCTTCACAACAGAAATTACGAGAAATCCTCTAAAATAACTCCTCATCCTCTGCAAACCCAACAAAAGCATTGTTTATGAATAGAAGCATTTCCTCCATCTCTGAACTACAAGATTTCATTGCATCATTTTCAGAGGTGTTAGGTTCACATTTTTCACAGCAAATGATGAGAGAACCCTACATACACAAAGTGACAAGAGCTTTGCAAAGTATCCAGAACAACTCCACAATGTCTATGTTACTTAATTTATGGAGACTTTTAAAGACCCAAGACAGGGATTTAGTAGTATTAATCAAAGCACTCTTCCAACATTATACTATAGTTAGGTAAAGGTAAAGGGTTCCCCTGACATTAAGTCTAGTCGTAATTGACTCTGGGGGGTTGGTGCTCATCTCCATTTCTAAGCCAAAGAGGTGGCATTGTCCATAGACACCTTCTAGGTCATGTGGCCGGCATGACTGCATGGGGGTTGTTACCTTCCCGCAGAAGCGGTACCCATTCATCTACTCACATTTGCATGTTTTCAAACTGCTAGGTTGGCAGAAGCTGGGACTAATACCAGGAGTTCACTCCGCTCCCTGGATTCGAACCGTCAACCTTTTGGTCAGCAAGTTCAGCAGCTCAGCAGTTTAACCCACTGCGCCACCAGGGGCTCCAGTATAGTAGGAAATTTTGTTATATTGGAGCTATATACTATTGTCATATTATATAGAATGCTTAATACAGCCCAGTCATTTGAAGTCAGTGTGGAAAATTTCTTATTTTGTCCAAAACAGATTACATAAGCCATAGTCTGGCTTTCTTCCATCTACTAGTTTTTAATATGTAGTTAAGCATATAAAGTGTGAATGGCATGTGCTGCTTTTATTGAGATTAATGCAAACAAAAGAGGTCAGGTGAATTTTTCTACTTTTAATCAGCTTGCTACCATTCTGCATTATATTCTTGGTTCTACATTTAGCATGATTCACTTGCTTGGATGAATTGCAGATATTTGCAGTCTTCCAGGATTACATCTCCTTCTGGCTTTAGTAGAACTACTCTGGAGACAGCAATTTGAGAATTTACACAGTTGCTCATTACTGGCTTCAGTTGCATCCACAACAGTGTGCTACCAAAATATTAGACAGATTCTATCTCCCTAGATTAAGTCATCAGATATAATAATCCTCTCAAGCTACCCTCACAATTATCCAAGTATTATTCAGTTCTATCGGACAGCCCCTACACAAGAGCTACACAAATACATAAGTCATATCCTTGCATTAGCTCAGCTCATATTCTCAAGGACAAATGTGAAGGGGATGGTTAAGCAGACCAAGAGCTATATCACTATTTCTTGCTGTGTATTATTTATTTGCTCATAATGAGAGCCCTGCTGGATCTGACAAAAGTCCGAAGTCCTCCATATTCTGTCAATTCAGCTGTCAATCAATTCTGTAAGGAAGCCCAGAAGCAACCCAAAAGGGTAACATCATCCTTCTGCTTAAGTTCTTTACAAAAAGATATACAGTGTTCCCTCACTTAAGACTGGGGTTACATTCCAGGACCACCCGCAATAAGTGAAAATCCGCGAAGTAGGGACACTATATTTATTCTATGTGTGGAGGAGAGCAAATCACAGACCACTTAATACAATGCAGTCTGTACTTTATTTTAGCAGTTACAATATACAGTACACCGGCAGAGAAGAAGAATAGAAGCTAAATAACCCTTCTTTTATTTCCAACCCATCCCTATCCCCCCCCTGTATTTCTCCCTTTCACCCCTTCCACTTCAGAAGCCCATGAAACAGCGAAAATACCGCGATAAATATGTACATTAATATTAATTGAAAACTCGTGAAACAGCAAGGTGAACCGCAAAGTAACGAGGTATCTGTCGGGGGTGCTTTGAATGAGATTTTCCTGCTTCTTGCAGGGGGTTGGACTGGATGGCCCGTGAGGTCTCTTCCAACTCTATGATTCTATGATTCTATGAACACTGTACAAAGGCCTCTCGTTTTTCTTTTTTGTACTTTGTCACAGGAGTATAATTTTCAATTTCTCATCCCAAATGATCCATTACAAACAGTTCAGATATGTTATGGGAGACATCTTTCCCCATGCCACAGTGCCCCCAAATTTAAAGAGCACCTCCTGTTGCGACATTGAGTTTTCCAAAACACATTGGTGGGGGAACTGTAAAGACATGCAAGCCTTTTGTTATAGCAGAATAAAAGTCCAAGTTTGAGTTTTTCTTGGCACCCTGAAGTTTAAATAACTGTGAAGTCTCATTACAGAGAAAGTAAATGCCAAGATTAATCTAGTTACCAATATGACCAAATTAAAACAAATGCCACCAAATGCTACCTTGGTTTTGAATAACCAACTTTAGCACTGCCAATCAGCGAAGGACCTGGCAATTTATCAACAGGGTTTCATGGCTCACATATATGCCTCTGACCACAACGCTGCCTACCTGAGCAATGTATCACAAGATTATCTGGCTGAAACCCATTGTGGAGTAATAAAGTCTGGGAACTGTGATGGGAGAAGGGACAAAACAAGGGTCACTTCTTTATATCTTCCAAAAAGGACTTTTTATTATTTATTTATTTATTTATTTATTTATTTACCTAACCTAAGAAACTCTGCCACCTAAAAAAGTGATGACCAACTGCATGAAACCTGCTGTGTTTCTCCAACACTACACATTGCTTGTCATCCAAGTTCTTTTTTCTGAAGAAAGAAAAATAGAAACAGCTCTTTCCTCTCTCCCACTTTCTCTCTCTCACAGAGAGAAAAGTAATCACTTCTTCAGCCAGACAAATATTTTACAACCAACCATGTGTTTGCACAAGTATTGTGTTTGCACAAGCCATTGCACTTCTGTGACTGATGATACAGATAAATGAAGTGCAAATTAGTTGCACAAGTCCTTTGTTCCATAAAGAATGTTGTGGGGAAAGTCTTCATGAATCATATGAATAGTTCTAGTACAATGGCAAAATTATAATCACCTACTCTTGTGCTCCGTTCTCAACATCTTCCATGTGTTCAACCAGCACAGGCTTGCATTTTATTCATTTTTCAATGAAAGCAAGTCCTTCTCACCAATCTAATCCTGATCAGTATAAGAACGTTAGATGCAAAATTGAAAACGTGGAAAAGTCTATCTACCCAAAGATGCAGCCTTTACAAAATGCAAACACAATTAAGGGGTATTGTGGGAGACCATTCATCCAGAAAGAAATTCAGATATAGGCAGGGGACCATTAAGTAGTAGTGCAGTGATGAGATATAATTTCTCCATATTTGTGAAACATCACTACATATCTCTTGTGGAGAAGACATTGGTGAATATAGATCCCAAAAGTGCCATAACCATATTTCCCTAGAAAATAGATTCCACATTCAGAACATTCTTAACATATATATAGGTGTCTAATATTTTCTCTTTCCCCCAATGCTTTGCTTGTCCTCTCTACTTTATTTTTCAAAGCTTAATAAATGAATTACATTCACCTGAATATTTGCTCCTCATTTGGAACACATGACATTCTTAAAAGTTGAAACGCTTGAAAAAAGTGGCCCTACAACTTCATAGGAAGCCAACCAAAGCAATGCACACTGCCGTCTTCAGCTGCAAACAGGAAGGACAGGTTTTCTCTGAGCCTGATTTTGTTTTTAAAAAACGTATTATTTCTGAACAAAATATAGTGAGTATGTTTCCACAGCAGGCTCACTACTCAAATTATGTATGTCTGGCTGCACAGCAAGTCTGGCTAACACTGTCATTAGCACGGGTGAGAGTTTTGATGTTAGAATCATCTGCATTTCAAAGTGTTAAGACTGACAAATACTTATACTTGAGCAATGTCACTTAAACTGAATTGGCATCTTTTGAATTATATGACAATGGTACCATGCGGCAGGATACAAATGAGGCGGATAAATAAATACATAAATAAACCATTTCTGTGGTACTTTGCATCTGTTCTTATTCCACAGGCCAGCTTAATCATTTATAATGCAAGTACTTTACTAATTACAATTGAGCTAAATAAACCCATAGAAGGCAATACAATTTTTTTTAACTATCTCATACCTACATTATACGAAATGTTTATGGGTTCTATAAGGCAAGCATTCTGATAAATCACAGCAGGTTGGTGTGACATCTTTTTCCCCAGTACAATATAAGATAGAGACGGGGGTAAGTTTCTCCTTGCCATGTTGTTTATGTGATTTTAATATGTTGTAAGCTGCTTTGGGTCCCCTGAGGAAGAAAAACGGGATATTAACATCATCATCATCATCATCATCATCATCATTATTTAGAATGTTTTAAGGGGATACAGATTGAGCATTCCTTATACGAAATCCAAAACACACCAGAAACTGAGTGTCCACACGGGTGGCTAAGACAGTGACACCTTTGCTTTCTGATGGTTCAATTTATTTCTTGCACAAAATACTGTATAAAATTCCTTTCAGGGGATGTGTACAAGGTGTATATGAAACACAAATTAATTTTGGATTCAGACATGAGTGCCACCTCCAAGCTATGTTGTTATGTACATATTTTCAAATACAGTACTGTCATCATTCCAAAATTTGAAAAAATCCAAATCCAAAACACTGATTTGTCCGAGCGTTTCTCATAAAGGACACTCAACTTGCACCTGAGGATACTCCATAATCACGTCAACTTGGGCAGCAAGTTGGTCAGAGACACAGGTTCTCCTGAAACAAATGTAAACTGGAACACTGTAAGAGGCTGCTGACGGTCTTTCAATGGGTTAGCTGTTTTCAGGCACATTCACACAAAAGACATTTCAGGTGGGGAGTGAGCTGGAGTGATTCGATTACAAACATTTAAAAAAAAACCAAAAGTATAGGCTGATGAAAGTGGGACAGTGTGCTACACTATGATCATCTGCTTGCTGCTAACATGCTTTTGTAAAATAAATATAATCTGCCAGGAGGATGTGGGAAAGAAGCAACTAATTAGGCAATTGCACTTCTCCCACGCACAACTGGCAAACAGCTTTAAACTCTAATGGAACAGACAATCAATTGAAAGTGAGGTAGCTAACTTGGAAGTGGCCTCTGTAGAGTTCAGATGTTAGTCCAAAGATATCTTTGTGCAATAAGGGACTTCATATCGGTTGGGTTGCTCTACGTCTATTCCTTTTTGTCTATTCGGAAGCATATATGTGAGTGTGAATAGCAGCCTCCTCCTCCAGGTGTGTTGTGTTACAGCTCTATCATTTCCAAACAGCACAGCTATTCGATTTTAAAAGGCCAGGTTTCTGTACCCTGGTGGCTAAGACTTTGTGTTACAAAGCAAGTTCCATGTTAAACCCCCAAGTTTCATAATGTGATCTCAGTTTTAGTCATTGTATGAACACTAGCCAGAGGGGAGAGTTTCAAATGCATGGTAAAGCAATGGAAATTGAAAACTCTATGCAAGGTCAAATCATGCTGATTAAGCAGCAAACAAACCCCTCTCGCTTTAATTCATTTAAAAATAAACTTGTAGGGACCCAATCCACATCAGAATAACCATGCACTGGGAGGGAAACGCAAACCATCCAAACACATGTTCTTCCTACAGTTTCTATCCCCCAGGTGAGTAGTTTACATGAAAACTTAATTTTTTAAACTCTGATGGGTATTTTAACTAAAAGCCTGAAGTGTATGTGAGAGAGAGGATTTCAGAAAGAAAGCAACTAGAGGAATGAAACACTTAAGAATTCCCCTTTAACCCAGTCCAGGTTAAAGGACTTCTTATGCATTGCTGTCTGCCTTCAAGTTATTGGCTGACTCATGACAACCCTATGGCAAATCTATTACAAGGTTTCCTTGATAAGATTTGTTAGGGGTAGGGTTGCCGTTACCTTCCTCTAAGGCTGGGAGAGTGACTTGCCCAAGGTCACGCAATCGGTTTCCGAGACTAAGCAAGAATTTGAACTCCAGAATCATAATCCAATGTTCAAACTACTGGATTCTAATACTAGCAGTACCCAAGTTACGAACAAGATAGGTTCTGTAGGTTTGTTCTTAAGTTGAATTTGTTTGTAAGTCAGAACAGGTAAATTATTTAAATGCAACTCCATCCAAAAATATATATCTTTTAGCTTTGGATAGCATAGGGCTCCTGTGGTGTTTGTTTTGCTGGCTGTGCCCCTATGCAGAAGATTTCACTGCGCTTTCTATCCCTGTGAAAATTTGATTTTGAAAAATTTGGCTTGTTATGGTGATAAAAGTTCCAGTTGAGACACCTTTTCCCATAACTCTTATAGGAGTGAATTTCCCTTCCTAGGGGTAGATTTCTGTGCAATTACTGGAATGGCCCGGATTACGATTGCGGATAGTGCGGTTAATAGTGAATGCAATGTTTTTAAATGTTTTAATGCATTTTAAATGCTATTTTAAAATGTTTATTTTAATTGTACATTGTTCTAAGGCATCAAATAGCTGCCTTGAATCCCCTTCGTGGTTGAGAAAGATGGGAGTATGAATATGGTAAATAAATAAATAAATAAATTCTCTCACCTCCTGTTCTTAATATGAGTCATTTGTATATCGGATGTTTGTAACTTGGTGACTGCCTTATATGTATCATTAAATAAAAAGTGGAAAAACTACACACTACCTAAATCACAGAAAATGTACTTTCATCTTCCACCAGAAAGTTTACTGGATAAATTTGGACCAGCAATTATCTATCAACATACATTTATTTCACAGGGTTGTTGTGAAGACCATATGCTCAGAAAAAGCAAAATATCTCCCTACTATCAAAAACCATTTAGTATAGAATTTGCAGCTTTTTCTGCAACTGCCCTGTAAAGTGAGCTTCTACTGAAAAAGTGAAAAATTCTAGGCTAGAACTGGCCTTTCCCATCTAGATTAGCCTTCAGAGTTTCATACTCAAACACACACAAAACACCCTACAAAACATTTCCTGTTTAAGCTGGAACTTTGCCTGAACAACCACAGCCAGTCTTGCTAATAAGTAAAATGAGGCTGCATCTACACCTACTATAACTGCTCCAAAGCTGCTTTGAGTCTTCTTGTGGAGGGAAAAAGCAGGGTATTAAAAAACATAAAAACATCCTAATAATACATACTGGGAGCAGCTTTGGAGCCATTTGGTTGTCGAAAGGCCAGACAGGCCAAAGGTGGATTGGGGCCACTGCATCACCACCAACAAGCAGCTCCCTGTCAGAGACTTGCTGGTAACACTGCATTTTTTTTTATCTCATTTGCTGCGTGCCCTGGTGTGGTCTCACCAGGAGTGACATCTCCAGCAAACCTCTCAAAGGCAGGCACTTGTTGGTGACAATGCAGCGGTGGGTTCACTGTAGGTGGGAACAGTGGATCAGATCAAATCCAGCTGTCCTCATCTCTGAAACTTCAGGATCACTACAGCTTCCAGGAAACTCCAAAGTAAATCCCACTTTCCCATATTAATGGCTAGATACAATCCATCCATTTGTCATCTGGACAACAGCTGAGTGGCTAGTCCACTGTATTTTAGATATGGACTTAATTTTTGTGTGCTACTTAGCTTATGTCTTCTACCTCCTAAACCGGCTTGCTACCTTTTAGATGGTGATGTAGAGGTGCCAGTTTTGAAGGAAAGTTCAACAACCATTCCAAGTCAGCTTCCATGAAGGATGGGAAAAGGGACAGGCAACATCTTGGCCTCTGCCTGTTCTTTGACTTTGTTTGTTCAACTTTCACTCCATGGAAGAAATCCAGTTCCCTTCTTTATGGGTTAGGCCTGATACTTACAAATAGAATCACACACACATGCACACTTACATTTATTATCAATTTTCATCACAAGTTAGCAGTAGTTTGTCTGTTGCTTTTTCTCAAGCCAAAGGCTATTTCCATCACAATAAGGAGCATTCCTTTCCCGGCCTCCCTCCCTTCTCCCATTTGAGGTACCATATTGTCCCTGGTGGAATAGTGTGTTAAAGCGCTGAGCTGCTGAACTTGCGGACCAAAAGGTGCCAGGTTCAAATCCTAGGAGCGGAATGAGCGCCCGCTGTTAGCCCCAGCTCCTGCCAACCTAGCAGTTCGAAAACATGCAAATGTGAGTAGATCAATAGGTACCGCTCCAGCAGGAAGGTAACGGAACTCCATGCAGTCATGCCGGCCACATGACCTTGGAGGTGTCTACGGACAACGCCGGCTCTTCAGCTTAGAAATGGAGATGAGCACCAACCCCCAGAGTCAGTCAAGACTGGACTTAACGTCAGGGGAAATCCTTCACCTTTAACCTATTGAGTTCTCTGACATCTAAATGTTAATATGGAGTCCTCGGATCCATACTGGTACAAATGTACATGGATGTCTCTGGGTAATAATAATAATAATAATAATAATAACTTTATTTTTATACCCCGCCCCATCTCCCCGAAGGGACTCGGGGCGGCTTACATGGGGCCTTGCCCGATAAAACAATCAAATATCAAAACACAGCAATAAAACAGTTATCCAATAAAAACATCAATTACAGTAAACACAATCGTTAAAATCAACATAAAACATACAATATTAACACTGGAGACTAATTCATAGAACCCAGGCAACGTGCAACATGTGCCGAAATGGGCCGAAATGGGGAAGGTAATTTCACAGTTAAAATGGACAAAGTGCAATATAGCATTGGCAACACCTCAAGAATGGGGCTATTATAAAATGGGCAGATCGATCAGTCCAACACCAGATTAAGTATCAAAGGCCTTTTGAAAGAGCCAGGTTTTTAAGCTCCTACGGAAGGAGAGGAGGGTGGGGGCCTGCCTGATCTCTCTAGGAAGCGAGTTCCAAGGCCCTCTCTCTCGTCCCCACCAACCGCGACTGCGAGGGTCGTGGGAGCGAGAGGAGGGCCTCCCCCAACGAGCGAAGAGAACGTGCAGGTTCGTAGGGGGAGATGCGGTCTCTAAGGTAGGTGGGTCCCAAACCGTTTAGGGTAGACAGTAATAATAATGAACTGTCATTATGCAAAAAAAAAAAAAGGTTAATCCATGCCAGCAGGTTAACAAATCATTCACACAACACGCATGGGTTTTAACTAATCTGAATTTGGAGGGGGGAAAAACAATTCTAAATACATCAAATAGTGTATTTTCACAGCAACTTGTGGCAGTGTTTATCTCTAATTCTCAGCATATGTGAGTTACTCCGTTTCTCTCACCGGCAGTTTTACCATTTAAAGGACTAAAAGAAACATTCATTCATTCATTCATTCATTCACAGAGCAAGGGTTGCCATTTAATCCTCTATTTGACGCTCACTCTCTCCCACTGCATCTTCCTTTCTTCTTTGCAATGTATGTCGAGTTCTAGTACATGAGGTTCACAGCACTGCTTTTGTGGAAGGAATAAAAAGTCAGCTTCATGTAATATCTTCAGCAGTCTTTTCAGCAATTAACACAGCTGTCTAATGCATTTCCAATACCAGTTTGATCAACATTTAAAAGACTTTAAATGTTACTCTGGCATTCTAGTACTGATACTGCTAGTTAGTAAACATATGACTAGCAAGAACCATACCAAACATATACAGTAGGTCCTTGGGATTTGCTGAGGTTTGGTTCCAGGACCCCTTATGTGTGTCCACATCCCATTAAATACAATGGAATAGTGAAATTGTGTCCCTTATATATAATGGGAAATACGAGTTTGGCTTTGGGTTTTGGGATATAGAGGCCCAAATATATGTATGAGGTATGAATCATGTCACAAATTATAGGTACCAAAACACATAACAAGCCAATCATGTTGCCGTTTTTTTCTAAGTTTTTCTGTTTCAACCTTCAAATAATGAAAATCTCATTTTTAATGCTTTAATGCTTGTAAATTCCCTGTACTGATATGTCCTTTCCCGTCCTTGACAAACTAATTTTTGTATTTACAAGGAATTGTTTCACATGAGGGAGCCCTCCAACATGCCACTTCTGACCTGAGGTTCCCTAGAAACCAGTGCCATGAGACTTTTTTGACTCTTGTCTCAACTGTACATTACAGGAACACAGCACTAGAGAGAGTGAAATTAGCAAGACTTGATTTTGGTCTCCAAGTACAATAGTTTAGGGTGAGGGAATACCTGCTTTCCAAGACTCCACATATTATGCCACATGAAGACCATTTTCAATCAATACACCTTATTGCTGTTGTTATACATGGTGATGCAATTCATTACACCAATCAGGAAAATTTCATTGTGTTTTTGTATAGAAACCTCTCATCTGGTATTTAGAATGGATAAAACAAGCAGAGACCACAAGGCACAAACTATAATCTGGGCCTGCAAAATGATGAAAATGTGATCAAGAAAATCTCTGCAGAAAAGTAAATTTTAAGAGAGTTCCAAGCAGGACAGGAAGAGGGAACTGCTATATCAGGCATGAGAAGCCATATGGATGAAGACATAAATGGGTATCAACAGCTTGGAAAAATATTTTAGTCTACTGCTACAAGAATGCGGCAACAGACATGGCCAGAGGCATTTTTTCTAGGGGATTTTAACAGTTGTAGACCCCAAAATAACTTTTAAAATTTCACTACAAACAATTCAAACATAAATTAATTTGGAATTCATGGATTGCTCACAAAATTTAGGAGGACTGTAGCTTAGTAATGAGCTAGACAACTTTCTGTTGGGAAATCGTAGTCACCTTCAAATAACCTACGAATGCTTAGGGATCCCAGGGAAAAAAGAAATTAGTGTAATTTTGTAATGTAGGCTAGATCTACACTTTTCTATATCCCAGGATCTGATCCCAAATTGCCTGCTTTGAACTTGATTTTATAAGTCTACACTGCCAGATAATCTTGGATCCTGGGATATAGGACAGTGTAGATCCAGCCTTAGATGTGCCTCAAAAAAAATTAGGGAAGGGAAAGAGCCAGCTAGAGATGAACAAGCTCTTTTTAATAAAAGAGACATGATGGCAATGTCTGCAGCAAGATATGCAGGTTTTAAAGAAACTTATTGCAAAACAGATGCATTATCCTTATTGCACATCTCTACACTAAGGGATACCATATATTCCTGGTTTGAAATCCTGGATTTTAAGAAAGGATCCAAAATGAAGGCAAAGGTCCAGTTTTCCCTTTAACATATATTCATATTTAAAAATCCACCTGAAACAAGGTTTGAAGCATGGAATGTTTGTGATTTTATTTTTTCCCCTCTTACCCTCTGCCCCATGTTTCTTTTCCTTCCCTTAAATATCCAATCAAAATTTCATAACCACTGAACACGCTTAACATGTATTAAAAGGGTTGTTTTTTTAAAAAAATCTGCAATTTTAGGTTTACCTATGAGTGGCTGGGATAATGTTGTCTAAATAAGAGAGTAGTGTTGCAAATTTTGAATTTTCTATTACTATATAGAATGAACAAACAATTATGGTCTAGGGTGTAAAATTACGGTAGGCAGAAAGCAAGAGGCATGCAAACGTAGACTGACATAGCCTGGAGTCATACAGATTTCCCACACCCAGTCCATGTGCCACACTAAAGCATGGCACCACTAATAAGAAGTATTGGGTAACTAAAAGATTTCTCCATCCTACTCGTTTGACTTGGAAAACCACACGTTGAGGAAACCCTGCCAACTTCAATATTACCAGGCGTTGAAAATTCAGCTCTCTGATCCCATGAACACCTTTGTCCTCATCTTTCCTTCACACTAGTAGAAGGACTTTATGGATTTTGCCTGCCTGTTGTCAGGATGGCCTATCTTTTTGGAACTAAAATAAAGCAAAAGATCCTAGGAAAGAGAACATACTAAAAAGAGCATAAAGGTGATGTAGAAGGAAAGAACGATACTTTGAGATTTCTTAACTTAGACATTCTACCTGATTAGAAAAAAAGTAAATACATTTTTTTCTCCCTTTTCTAACATGAGAATACAGGATTATCTGGCAAAATTAACAAGAAATAAACTGAGACAAGGGAGGGGGGGACTCTATAATCCCATGGCATGGTCTGAAGGTGCTTGATAAGAGATATCTTGTGGAAGCTAAGAATGTCTAGGTCTGCTGGATGACTGCTTATAATTACCTTGAACATTTTCTTGTGTTCCATGACAAGTAAAAGTAAATAACTTAGAACATTTATTTTCATAGCATGTGATGATGGACACTGGGCTTATATGTTCCTCAGATGAGAGCTGAAAAAAATCAGGATAGTAGGGATGGATATATCAAAAATGTAGCCTGCCAGAGACACACAGAACTCCCATGTCTGGAGGCAGTGCACTGTCATGTACAAATTAGTGCTGAGAAACAACAGTGAGCCAGGATTAATGTCTCTATGCCATACATTAAGATTTCAATTCTACAAGGGTTTGCTCCTTGACAAAAGTTTGGAAAGTAATATGATCAAAGAAGTCAGCATTAATGGACTCCTACCTCCACCATCCCTTATACCTTATCTTTAGAAAAAAAACACTGAGGGTTGGGGTTCTGAAAGAAAGAGCGGGGAAAAGAGAAAGTCCATCTCTGGGATACATGCAGTTGTAAAGGACACAAGCTATGTGAGAAGAAACATGAATTCCCAAATATGCATGATGTTTCCGGTATAGCTGGTGCTCAATGAATTCTACCGCCATAGAGATGGGCTACACAGTTGACTTGGGTCCTACTTGCAACTTCCTTTGCCCTCAGCCTGTGCAATCCATGTAAAAGATGTGAAGCAGACATATCTAAGTCAAGTTCCTTGCCTTACTAGACATAGCTACACACAGTGCAAGTGACCCCTACCTTTTGGGGAGACTATGTGGAGTGATGTGCCTAAGGGGAGGTTGAAGAACATAAAAGGATTTTGAGTAAAGTAGTGGCAAACTTCTTTGAGGGCATCCGTGTACTTCAGGTAGTGAGTGATTTTCTATTTTTCCCTCTCTTCAAACGTAAAGACTCAATTGTCTTTGAACAACTTGCTCTACATATGAATTGACACATTTATTTTACAAAAAAAGTGAAAGTTATCTGTGTTTCTTTTACTGTTAATCTACGCACAAAGAAAGAAATAATAAACAGAGCTTGTCTAACAAAAATGCAACGGCTGCAGTCCTCCGAATTCAATTAAGCTAAAATAATTAATGCTTCCGCCATATTAAATTACTTTTACACATTTGCGCCACTGAAGTTTTTTCTCCTTTATTCTTTTAATCTTTATTTCTCTTCTTTTTCATTCATTTTTTTCTAAATTTGTTTCAAAGTACTGGAGAAGGGAGGGAAAAGAGGTTGGGGGGAATAAAATAAAAAGATGAGCGCCGTTTGCGGTTCAAATGTAATAGTCTCCTTTTAGCTGACATAGCATGTCGACTGTTTTGTGCCTTTGATTAAAATAACATTTTAAATGCTTTGAACAAACATATCTTCCCCCGTTCTTCTAAAGGATTATTTTACATATTTCTTGGTGGAATAAAGAAATTTTCATTCTTCCTGTCGCAACGCAGAAAAAGCTAAGAATATCTTTCGTCGCATAGAAAGTGAAAATATTATAGGCTGTTGCATTATTACTCAAAAAAGAGAGGAGGAGGAGGTGGGAGGGTGGGGGGAAAGCTGCCTTAGAGATTAAGTTTCCCTTTTATGAAATCGTATTTAGTCTCTTTTTTTAACAAATCTAACAACAATGCTCTACAGCCTCTCACTGGGAAATACCTTTAGTGTTAAATACAGATTCTGATTTTCTTGGCTAATGCAGAAAGCCCTTCTATTGAAAAATAAATAAGGGGCTTGGTATATCCTACTAAAGCCTTTTCAGTGAATGACTTCTGTGGGTTTTTTTTTTTTCATGGCTACTCTCCATGGCTGTAATGTGAAGCTTTTATCCTACTATTGAGAACTATCCTCTACATTTAAAGAAGAAAAGAATAAGACAAAAAGGAAAAGGGGGACTGGAAGGTGAGCAAAATCCTAAACCAAAATAGGAGGACACTTCAAACCTTTTTATCTCAGAATTTCAATCGCTAATTTGCAAAAACCTTGCTATTGCCATAGGTAATTCTTACCCCATGTTAAAAGAAAGAGATACATAGGAAGAAATCAAATGAATTGCTTATTTTATTTTATTCTATTAGCAGATCCAAAATCTCGAGTTCATTTCCATTTGATCTCTGGTTTGGCAGGGGACAAGATTAAGACTGAAGCTCCCTCTTGCTTTGCTTTGCTTATTTGCATGTGTTTATTGGCATTGTTATTCCATTTGTCAATATGTGAACAGTTGTGAAGGATGGGACAAAGTTTGGGGGGGGGGACTTGTGCAAATTTGTCATACCGAAACCAAAACTGTAACAGAAATCTCTTAAATAGCTCAACCCAAGGAACCTGCACAGAAATAGAGTTGAGAGGAGAAGAACGCAAAGTGGAGTTGGGAAAAGCAGATATACCTATCCAAACTAAGGAGTCATCTACCCAAATTTAACTGCCTGCAAAGTGCTTGACAATATGACAGATGGGCAAAATACGAAGGTATCTACTGATGTGCACACACAATTTTTGGCCTTCAAGTACACTATTTCACTTTTTCCCAAAACCCTAGATTCTCTAATGAGAGAAAGCAATGACCTGCATTCCAGGAACCATAATTGGGAGGGGGGTACACTTAGCCTGCCCCGTGGTCATCCCAGTCACAAACAACTACGCCCATTCCTAGCTGCATAGCCCTCTTTCCTGATCACAGTACAACATAAAAAGATTCATACAAATGCAAAGGTTGGGTGCCTTTTTCAATCAGAAAATGAGAGATTAGGGGGACCAAGCTCTGATGTGAAGTAAAATGTATATTTACATTTAACATATATTGTATATCTGTTAAAAAGCAAATAACACTTGACTATTAATATCTTTTCAGACAAGGAGGCATAGTTCAACCCTTTTCCTCCCTGCTGCAGTCCCAACAACATTCATCCCAACAACCATCATTCACCTGAAGATGCCATTTTACCACTGGTCAATTTGTTCTCAACACAAACAGCAGCCCCAAAAGACTAATTCTGACAATATCATGGGGGAGGGGAGAAAGAAAACACGCTTTTTGTGATCCTGATAATTAACATGAGCACATCCTTCAACATGTGCTATTTGCCTTTTAAAAAACTATCCACATTAAATGCAAATATGCACTCAACATAATCTCTAAATAGTCCAAAGATAAGGAAGTATGGCCTTTTGAATGGACAAATGAACAACGAAGCAAATCTGACAAAGGAAGGACAGATAACTTCACCTAGCTTGCATTAGGTATGCTTCTATAATACTTTGACAACATATGTGCTTGATGCTACAGCCAATGTCTATGACCTTGATTTTCATGGATCATATACAACCAATGTCATCATTGCTTTGTTATTGAAAAACATATTTGGTTTTGTTTAGGATTGCACATACTTTATCCTCCAGTTTGAAAATATCATTCCATCTTTTTTATGAATTATGCTAAGTTGCTTTCCTATATTATGTGCTATTTACTAACAGCACACAATTGATTCATCTTCTAATACTCATGGGAACAGAACAGTTTCAAAATCCCTTATCTGAAACATGAGGAAGGCCACTCAACTTCTGCCTCACATATTCAGCATGTATGCCCCATTCTTAAAGAGGGGGACATGGTCTAAAACTGAACTCACCACATGAAAAATGTTTTTAGATAAATATGTATATGCATAAAGATATGAAACTAAGAGAAAATTTACACAACCATTTCATCCTGTGAGATGAAAATTATACTCTTACAAAGTTATATACACAGCACAGAATGAAAAAAATGTTTTACCATACCAAGAAATGAATACCGACGATTGCGACTAGCCCATATTCTCAATTTATGCCCTGGGTTCAGGAGGCATTGTTCAAATTCCACTAGCAAATCAAGGCAATATATGAAGAAACACAGGCAACTGGGAAGGTGCTTCATACTGAATCAGACCAATGGTTTATCCACTCTTAGTGAGGTCTATGTTGTTTGGCAGCATCTTTCCAGGTTTTCAGACTAAGAGCCTTTCCCAGCCCTACCTTGAAGTGCCAGGGATTGCTTTTCTTCCTAACAATAAAATCCAGAAACTGTCAAGGGGAAATAATTCTGACAGTCTCTGAAAATTAAAAGACTAAAAGAAAAGAAAATAGGTGTAAAGAGAAACCAGCCCTACATTCAAGAAAATGCATGTCACAGTCTTAGATAAAATTCCTTGCCCCAATATATTCAGCTACAGCTACAGAATTTTCCCCAAATTATCAAGACAGTTTGGATTAGTTGTAGTTTGTTTTCAAACCAGGAGTGTATTCTATGGAAAGCTATAAAGAAAATCTTATCTTCCTTTGCATGCCATATAAAACAATTCAGTCTGCTTTCTATAATGCCCCTGCAATGAAACCAGTGGTGACCTAGGGCAGAAAATCCCACAATAAATGCTTTGAACTGGGTTATCTGAGTCTATACTGCCATATATTCCAGTTCAAAGCAGATAATGTGGGATTTCATTCAGCTGTATGGAAGGAGGCCCAGACAGGTCCTATATCCCAGGATCTGATCCCAGGTTTTCTGCTTTAACCTGGATTATGTGAGTCCCCACTTCCAGATAATCTGGGATAAACAGAAAACCTGGGATAAGATCCTGGGATATAGGTTCTGTCTGGAAGGGCCCCTAGTAAGTGCTGGCTGCGCTTTCTAAAGATAACCTCTGGATGGTATTAACATCCAAACTCACTTCAATGTCCATGTATGTTAGAAATGAAAATATACCATAGTGTAGTTATCAACCTCAAACCTGAGAACAGCTCAGATGCTGTTCCCCACTGTACACACAGAAATGAATTCTAAGATGAAACATTATGTGATTTTTTGTTGTTGTGTTTTGCTTTACACCTATATGTATCAGGAACAGCAGCTTCCTCAAAGGTCACAAGGCCAATGAGATCAGTTCTGCACAAGGCAAGAGCATCAGGGCCAGTCCAGCTCCTGATTTGGCATTGTATTGGTCTATCTACAGCACAAGCCTAAATCAATTTGAAACTGAATTAACACTGGTGGAGCACGTGGCACATTCATGAAGGCAAGAAGAATCCTCTCCAAGAGCCTCAAGCATTTCACAAGAACTGAAATAGCTAAGAATACATTTGTGGTAAGTATGGGGAGGGGGCACAAGAAAATTAAACCTATTTTATATTCATCATCTAAACACCTCTTTATTCAGGCTCAAGTCCTCTTTCTGTTGAAGTCAAATGCCCTTTATACAATTACCTTCCCTCCCACATTGCACAAAGTGAAACTATCCACTTTAATGGTCAAGATGAGCAAGCTCGGGATTAAGCCAAGATGTCTATCCTTACCAAGCCCAAACATGAATCTGGCTTGGTGCTGTAGAATGTTATTTAGTCTAAGCGAAAAAGCTTGGTAAGGCTAGGCACTAAAACACTATGTTGGGTACCTTTCTCAGGCCTACAAGATAAAACCAAGGAAAGTCTGGTAATGAGGCAATTTTTATCTGGAAAGACTATGCATTTACTGTTCAATGAAGTACATTATAATAAATAGTATCTCCTCTCTCTGGCTTTGTGTTATGGCTCTGTGAGCATTCCACAGTGCAAAATGTAGGTGATATCCCTCTCTATACTTGTAGATCAGGTTAGGACAGTATGTGCCTCCCCACCCAGCAGAAGTACCACCCTGCAGTATAGGCTAAATGGTGTGATCCATTTATGCCTCTCTTTTGTGAGAAGGAAGATATCCTATCTTTCCATAATATCATAGTTATGTTCCCACTGGATTATTACAGTAGCCTATCATACTAAGGCACATCAAGATCTAGGTTAGTAGTTATTCTACAACCCAGTTAGACCTGCAAAGGCCTCTCCATAGACTAAGGCACCAAGCAAATCATCTACAGAATAGGATCAACTGAGGCCCACCAGCAAGAGGCTCCTCAATGTCCATAAAAGTCTTGTGAATTTTTGACAGATTTCTAATGGAAGTCCTAAATGTTCTAGATAATCAGGAAGACTGATTTTCTTTCTTTTTTTAAAGGAAAGATGTGGAGAGACAGGCAGGAAGGAATAGTAAGAGAGAGAGAGAAACTACCTCTGCAGTTGACTTAATGTAAAACATGCTGTACCTGCAGTGTTCTCCTGCTTGGGGCAAATTCCTTTTGTAGGCGTGAGAAGACGATCTTCTTCATCGGGTGTGACTTGGATCCCGATTTCCACTGGCTCTGACACTTTCCTGAGCTCGGAGCGTGACGAAGGGGGAGGACTGCTCTTATCCAGATTCTTTTCATAGCAGGCACCTCCAGCGCCATTGCACTGTTTCTTCTTGTGCTCTATAAAAACCAAGATGTCTCCCAGGGGGAAGTTCATCTGACACTGTCCACAGGTTAATAGGTCGGGGTCTGCTCCACCCGTTACAATGCTGAGCCCCAGTGGCTCTCCTAATGTTAGGCTCTCATCCTCATGGGTGATGGTCGTTTCCACATGGTCAGCCTCTGCTTGATATGGGTGCATAGAGAAAAGGTGGTTCAAGGAGAAGGGAAAGAAAGAGGGGGGGGAGAGAGAGAGAAATGGGAAAGAATTGAAAGCAATTTGTTTACATATTCACATAATCTGATTTGAACAGGATTTTCATAAAGCCCAGTTATATCTTTCATCTACTCCCCCTCCCTGCTTGTCTCCCCGAATGATTTAAATAAATTTTGCAACCAAGTCTGTCTGCAGAACAAAATAGGCATATATCTGATGTGGCTTTGCTGAACAACTCTTTCAAAGTGCCCCACAGCAATGAAATAATAGCCGTAAAGACCTGTTACGATAGAACTAAAACTAGTATGATTCACTGGACTGAATGATGGACTTATATCACTGTTCATGTCCCAACAATTCATGTGCAGACTTATTATCCAACCCTAGCCAAATCTCTCAACCTCAGTGTCTTCTTTTCTAAAAAACAGTAACAATATTGACTTGCCTGACAAGGGTGTTGTAGACAGTGAGACATAAAAGATGTTCTTTTTAAAATATTATTAATAATAGATATCTTTTGCATGGATTTCTCTTCTAGCATTTTTTTTCTTTATAATGGTCCTTGTGAGTAAACCTGAGTTTTATTTTATCGTTCTATTATTTGCAATTTAGCACATCTTTGCATTTCTATGACTCTCACCTAAACTTTGATAAGAGATATATGGCAACCTTCTCTCCAAATCCATCAACCTTGACCACCCCTACTATAAAGACTCCTTTTGAAGGCCTTAATATGTGGAACTAATTTAAAAATACAATCATGCCACCACTGAGAGGACACACTGAGAGGAAAGAAATTAACATTAGTCATGTCCGGTAATCATGGGGAAAGGTGAACAATAACCACCAGCTCGGAAAGATTTGCTGAAGAAATTCTTCTTTGTGCTCATCAATGAAGTTAATATTACACAAGGCTTGCTTGTGGCTCAGACAGGTGGTCCCTAAAAAGAACACACCCGCTGGACACATGTAGGCCTCCCATACGAAGCAGCTGGGTCCTACTTTTCTTTTACTGTGCTCATTCTGAAAAAAAAAAAAAAGGAGAGCCACACAACCTCCACTTGCTTTTCTCGATGCCGGGAGGCAATCCCAGGGACAGAGTCCTTGCATCACCACTGCCAAGAAATTGGTGGGAAAGCTGCCTGAGATGGGCCTCTCCTAGCTGAGCAAAACCAGCTTTGGGAACAAGTCCTTACAGTTGCTAGTGTATGCAATCTCCCACAAGGCAAGAAAATGTTAACACAGATTCTTCTGCTTGCCCTGAGCAGGAAAAACATCTTCCAACCGGCACCCCTCAAAGCATGCTTGACCAAACTACTGGGTTTACAACTAGGACTGGTAGCAGGACACATTGTGCTCCTCAGTCAGCCTATACCTGAGACAACATGGCAGGCTTCATTCAAGAAAGAGAATCACAATATGCCCCATATCCAAGAAAATCCACCAGACATGAATACATCCATCAAACATTGATGAGTTCTCAATAGCATCAATACGCTGGTTGGCTTTTAATGTACGGTTCTGAAGGAACATAGAAACAGACTGTGCACCCCTGCTGTGAAATGTGCAGGTAAAAAATGCTTCTGTGTGTAAGTTTGCCTGTTTGCAGGTTTCATATCAGGTTGCACATGAAAACAGAATACAAAGTTCATAAAAATTAGCAGGTTCTTGGAGGCTACCACTTCTATCAACACAAGACACAAACATTGCACCATCTGTATTCAGATGTCTGCTCATGAGGTGTAAGAATGAACCTGGATTACTTTTCTCAGAAAACTTCCAGCTGTACACATACCTACAACTTTTTTTCAAGTAAATATATAGAATGGTAGGCTAAATCTTGGTCATGTGGGTGCAGTGGTATAGTGTCACAGAATACGTTTTGTCAGTGTCACATTCCTTTTTTCTTTTTCACTATCTGTTGGGTTTTACTAAACCGTTTTCATTCCGAATACAGGCAATCTAGAGCCTCTTTTCTTTGCTTATTTCAGTTTTCTGCATTCAATCCCAATGTTTGCAGAATAAGAACTTGAATTGGAAGCTGTGAACAACTTGTAAGCAAAAGAAATGCAAATTGATTTTTTAAGATGTGAAAGATACTGCAAAGAAAAAAGAAAAAACCGTACTTTGATCTGAATTTGTTCTATCAATGTATCCTCCAAGCCTATGCACATTTATTAAATGCCAATACATGTCAAGGAACCTACTTCTAAGAAAATATACACAGGACTGCATCTCAGATTTGTTTTTAAAAATTACTGAAATATATTAAAATGCAGAAAAATGCATGATATGTTTCTGATGGGAGGAAACGAATTCCAGATTCATAATCATGTCATGGTTTGTACTGCTTAAAAAACTGGAGATCCTCGTTTATCTAAGTGGCCTGGAGGAAATCCAACATTTCAACAAATAATACAATATTATCAAAGAAAACATTACATTACCAACCAAAACGGGGATATATAATTTGAATAACCAGGAGTTTGGGACAACCAGGGTTTGCATAACACAGCAATGCACTCAAAGCAGCTAATTCAGAGGCTGCTGTGCAGTGAACTTTATTTTTATTACGTCCATATTTATTTCCATTGCAGCCTAATTGAAAAACCACACGAAACATTGTCTTCAATCAGGCACAATTCCCATTGGCTAGCAGGGTTTTGCTTTGAACAAAATTTTTATCATTTGGCCCGATCAATACACAGAGAACTAACAGCATGTAAATAAAAGAGATGAGCCACTGAAGTTTTATCTGGAGATGGGAATAGTAAGCTCTGCAGGGGGAAAAAATGAACACATGGAAATACTGGCATTGGTGATTTGTTTCCAAATTTCCTGGAGATCTAAAAGCAGCAGGACAATACAAGACGTTTGTTACAGATCTGAATTGCAGTCACTAAAGTGAATGGGAACTTTGCCTTACCAAAAATTAATTACAATATATTATTATCATTACTATATTTAAAAGAAGAAGAGAAACCACTGTTTTAACTAGGAAGATAGTTTCACAGCTTCAACCAGAGGCATGGTGACTTGGAGGTTGAAATTAAGCTAACTTCCCTATCTTAGGGGGAGAGATCACTAATTAGTTTGTGAATCATATGTATCGCAAATTGCATCGCTGCCCACTAAGCACATGTATT
This sequence comes from Anolis carolinensis, assembly GCF_035594765.1. Taxonomy (NCBI): domain Eukaryota; kingdom Metazoa; phylum Chordata; class Lepidosauria; order Squamata; family Anolidae; genus Anolis; species Anolis carolinensis. Next base: position 346,401,594 of record NC_085841.1, read on the forward strand.
ATGTAAGAATAAGAAGTATATCAGAGTTCAGCTTGTTATATTCACAGCAGTTCAGATTAAGCCTACGCCAACACCCCTTACAGTCAACGGAGGTGTAAGAACAAGATGTGGCCCAAGGAATAGAAGATGCACGCATGAAAGCTTTTGAGTTTCCTTTACTTACTTGTAGCCAAATTAATCCACTAGGTAACTCAACGCTAGGCACAATGCGTGGTGTGTGAAACCCATTAATTACTTCCCCCCCATCCCTTCCTTCTAAGTTTACTTTAAAAGCAGTTGGTAGACAATGCAACGTAATTAATTTACCAATTTATTTTATGAAAAGACTCTTTGCCATCGTGAAAATGTAATCATAACCCCAGTGCCGAGCGGGAAGTGAGTGGATTTCTGTGTGAACAGTCACAATGCAAAAGGTAATTATTTAGTGCTTCTGTTCCCTTTAATGATCTAACATTGAGCAATACTGTTTATATTGAAGAGAGCTTGCACCTTTAATTACCAATTACATATACATAATTTTACAGCCAAAAGGGAAAGAAAGGAAGAAAAATACGAGTGCTGTGAAAAGACTCCTTTAGACAACATACGTACCATTTCTAGCAAGGAATTCCTACTAGGTGGGAGCCGGGTGTCAAAATATTAAAACACACGTGAACAAAAGGAGATAAAGGTAAAATAATTAGAATAGGCAAAGGAAGTAGCTCTGAACTGAGCCAAGATACCTAAGAAACAGCTAATAAAGTAGGGGGGGGGGGGTTTAAAATTTTAAGTGGTATTGCTTATCACTAGACTGCTCTGTTCTAAAGTTAAATGTACTTTTGAAATCCCAGCACAATAACTATACATTATTAAAGTTGGTATTATTTTTAAATCCTTCATATTTTGGTACAAATCCTTTTTTGAAATGTAAAGGACGAAGGAAAACTAAAACACTTCCTAAGCTTCCAGAGCCATTCTGTCAGAATTCGAAAATTTCCTTTAATGGCCAGCAAATGAATTTGCTTGCAACAATCTTTCTCTCTCTCTCACTAATCATTTTAAGTTTCCACCTAATTATATTCTATATATGTGTCTGTATGTCTGTGCATATGTTTTAAAAAGAGTTTTCCTGTTTTACAGTGTCCGTGAATCATATTTTTTTAGATTCAACATGGAGTTTTCCCTTCATTTTATCAGCTCAACTTGACATCTTGATTTTACTCGGCTTTGACCATAAGTAGTTAAATCCATGTGCGCCCATGCATACGAATTGCACTCTTCCACCTCTCCCCCATCCCAACAAGCAGTCTGTAATGGCATTTCCTTTTTAAAAAAAATAATAACATCTGGTATCCTTTTCATTCTTTGACAGTCTCAACATTTTATAAAATGAGCGGTATAATTTCTCTACAAAAAGCTTTCTTGAGTTATCATTGTCAGTTTCAAAAGAATCAATAGGCTTTTAAAGTTGCTTTAATTCTAATTTTAATATAATAACCTGTTGTATTTATTAATTTTACCTTCAGCCCCTAATCATCTCACTTCAGAGAAGGACTAATAATTTACATAGATGTATGCCACAATAAATGGGGTCTGAAATGTATCTCTCTTTACTAATAATTCACATAGCCTATTTTTTTAAAGGAACACATATTTTCATTGATCATGAAATTAAATTAAAATAAGGACAACAAAAAGAACATACATGGCAGCATAAAGTGAAAACAGTAAAAGAATAAAAGAACTAATTGTAATTCTGACGATATCATGGATATGCTTGTGGGACAGTTAGAGTATAATTCACTGTTTAATGAAAGATGGGATATATAAATTATATATGGGTGTAAAAAAATCCAGGCATCTGTACTTGACTAGAATTTGATCAGAAGTTTGGAGGGCTTACACATAGTAAATTAATAGAAACAATAGTGAGATATAGATAGATAGATAGATAGATAGATAGATAGATAGATAGATAGATAGATAGATAGGCTATTCGGAGGGAAAGGTAATAATCAAGCTTTTTTCCTTCTGTATCACATAGCACAAATAGTCAGATGCAAGCATACTTGTTTCATAATATTTTCCTTCAATAACATCAAGCTTTGGTGGAAGGAAAAAGTGTCCTAATCCAACAGACACCACTCCTAAGAAACTGGCCTTTACATCAAAGGATGTTTCACAAGATGAGAGCTCTGTAGTTTATGTACAAAGGCACAAACTACAGAATGTGACTAGTACCCAAAATGAACTCAACAAACTATGCACAGATGTGGCAGCGCCCAAAGGTTCTCAAATTAATGGTCTAAGTGTGCCTCAAGTCTCAGTTATTTCGACATTTCTGGACTCAAGAGACGATGAGGGAAAGCATTACGCCAAAACATGTACTCGAGGGAAATAAATCCTTTATGCACAAAAATGAGAGGATTTAACATTGTTTTAGGTGCTATCAAAGGAGGAACCTGTCACTGTGCCAGAATGCATTCCCCAAGCGTATTTTGTAGACATAGTCTGGGGGTGCAAGAGTATTCCTCATTTTGCTACTGCAGTTTTAGGTGAGGGGCCTCTTGCTTGGACCATCACCCAGCAATGCCTAAGTGATATAACAAAAAAGGTAGATCAGACTACTGACAGATCTCCTGGACTCGTAGTTGATCTGCAAGACCGTCCAAGATCAGACTGTTTAATAAAAGATATGTATCAAAAGAAAGAATGAGGATGAGGGTAGGGCAAGAACTGAATTTCGTACAAAAAGGCTGAGACCTCTAGTTTGATAACAAAAACAAGGTTTCCTGGACTTCTCATATATTCAAAGGTACCTTTTCATCCTAAATGTGTGTGTGCCCAACAATACTTACAATATGCCCAAAATTCCATTAGGGAATCACAATGGTAGATAAATGGTTGCAGAAGAGATGGCACTTTTTCAAAAGTTGTGTAACCACAACCACTGGTGTACTCAAGTCATTTGCCGTGTATACATACCCTTCCTTGTCCCTCACTTTTGATTTAGGAGGTGGGCCTTTAATCAACCGTAGTGCAATGGTGGGTTCAAGAATGTGATGCCTCATGTGCAATCAGGTCAGCATAATGACACTGCCATATATTTATGCTTTATTGCAGATGCATTAGATCTTGCCTTTTCAGGCTCCACTTGGTAAATTTTGACAGTCTTCAGACTGTCCATCCTGTCATAATAACCCTACCCCCCCATTCTGAAGCTTACGTGTCCTTATGTGCTCTGAGACCCTACATATATATATACACACACACACACACACACACACATACAAGAACATAAAATGATTTCCTTTTGATTGCTCTGCCACTAGTTATTTAATAACAGCAAATCAGATCAACAATAGATTTTCACTAGCCCTCTTTTTAAAACGTAGTTAACATATACAGCCCAGATTTATTGTTTTGCACCTTCAAGCTGTTTCCAACTTCTGTCAATCTTCAGGTGAACCTATTGCAGGGTTTTCATAATAGATGGGGGTTATCTAAGAGTGGGAGAATGTGGTTTGCACAAAGTTTTCATGGCCGAATACGAATACAAACCCTAGTCTTCAAAGTCATAATACAACAGGTAGACTACTACATGATGCTGGCTCATAGCCTTATACCAAACTGTAAACGCAATTCAAATAGAGTAGGCTCATTAATCAATGGGAAGTTGGTATAGCAACACTTATACAAGTCCTATCAATTCATTGGATCGATTATAGTTGGGACTGAAAACTGGGCTAAAGCTCACAAAATTAAATGGAATGCTCCAGATTCCGATATGGTCTCTGGAATATTAGAAGTTATCAATACTATCTCCTTTTCTTCTAATGATAATACATAATATTGATAATAATTTTATCATCATCTTTATTATTGCCAAGTTCTACAGTTGGCAGGATCAAAAGCATTGCATTTCAATTGGCTGAAACAGAGCACAGTTTGAATGGCTTAGGGATCAACTGTTCATAAGAGGTTTTGCAAATGAACACCATTAATACCACTCATGGATTTAATGCTGGATCAGGGAGGATGGTAAAGAAATAAAGTTGTATCTATCTAACACTACTAGGTTCATATCTCCTTTATAAGAAGGGAATTGGTTTAGAAATATTACTAGGCATGAGTTGAGAAACTGTCAAGGTCAAATGTAAACACTGCCATGGACCTTGAATCAACTTCTGAGGACTGTTTTGCAAATCATGCAACGGCAAAAGCAGGTTTGCCATCCATATAGTAAATAACACATAGCTACATCCAGCCACACCTACCTGGCAGCTATTCCCAACGGATACATGTTTGTTGCATTCACACCTCTCACTTTTATTGCCATAACAAAAATGCATCAATTATAATGGCCTCCTTGAGGTCACGTTTTCTTCCAAAAGTAGTATTTCTGTAGCAGAAATATACACTTAAAAAATATGAATGACGGTATGTCACTCACCTCCTTTTTAAACCTTTGCAATCTGGTTAGAAATTTGGGGGGGGGGGGCATATTTGATGGATATTTACAGAAAGCCAAAAAAAACCCCAAACGTAGTATGGGTCAATGTCTGTTGTATTAAAAGGCTGGTCCCTTAAACAATTAATTAATCTGTCTCTTTCTCAAAAATTAATAGCAAATAATAATTCTCTCTTTCCCCAGTGATAAAGATACCTGGGGTCTACATGGCATCAGCACCATGCTTGAGGCCAGAAGCCGATGGAAATGCTTCGGCTATGATCATTCGCAGAGGTGCCAGCGGGTGCGGCAGTCACCATGGGTACTATAAGGTTGGTTACCATGTAAATCTCTTCACAGACCCAGATGAGCACACTGCAGATTAACCAGAACTGGCTGTGTTTTGTAATGATGAACTGATGAATCATGCAGCATTTGCCAGCTGCACCCCCCTACAGGGAAATCCTAACTTCAAAGGTATATTGGACTGAATCTCCCACTTCTGCCTCCTGCGAGGATCTTCCAGTACTCCCAGGATCTCCCTGCAGCTGCACCCTGAATTTTGAATCTTGGGTGGGAGAAGAATCCAGCAGCTCTTGCATTCAATAGCTTTACCCTGCCGCCCACTTGGATGGAACTGTTTTTATCTTAAAATGCGGTCCATTTTGTATTGGTAGTATCAGAAGTTATGTCCTCATTGCACCCTTCTTCCTTAACAATTGCACAGTCCCAAGGAAGAAGATAGCATGGGCCAGTCACTCAATAGGCATCTTGAAGATGCCATCAGTTTAAAAAACTCAGCTCACAGCAATAATCTATTACCATTATTTATTTTTGTTTTATTATTTAGCCTGAAAAGTATTCTCAAATGGGGAAAATCAACATTGAGAGGTTTTGTTGTAATCGAGCTTGATTAATATTACAGCCCTGTATGCTGTGGATTTCATTTGAAGATTTTTCTCAAACTTGGACATAGATTTTTATGGAACAGTAAAGGGAAAGGTGCTGCTCTGACTTATCTGGGAGAAGAGAGAAATGTTACTCTATCCAGTACTATTTGTGTAACAGATCAAGATTGTTAATCCCAACCATCTGCAAGTTGTGTGCAGAATGGAGCAGGTGTCGGGACAGATCCACAAAGCCCTACCAACCTGTCCATAATGGCTCTGGGAGCATTTTCATAACGCAAGCTTAGTTAAATTTACCCAAATCAGGCTTAAAAACAGCCAACTGTCTAGTCACAAATGACTAACAGAGGTAGCAAATGCCAGACACATAACTGTGGGCTGGCCAGTTTTGTAGCAACTTTTATAGACTTATTTCAAAAGCATGTAAGAATATATAAATGCTTCACTAGCTAATATGCACTTCCCATTGCTTTTCCGCATCCTTAAATGCACGCATGTATAACACCAATCTCAAAGGCACATTTTAAAAGAATACATGGAAAGTCAAGTCTAAAAACAGTGCAACGTTCAGAAGGAAGAAGATTCAGTTACTATAATCCCCACTCTTCCTTTTGTCTTATCCACCCAATCTTTGCTATATAAATGCTCATTTCTAGCTCAGTATGTGCCCCGAAGATGGGAGAAAGATTGTTTTGGGTACATACATCACGTTTACATGGAGTAGTTAAAAAAAAAAACCTGTTCAAGAAATGACTTCAAATTTCTGTGGAAAGCAGAACTAGGTTTAAGATTATTTTCAAGCGAAATAGCTCAACATTATTCATTTAGACGGAATACATTTGAAAAGGTATTTTGCATGACTGTGAGTTCTGACAGTCAGGTACATTTTGGAAAACTTGCTAACCTCACCAGTAACTCAAATGTAGGACAGTTAACCCCAAAACCAGAAAAGCAATTGTTGTGCTTTTTTTTTAAAGGGGCAGAAAGAGATTGGATGAAAAATTGAAAAAGAAACAAATGTCCAGTTCATTCCAGCACAAATACTAAATTTGACTATGGATTTCGAGTACACCAATCCCATGGTAGCTACTTGAAGCTTACAAAATGGCGAATCAAACTGCAGTGATCATTTCAAGCCTTCAGAATATCAAGCATGACCCCATCCTGCTTCCCTAAATTTTTAAAATGAAATATGCCTCTGTCCTGACCAAAATCAGAAAGTTGCAGATGTAGACAATGTTAATAGAACAAACGTTTTGCTAACTAAACTAGTTGCTTGAGGTGTAAAAGGAGTGATAAAGAAAGAGATTTATTGCAGCTGGGGGGCTAAAATGCACAGGTTCTTATACAGACCAGAAAAACTGTAAATCAGGGATCGAGATGATGGGATATGAAAGCTTCCTTTAATCCTGTGTGAATAGATTTTTAAAAAAAGTTAAGACTAAATAGGAGAAAAGGGAGGCTGGATACTAAAAGAGGAGGAGGAAGTCACATAGATTTTTATACTTTGGGCTATACCCGAAGGCTGTCTGCATTATAGTGTCTTAGCAATATATGAAGGAACAAAACAACAATTCAAATGAGAAAAATCAATGCACTTGATTTGTGTTGTGGATTGAAACACAGGTGGGACCTTTGTCAAGTGTCTGTCTCAGGAGGCAGAGGAATTCAAGAGAGTTGTACATCATCAACATTATTCACATCCACACTCCACTTGGGCCATCTTTCAATTTACACAGGAACCAGCACTTCAGCGTATTTCGTACGTTTGTTACGAAGTCATTTTTTAAAATGACTTTCTGCATAGAATTGCTCTCGGTCTCATCATTCCTTGTTTATCACCATGCACAAACATACTCACATACATCCACACATATCCCCATCCAGCATTTCCAGAATTCACAGAACACACAAATCATTAGCTGTTTCAGAAAAGGAAATGAATTATTTGCACTGAGCCAAAAGCTGTGCATAAGTAAACATAAATAAAATAAAATAAAATACCCAAGTATGTTCCTACAAATTCCATAGCATTAATCAAATCTAATCTGGTGTCACTTTTGCCAGAAAATGATGATATTCTGGTATGACTTCTTTATCACCATTCCCACCTCCTTCTTCTTCATTCTAGTGTATGTCAACTGAAACATGAAGTATGTGTCCTAAAAAGCCCTTTTTAGATACTCACATACATATGTGTAACTATATTCTTTGAAAAAAAACAACAGAGGGTTACCCTATAGTTTAAGAGTCCCCAAGATATAGTAAAGACTTAGTTGGCAGCTTCCCCCCCTGTCCCTACTTTCCAAAGGAAAGGGTAGAGAGGAAGGAATAAACCTATATGATTTTGAGAAGCTATAACTTACTGTGAACACACAAACGCCTTCGCAGCTGAAACTGGAAAAGCAACTGCTTAAGAGACTACATGAGGACATTTTATGAGAGTAAATAAGCAGAAAAGAAGGAAGGTGTCACTATAACAGCCGTTGGACGGATCGCACATTTATCAGTAATGCCCGCTCTGTTGTAAGTGCTGCTTTCCCGTCATCTTGTTATAAAGATATATGCATATGCCTATGTACACTTCTCATGCATCGGTCACATTGAAGTCTGGAGTAAACACACAACTGTGAATACAGAACTGCAAGCTGAGGGTTTATCTTATACTAGACCAACTTTATATGAAAAGATTGTGCCCTAGCTCTTTTGCATTTTATCTGCATTCTAACGGCTGTCTAATAGCTTTCACACAGGATATTTTTAATGCCATCACTAAAGAGTAAAGGTCCCAAAGGTACCTTTAGGTTCCAATCCCACGCAATCTTATACAAGAACAAGCTCATACGGAATGTAGTGCAGCTGAATTCTAATTCTCAAAGAATAAACATGCGTAAGACCATACTGTAATTATTTTCTCGTCTCATTTATCCCTTCAAATTCAGTAGGTTTAAATAAGAAAAGTATGGGAATATCGCTCTGAAAGGAATCGCTTGGAGCGTCTTCCCAAGATATACTTTAAATGTGTGGTATCGCACATGTCCCTTTCCTTAATCTCAAAATGCTAGTTTTGTTGCTTTAAAAAAATTAAGTTGTGAAAAGTTTCACAGTCCCAGACAAAAATTTAGAGGATATTTAATTTTATTTTGCAACAATGACACGAGGGTGAAAGGGAAGGGAACTTTCTGGCCACTTCATCCTCCAGGTTAGCCCACTGTTTCAATGCTTCCAACAAAGTGAATAAGGACAGCAAATGAAGTAGAGGAATCATCAGATAAACTGCCGGCCCTGTCTAGTGGAGACTGAAGGCTTTTCGTACAGTGGGTGACAGCCCTACTCTTTTGTCTGACCTAATTTATTTCTCTTTCAAGTTCAAATGAAGCCCTCTACCTTGTCAGTAGAAAATATCCACCCACAGACGCTGCCATACTATGAGAAAGAAATCCGTAGAAAAGTTAACCTGAGAAACTTCTCAAACATATCTTGCTGGCTATTTCAGATTCATTTTATGCAAGACCATTAAATTATATATATTTGGACATGGAAGCATTTCCACGACTGCCAAAATAAATAAGGTATGCATAAATCACAGGAACACAAAAGACACATCTCTTTACACACACAACAGTAAGTGAGAGAAAAAGAAACTTTTTAATTTGGAAAGCTAGTTCTATTGCTTTTACAGAGGAAATTCCTCTGTTTGTTTTTAAACAAGTAAAACTAAGGCAATCTGTCTATGTAGATTTCTGTTCTTCAAAGCCATCACTATAAACAGGCAGCTTTTAACGGCTTTATCCCTTCACAACAGTGCATAATATTTAATTGCATTCAATAACTATTTTATCTCTGATTCTACGATGAAATTTGTATGCACGTGGCACAAAGACACAAATGTGGGTAACAGAGATTTGCACACGCATACTTGCACTACTAGCACACCATCTTTGAAATAGGTGGTTTCATTAAATATTCAATACCATGAAATATATTTGTATTTATTAGCCTATTAATTACTCTTTTGTCGATTCAATACATGCACATATAAGCAGAGCAAAGCAACTTCTAGCTGCATAACTGTGGACAAATACCTTCTCGCCTAGTAAAAATAAAGCTTTTTACAGATTTCCCTATCTTTGGGAGATCTTTATCGATTACAACATGTACTGATTTTTTTGTACATTTATATACAGTAAAAAGGTGTGTGAAAATGTGTGTGTTGTATATAAACAACTGCATGCACACTTTCTTTAACCACATTTTCTTAAGGATTTAGCTCAGCTGCCCCGGCAGTATTATTATTCACAATAATTGTGTACATATTCCCCTGTTACAATCTTTCAGGCTCAGCATGCACAAATCTGAACCTACACAGAAGGCAAATTAATCATTATGTGCAGCATACATTTTCATACTTGTGTATGTTCCTACCCTTTGCTCTCAGCTAATCCAGCAACTCAGAACAGAGAACACAAAGACAAGCCGTTGACAGTAAAAGACACTGTTAAAAACTAATTTTAATTAAAAGACATCTATCTTGCCAGGACTGTTTAATCAGTCATAATTTGCTTAAAAAATAGATTTATCTAACTAGCAATCTTTCTCAACTTGTAACCATATAGATCTCGACATGAAAATCGATACCACAACTTTACACCTAAAACATTTTTTGCAGCGGTGGAAACCATATCTTCTCTACCTATTATTTCCTCGCCTCCCCGGGTGCTGGGAACCCGATTTTTCTATGAGACAGGCTATGAGCGCCCCCTAGCCGCCACAAAAAACTACTGAGTGGCACAAGGCAAAAATAGGACTTGCTTTTCAGCTGAAAAGCTAACAAAGTTTATTTTGGAAAGTAATTTGTAACAACAAATACAGAGGGTGCAGGCAATCTAAATGGGAAATGGAAAAGGAAAAAGGAAACCCTTGTATAAAATGTGTTAAACTAACAGTTCATGATCTAACCATACTAAGTTCTGATAAGGAAGGCAGAATTGGTGCCAACTAGAGTCACTAACATCTATAATTTGGCTTTCTCTGCCTGAACCACATCCATTCATTCACCATTTGTGTTCTTCCCAATGAGGTAGACAGCCCATTGCTCAACAAACACAATGCATTTGATCCCTGAGAAAGGCACACGCTGAAGTACAAACACACATGTGTTTTGCTAATCTCTGAGTGTATTACACAGGGTGAAAAAAGGGAGTTTTAGCCATGCTTACTAACACGCTTCAAATAAGCTTGACAAAATAGTCTCCGCTGTGTTTCCCTACTCATGCAAAGCAAAGCTGTTTCTTATTCCATCGTCCACATTATAACGCCATTTCTTATCCTAGGCAAATCAAAATAACCCAAAGTAAATGTGAAGGTGGTAGGAAATACTAAGAAGTATTCAAATACTGAGCGGGATATTTTGAAACAAAACAAAAATCAGAAATTAAAATCTCTTCAAAGTGGGTAATTTATGTAAAAATGGTTGTGTACAACATGATAAGATGCAGCTTGGATGCAGATAATGAAGAATGCAATATTTTTCAAGCTCAGACTTTAACAGCTGTAGGAGACATGCATGTGGCACAGACCTACAGGTTTGCAAAAAAATGCTGCCATTTCTACAATTTCCTTTCTAGTTTATTCCTTCATTACACCTACAAGTTATAAAAGGAGTGAAGTAAAATCAAGTAACTTGTTGGCCAAGAACTTTAGAAATCTAATTGAAATTTCTGCTTAAGAATATTTTTCCCAGTTATATTTTTCTCTCATCTCTCTCACACATACATATACAGTTTCTTCAAGTGAGTTCAACCTTGTTTTATGAGTGAAGGTCATTTAATTTGCCAGTGGAAGGTAATCTGCCATTCCTAAAATGCACAACTCATGCTCAAATATCCGTTTTACCAACTAGGAAAAAAATGTTTGAAATCCAACCAACTGTCTATCATACAGAAAAATTCTGTAACTTCTCTGTCCGGATTATAATCGAGATCTATTTTGACTTTCCAAATGTTATGTAACTTGCTGTATTTCCACAGGAAGCCACCACTGGAGACAAATCCAAATTTGATCATCAATTGGCTCTCCATCTATCACAAATGGATAAAGACACATTTGGGAAGAGGGATGGAGTCACTGAAATTATAGTGGCCTTTCTCCAAACAAATCAGTAAAGAAAATACCAAGACAATAAAGTCAGAGAGCAATTTCTGTGGGCAGTAACAAAATCTTTTGCTGATCTGAATATGGACTATAGCTTTCAGATTGCAAATCTTATGCATACTTACTTGGGGCTAAATCTTACTGAACACAGCTGTACATACTTGGAGTAAACACATATAGGACCAGAGTGCATTTTATTTCTTTTGTACTTTCTCTTTGCCATTTGGAATAACGGCATATCTTTCAGCATCCACAGGGACAAAGATCTATGAAAACTCTAAGGAAGAGGGTCAAAATTAAACCCATTTTGCCCCTCTTTGCTTTCACCCTGTTTAGCAGAATAGCTGAAATGCAGTGCCATTTCTCTCCTGACAGGTTGTTTGACAGTGAGTCATCAAATAGCTGCAGTTCTCTGAAGACATCAGATTCATTCAGAAAAGAAGAGCAGTAAAGATAACTTATTTATTTGGTCTTTCCTTTCTGTACTTCTCCAAGTTCCCTGGGATTGATTTTCTATCTTCATTTTTAGCAGGCTCCTGTTTATAACTCCTTTCTACACATAGGGTTCAACTCAAATACTATATACTGTGGGCTATATTTCAGAGGGAGAAACTGGCCAAACCACCTCTGCCTAAGAAAACCCTACGAAATTCATGGGGTCAACATGTCAAAAGTCGGAAGAGACTGAAGGCATAAATAAAACCATCTCTCTAGAAACCTTTATAGTTTGAACATGAGTTGCATGTTCCAAACTCTCCCCATACATATACATTTACACATACATATACACATACATGCACACACAATTTATGTCCATCACCTCTCTGCCTCTTCCCCACTGCATTCCCACTTTTCCTGCACAGTTCAAGAGGCCACTCTGATGTCTCTTGTTGTTTAGCCCCTTCCAGATGGAAGGATGAATGCAATAATTAAGGAGGAGAAAAAAACAACAGTTTCTTTCTCTGTGTGATCTAAACCATCGTCCTACTTTTAATGTACACATGCAAGAGCCCTCCAATATCCAACCCAAATCCTGCATAGTTATAATTTTTACCAGAAACAGACAGAATGGACATTCATGCACAAACCTACCTGATTTACCCTCACAATTGGCCAATGCCTTCCTTTCCTTCCCCTATTATATTACCATGTATTATTGCCCTTCTCACCTTTCCCTATCTTCCCCAGCCCAGGCTCTTCATGCAAGGCATGCAGGAAACAAAACAGATTGACTTCAAATTATCCGGATTTTGCAGAGAAGGCAAGGGAATAAAAGGACCAGCCTCTCTCTCCCCCTCTTTCAAAACACCATGCTAAGCAAAAAGAGGGGGGGATTAATGGGGGTACAGTTGCTCAAAAGGCGATTTGCTTGGTCTGTTTGGGTTTGGAAGTGGGTTGGGAGGGTATTTGCAACAAAAAAAATCCACTTTATCAGTTGGTTCTAGACAGCATCCCCCATCCACCCCAGCTGCAAAACAAGCGCTCCAAATCAATGGGAAGGCTGATCACAAATGCATCTTCATTGGTGATGCAGCCGCTTCATAAAAGGTATTATGGGGGTGGGCAGAAATATACACATACATAGCAAAGAAAAAAGAGGATGGAAGGACAACAATTCATAAAGCCAAATGCTATGATCCGGGGTCCATCGACTTGAATTTTCCCATCCACGATAAATCCCGAGATGTCCTTACAAAACAACATTTTTATCAAGCTGTAACAAAGGAGAGGAAAAGAGGACTAGAATAAACCGCTGTCACCCAACGTTCCTGGCAGATGGCTGCTAGTCTTGGGCTTTCTGCAATGAGATGGGGGGAAGGGGAAGGAAGGCTGTGTGTATATATATCTATTTATTTATTCAAATTTTTAAAAATATATAACATGCATATTCTATTTTTCGTGCACACGCAAACATGCTGCACACACACAACCCCCCTTTCTCCAGGCGCAACGGCTTGCGTTGTAAAAAGAAGAAACCGAAGCGTGCAAGGGAGATGGAGCTGTTCTTTTCGGCGTTTGCTTGGGTTCTGGGTTTGTTTTCTTCCCCTCCTTTCTCTTCCTCCACTCCATTTGCCACACACATACACACACACACCTAAAACAAAACTACCCCGGGGTTATTTATTATTATTATTATTAATGCTGATGACCCATGCACCCAATGGATTAAAGAAATGACCACAGTTAAGCCAAGCCCAGGGAACGAGGAGCAAAAAGAGGACCTTGAAGTGTTGGACATCTGCTTCATTGCAATGGGAAGCGATAGGGAAGAGAGGGGAGGGAGAAAGGGGGGAATAAAATTGTGCTGAATGGACATGGAAGGAGGATCTGCGAAGGCAAGCTCTGACACTCCCCTCGTTCCTGGGATGGACGTTTGAGCAAAGCGATCCCTGGATCCCAATTCTTTCTCCCCAAACACACACATACACAACTGGCTTCTTGTGCAAAGACCACCTTGTTCTGGGTATCTCTGCCCCCACCACTACTTCCCTGGATAAACCTTGCAACTATTTCTGTGTGCAGTCTGTCCCCACCATCACTCTTTGCAAAAAGTAGCGCTTTTATTTGCAGGACTTTCCTGCAAAGCTTTTTGCGCCGGGCCTGTGCAAAGAGGGGCTCCCTCCCTGCACCAGGTTCCTTTCTCTCTATCTCACACACACACACACCCCTCCATTTCCCACCCTCCCCTCCCAGCTCACATGCATACCTGCCCCCTTCCCTTCCCCTTTTGGAAAAAGAGAACTTGACAGACACATCCCCTTCGCTCTCCCTACAGTATTATGTTTAACATCACACAAAGGTGTCCTAAGAGAAGAGTGTGAGAAGCCTCTCCAACTACCTGTCCAACCGATTTGCGCCTCTCTCATGCTCATCTCTCTCTTTCTAAGTCCCCCTGTTTTGCAGCAGAAAAGGAGCCCTGGGGAGGCTTTCTTCCCCCACTCCTGCCTCATGCCAGAGCCGGACTCCTTTCCATGTGGTTCCCATTAAGCCCCTGACTTTCTCCCCCACCTCACTCCAGCCACCTTTCTTCTCCCTCTCCAAGTTTGGACCGGCTTTTTCTCCCCTTCCTTCTCTGTCTCCAAGTCCTTCGTACGGGAATCCCACAGCACAACGCCCCTCTACACACACACACAACGTGTTAGCCTTGGTTTAGTGGCCTCCCCTAGTTTAACACCCCTGCCCGGCGTTTGCAAACTGACCCCAAACTTTGCTCTCTTTTCCTCTCTCTCCACCGTGCGCCCTACTTTCCAGCCAGTCGCGCGCAAAGCCTTTTCCCACCCAACATCTTTGTCCTTTTCTTCCTCAAACTCTTCCCTTTCCTTGCACCCATCTACCTACCCGAGTCTCTCAAGCATACACGCATAACCAGGTTTACATTACACATAACACACATAACCAGGTTTACATCAAAGCCTTTAAAGGGGCGATTTCAAATTCGGCCCAAACTTTCCCCAGCAAACACCCATCTTTCCCTCTCCACTCTGCGCCTATTTCCAGCATCCTCTCGCTTGCTTCCTTCCTCCAACTCCTCTCCCCTTCCATTGCACCCGTCCATCTACCTTAGGCTTCCAAATACACGCACACATCCCCGGGCTTAAATCGGAGCACAGCTGAGCTCCCCAAACCGTTTGCAAATTGGCCCCAAACTTGGCCGAACATCCACACGCGCCTCTGTGCGCCCTCTTCTCTCTCCCTCCAGCATCCCTCTCCTTTCCTTCCCCCAAGTCTCCCTTCCTTGCGTCCAGCCACCTACCTTAAGTCTCCCAAATGCATCCCCAGTTTGTCCTCTTCCCTGCTTCACTTCGTGGAGGCACAACGAGACTCCCCAAGTTTCCATCTCCCCTCCCCAACCGGGTCCCCCCCCTTCCCCTTCCCCAGCCTCTCCAAAAGCGCACGCATCCAGGCACACTACTTTCCAAGCTTTTTTTTTTCCGTCCCCCTTTTTTGCAACTTACGCGTGATAATTTCCCGTTGCGATAAGTGCTGCGGGTTGCCCTGCTTGCGACGGGACATTGCCCTGGCATTTACACAGTCATCGCCCGGAGAGCTGGACTTGGGCAGCGGGGGAGCCGGGTCGGAGGAGGCGAAGAGGGGAGCAATCTTCTTCCTTTCCTTTCTTCTTCTTCCTTCTCTTATTCTCTTTTTCTTCTTGGCGGAAAACAAAATCTAGATGATGGTGGTGGTGGTGGTAGCAGCGGCGGTGGTGATGGGCGAAGACCTGGATGGAGAAAGAGGCGAAACTCTTGGCAGCCCCCTGCTTGGCGCGCTCAAGACCAGGTCCTTCCTTCAATTAGAAAATCATCATCATCATCATCAAAGCCAAGAGGGGGGAGAGAGAGCGAGCGAGGGAGGCTGGCTGGCTTGGTGCGATTTTCGCCAGGCAGGCAACTGTCTTTGGGGGTTTCCCCCCCTCCCTTTGCAACCGCTTCCAGATCGTTTCTTGAACTTCGGGGGAGAGAAGGGTGGCTGGTCCCACTTCCCCTCCCCTTCTCACCAAGCGAGGAGAGACTTTTTTAATTTTTCCAGAGTGCTTTGGAGAAGAAAGGGGAAAGAGATGGGAAAATAAGAGAAAGGGAAAGCAGGGGGAGGGAGGGAGAGAAAAGAGCCACCAAAGTGCACTTCTTCCACCTGGAGGGTATTAAAAATGGGATTATAGAGACGCACGCTCGCACAAAAGTAGAAAAAATAAGGGGGGTGGAAACAAAACACCCGACCTTTGGCGGTGGGTTACTTAAGATTCTCTCTTTTGAAAGGATAGCCCAAACTGTGCCGTTGAAGTGCCACTAGGTTGGGGTTTTGTTGTAGTAGTAGTAGTATAGAATCTAATATATATGTATCTATTGGCTGGGCTTTGGCGGCAGCCTTTGCCCCCTGTCTTGGCAGCAGAAGAGGGTCTCTGTCTGTCTCTCTCTCTGTCTGTCTCTGTCTCTCGGCAGGCAGCCCCCCGGTGCTTCTGGCTAGGACTGGGAGAGCTCTATTGCAATGTGAAGATGGCGGAGTCCTGGTTCCCTGGGAGCGCTCCGTCTCGCTGTGGCTGGGTCTGCCTCCGTACAATGGGATAAAATTCAAGTTCAAGTGCGGACGTGACGTTTAATCTGCACTAGAGACAAAAAAAAATAATAAGAGAGACCCAGAGACTAGGAGCACTGGGGGCGACTAGCGGTGGCTTTTTAACATTGTACCCTGCAAGAGAACAAGAAGGAGGAGGAGGAGGGAGAAAAAAAAGAAAGGGGTGGAAGAGAAAGAGAGAGAGAGAGAGAAGCAAAGAAGGTGTGAGTGTGTGTGTGTTTGGAGAGAAGCAAACCCGAGACCTCTGAGCGGTGGCTCGATTTTCTGCAAAAGGGAATGGGGGGAAAAATAGGGAGGAAAGGGATCTGGAAAGCGAGGTGAAGCTTCTTTGGGGGGAGAAGAAGAGTGGTTTCCTTCCAGCAGCCTCTTCGACCAAAGCAAAGGGATGAGAAGCCGGAGAGAGAGGTCTTAGGTGGGAGGAAGGAAGGAAGGAGGGGTTGGAGGGAAAGGAAAGGGGGGAGAAAGCCACCCAAGGAAGGGAGAGGTGAGCAGGACCCCAGCCCCTCTCCTCGCCCTCCCACGCGCCCGCCCCGCTGGCAAGGGGCCCAAATGGGACGGACCTCTCTCTTTCTCCCCAAGGCGCACTGGCGAGAGAGAAAGGGCTGGGAGTGGGAAGGGCGGTGAAGCCAGGCAGGCCGGCGCAAGGAAGAGTTGGAGGAGGGCAGGATGGGTTGAGGTGGAGATCCACCTCTCCGGATCCACCTGCCCCCCCAATCTGGGTCTTGGCTCCACGAGGAGACCCATATCCTCCAACCCCCCTTCCCCATGGCTCCCCACAACAAGCCAACTCCGCTTCTCCGGCTGTCTGGCTGTCTTTCCTCGAGCAGGAGCCCGGCTCTCCTCCAAACACCTTCGCCGCGCAATTTCCCACCGCTTTTTACAATAACACAAATATCTGCGTGGGGGAAGAGAGAGATCTCTCTCGATTCTCTCTCTCTCTCCCCCCCCCCCCTTTCCAGTCTCTCCATGGGAGCCACAAAGACACACGTGCACACTCTCTCCGTCTCTCTCTCTCTCTCTGTCTCTCTCAAACACGCATGTGTTCAGACATCTCCCAAACTCCTGGACAAGTTTGCGGCTGCGGGGCGACTCAACCGCATGGAGGGCAGAGCTCAAGGCATAAGTCTCTGACTTGGGAGCGTTTCCCCTTCTCTCCCACGTCTCATCTCATCCTGTGGGGAGTGGGGAGAAGAGCAAACCACAGACCACCTATTACAATACATTGCAGCCTGAGTCCTGCCACTTGCACCTTCTTATGGCAACACCAGAGGCACTCCAAGTGGCCAGCTACTGGTCAAAGAACATTTGAGTATCATGCCAAGTCTTGTGTTTTTAAATAAATTACAAATGTATTGCAACTGTTCTCGTCTGATATGGGGTGTCTGCTAGGCCAGGGGGTCTTCACTTCACGGATCTATTTAATAATCATAATAAAATATTTTTTAATGTTGGGATTCTTTGGTAATAAGACTTTGGGGCCTGCTTGCTTACTTACTTATTACTTAGGCGATCCCGCGTAGGTTGAGGACGATGGTCCTCCAAGTGTAGTGTCTTGGATGCCTAGGTGGCTGTGGAGACCTATTCTTGACCCGCATGTTCTTCTGCAGTGAGGACATCAGGGTGTGCGTTTGGGACCTGCATCCTGTTTTCCATCCCGGAGCCCTAGTCTGAAGCGACTATGCAACGTGGAGGATCCCTGAACTAGGTGCCCAACTGATCCCTGCATTCAGATCCCGATTACATGATCTTTGTGTATTTAGATATAGCTCCACAATATGATTTCCCTGGGGGAGTATCACATCCTTTTCACCTACACTGCCCTTTTAAGTCAGTCCGGGTGGTTTAAATAATGACTGGGTTGCTGTGAGTTTTCCGGGCTATCTGGCCATGTTCCAGAAGCATTCTCTCCTGACGTTTCACCCACAGCTATGGCAGGCATCCTCGGAGGTTGTTGAGATCTGTTGGGAACTAAACCAGTGAGGTTTATATATCTATGGAATAATGTCCAGGTTGGGAGAAAGAACTTTTGTCTGCTTGAGACATGTGTGAATGTTGCAATTGGCCACCTTGATTAGCATTGAATGGCCTTGCAGCTTCAAAGCCTGGCTGCTTACTGCCTGGGGGAATCCTTTGTTGGGAGGTGTTAGCTGGCCCTGATTGTTTCATGTCAGGATTTCCTCTGTTTTGGAATATTGTTCTTTATTTACTGACCTGATTTTAGAGTTTTTTAATACTGGTAGCCAGATTTTGTCCATTTTCATGGTTTCCTCCTTTCTGTTGAAATTGTCCACATGCTTGTGGATTTCAGTGGGTTCCCTGTGTAGTCTGACATGGTGGTTGTTAAGAGTGGTCCAGCATTTCTGTGTTCTCAAATAATATGCCGTGTCTAAGTTGGTTCATCAGGTGCTCTGCTCTGCCTGACTTCTCTGGTTGTCTGGAGTGCCTTTCCTGTTCCTCGATTCCTGTGTTTGGTGGTCCTTATGTAGACTTGTCCACAGCTGCGTGGTGTATAGTAGACTCCCACAAGAGTTCTTTCTCACATCCTGGACTATTTCTGTGCCCCTGGAAGCTTACCCATTGTAGTGTTCTCTATTTCTGTGTTTGTCCTAATAGATGTTTGTGCCCAGGATGGCCTTGCCCAAGACTAAGATCGCAGCATTTATTTTTTGAAGACCATTGTTCCTTAGAGAATAAAATAACACGCATTGTGTTCCTCAAGAAATGCACCCACAGGCTTGGTCCCAGTCTGTGAACCCCACTTGTGGATCACTTTGGGCACGAAGAAAGGGGTCACATAAGAGCTGAGACTCTCTTTCTCTGATACCTGACTTCCTTCTGTCCTTGTTTTCACTCCAAGTTCCAGAGACAACCTGGTTTGAGTTCTCTCTCAGTCCCCGGAAACCCATAGTCACACTCTCTCAGCTTCAAGGGATGTTTGTGGCAATGGCAAACCCACTCTGAAGCAGCCTTGCCACAGTCCACTTTAGGATCGCCAAGGCTTGAAGGGCAACCACAAGTCCATCCTCAAGTTCTTAATTTTCCTTTTTGTCACCCATAGCCTTCACTTGGAAAATCCCTTCCTTTTTGATACTTGAGTGTCAAAAGTTTGGGCCACACTTTGGCAATACCAGGCATGGGCAAACTTGGTCCTTCCAGGTGTTTTGGACTTCAACTCCCATCATTCCGAACAGCCTCAGGTCCCTTCCTTTTCCCCCTCAGCCGCTTAAGCGGCTGAGGGGGAAAAGGAAAGGGCCTGAGGCTGTTCGGAATGGTGGGAGATGAAGTCCAAAACACCTGGAGAGCCCAAGTTTGCCATGTCTGGACCTGGTTGTGGCTCGGGAATTGAGTCCCTTTTGAAGGCGCTGGGACTTAACTCCTGAGTAAGGCAACACGCGTCTTGCTCCACAAGCTGGTTGTTTTTTGACAAAAGGATTTCAGAGGGATCCAAGCCCAAAAGTGTGCTCCCAACGGAGCTTCGGTGTGAGATATAGAAGCTCAAGCCTCAACTTGAACCCAAAGTTTTTGCACCGAAGGAAAAAGGACTTGCCTCTTGTCATTTCTTATACTTAGAGCAACTCAATGCCCTTTTCCAAGACTTTAATTGCAAACCCGACGCTTTTTGTTGTCGAAGGCTTTCATGGCCGGAATCAGTGGGTCGCTGTGAGTTTTCCGGGCAGTCTGTTGGAAACTAGGCAAGTGGGGTTTCTGGGTGGGAGAAAGAACTCTTGTCTGTTTGAGGCAAGTGTGAATGTTGCAATTGGC
This sequence comes from Anolis carolinensis, assembly GCF_035594765.1. Taxonomy (NCBI): domain Eukaryota; kingdom Metazoa; phylum Chordata; class Lepidosauria; order Squamata; family Anolidae; genus Anolis; species Anolis carolinensis. The sequence continues at coordinate 346,421,916 of NC_085841.1, forward strand.
CACCTTGATTAGCATTGAATAATCTTTCATCTTTAAGGTCTGGCTGCTTCCTGCCTGAGGGAATCCTTTGTTGGGAGGTGTTAGCTGGCCCTGATTAATTCATGTCTGTGGTTCAAACACCAATCTAGAAGGAACATGAAAGGCACTGCAGACTAAGTCAACCAGAGAAATCAGCCAGAGCAGAGTACTGGATGAATCAACCTGGACACAGCGTATTGTTTGAGGACATAGAAATGCTGGACCACTACACAGAGCCATTGAAATCCACAAGTGTGTGGACAATTTCAACAGAAAGTAGGAAACCATGAACATGAACAAAATCTGGCGACCAGTATTAAAAAAAATTCTAAAATCAGGGCAGTAAATTAAGAACAACACTAAGAACACAGAGGAATTCCAGACAGGAAGCAATCAGGGCCAGCTAACACCTCCCAACAAAGGATTCCCCCAAGCAGGAAACAGTCAGGCTTTGAAGCTGAGAGGCTAATCATGATGGCCAATTGTAACATTCACACTTGCCTCAAACAGACAAGAGTTATTTTTCCCATCCTGGACTTTCCACATATATATATAAACCTTCCTTGCTTAGTTTCTCCATACCTCACAACTTCTGAGGATGCCTGCCATAGATGCAGGAGAAACGTCCGGAGAGAATGCTTCCGGAACATGGCCATACAGCCCGGAAAACTCACAGCGACCCACCAACGATTTTTCTTCACCATCACCATCACTTTCCTTCCAGCAAGACGTGCAATTCTTTCCAAAAGCTTTCCAAACAATCCCAAAAAAAGGAGAGAGGATCGGAAAGGGGAGAGGGGTCGCCTTAAAGGATCCGCAGGTGAGTTTAAAGGGGAAGGGGGTCGAATAGGAATCCCTCTCTCATTCCCTTCCCACTTTAAAGTCCCGTCCTCTGGATGGCAGTGGGGGGAAAGGGGGTGCCCATAAAATCCCGGCATGTGTGGATTTCACAACCCGGATGGGAGTACCTTGCGACACGGGGAGGAACGGGATCCGTGAAAAAAGTCCCACTCGTGTACCAGCCACCAACACGTGTGTGTCCACATGCAAAGAGGGCCTCTGTGGTAATGTAACGTGGGGACGTCCCTCAGGTGAGGAGCCCCAAGTGACTCAGTAGCTTGACCTCCTTCCGAGTGGGAATTTCCACGCCTGAATCATTTTTTTCAGGAAGACTGTTTAGTTCGTCAGATACTTTTATTTCCTTTTATTAGGTGCTAGTTCTTTTCTCCCAGTGGGGTTTGTTGCGGCAAGCCAATCCTAATTAATGTGTATTAATTATTGGTGTGTGTGTGTACAGTCCTCTAAAGGATATATATCGCCTTTAGAGAACTGTACATATATACACACATATATATTTAGAGGAATAAAGATATATATACACATACATACACACACATATATCGCCTTTCGAGGACTGTATGTATGTATATGTATGTGTGCATATATATACACACATATACATACACACATATATACACACACACATATCTCGCCTTTAGAGGACTGTGTATATCTATACACACACACACACATATATCGCCTTGAGGGGACACTCTCTGTCTATATATATATATGCACACACATACACACACACACACATATATCGCCCTTAGAGGACTGTGTACACACACACACACATATATATTGCTTTTCGAGAACTCTGTGTATATACACACACACATATATCGCCTTTAGAGGAATAAAGATATATATTCACATACATACATACACAAACATATATCGCCTTTAGAGGACTGTATGAATGTATATGTGTGTGTGAGACATATACACACGCATATATATATACACAGAGAAACATATACATACACACGCACATACATATACACACACACACACACACACATATATATATATATATATATCCTTTAGAGGACTGTGTATATCTATAGACACACACACATATATATCGCCTTTAGGGGACTCTCTCTCTCTCTATATATATATATATATATATACACACACACACACACACACACACATATATATATCTCGCCTTTAGAGGACTGTGTGTATACACATATACATACATACATATATATTGCCTTTAGAAGACTTTAAACTTTTTTTAGGTCATTTCTTCCTCGAGGGATCGGGACTGGGAAACTCTCTCTATATATATATATAAAAATAAAAAGTTTCCCGGTCCCGATCCCTCGAAGAGTTGGATCTTTCCCCGCCCAAGTGATAATTCTTTCCTCATCTTTTTTTTGCCTGCTGTGATTCCATCTAAAATTAGACTCCGGGTGCAGGTGGGCTTCGGAAGTCAATCCCCTTGCAAAACCCGCCCAGGATCCAGGTGTATCCTTTGAGAACAAGGAAGCAGGGCTAAGAGACTCAGGCAATGAAAGACTCGTGGTGTCCTGTGTCTAAAGGTGAAGGTATTTTGGCCCTCCAAGGTGTTTTGGACTTCAACTCCCACCATTCCTAACAGCCTCAGGCTTAAGCGGCTGAGGGGGGAAAGGAAGGGGCCTGAGGCTGTTAGGAATTGTGGGAGTTGAAGTCCAAAACACCTTGGAAGGAGGGCCCAAGTTGGCCCATGTCTGCTGTAGAATTAACGCAGCTCTGAAACTTCAAAGGGAAAGCTGCTGATTAATAGCGACCTTTTTCCTTGCGCAAATAAAGGCTTGTCCTGGGGAGGGGAGGAAGGCGAGATCAGACCCTTGCCTTTCTTCTCTCCTTTTTTGTCGTGCCTCTCCTCCTTTCTTTTCTTTCCTCCTCCTCCTCCCTTCCCCTGCCTGTCTGCCACTTGTGATCATTAGCGCCGCGGAAGCTGTTAATGTCTTGTCTCACAGCTCCCCCTTTAGTCTCCCTGCGCGCCTCGCCTCCGCGCTCCCCGCCGGATCAATAGCCGGCTTTTCCCCGACCTTGACCTCGCCCTCCAACTCTCCCCCTCCTTCTCTTCCTTCTCCAGGAGGACCCCCAGGTTTGTCCCCCTCCCCAGCAGGCAAACAAGGAGGGAGGGGCGCCAAGGAAAGAAAGAGACAAGCGACAGATAGACAGACAGACACACAAACGAGGGACATAAATAATAATGAAAAGTAAATAAACATAAAACTTTTCTTTCCCACCTATTCGCACACACACACCCATACTCAGGCCCCTTCTACACTGCCATATAGATAGTCCACATGATCTCATTTGAACCGGATTATTTGAGTCTACGCTGACATATAATCCGCTTCAAAGCAGATAATCTGGATTTTTATATGGCAGTGTACGTAGATGGGGCCTCGGTCCATCCTAAGAACTACTTAGTGGGTCTGCATACAGTAGAGGCTCACTTATCCAAGCTAAACGGGCCGGCAGAAGCTTGGATAAGCAAATAACTTGGATAATAAAGAGGGATTAAGGAAAAGCCTATTAAACATCAAATTAGGTTATGATTTTACAAATTAAGCACCAAAACATTATGTTATACAACAAATTTGACAGAAAAGGTAGTTCAATACGCAGTAATGTTATGTTGTAATTACTGTATTTACGACTTTAGCACCAAAATATCATGATATATTGAAAACATTGACTACAAAAATGTGTTGGATAATCCAGAATGTTGGATAAGCGAGGCTTGGATAAGTGAGACTCTACTGTAGTTTGTACAGCCCCACTACAAACTATTTACAGACTCACTAAGGCATGCATGGGCAAAGTTTGGCCCTCCAGGTATTTTGAACTACAACTCCCACAATTCCTAACAGCCTACCAGATGTTGAGAACCACTGAGCCCCCAGTGGTTGTCAACCTGAGGTCCCCAGATGTTTTTGGCCTACAACTCCCAGAAATCCCAGCCAGTTTACCAGGTGTTAGGAATTATGGGAGTTGTAGTCCAAAACACCTGGAGGGCTCAAGTTTGCCCATGCCTGCACTAAGGCACTGGTTCTCAATTTGGGGTCCCCAGATGTTTTTGGCCTTCAACTCCCAGAAATCTGAACAGATGGTAAACTGGCTGGGATTTCTGGGAGTTGCAGGCCAGAAACATCTGAGGACCCCAGGTTGAGAACCACTGCACTAAGGGCTTCATCACACTAGAGCAGTAGTTCTCAACCTTCCTAATGCCCCTCCCCCTAATACAGTTTCTCATGTTGTGGTGACCCCCCCCCCCCAACCATTTTCGTTGCTGCTTCATAATTTTGCTACTGTTATGAATACCCCATACACCCAAAATACCCCATACACCCAAATTTGAATACTGGTGGGGTTGGGGGGGATTGATTTTGTCCTTTGGGAGGTGTAGTTGCTGGGATTTATAGTTCACCTATAATCAAAAAGCATTCTGAGCTCCACCAAGGATGGAATTGACCTAAACTTGCCATACAGAACTTCCATGACCAACAGAAAATGCTGGAAGGGTTTGGTGGGCATTGACCTTGAGTTTTGGAGTTGTAGTTCACCTACATCCAGACAGCACTGTGGACTCAAACAGTGATGGATCCGAATCAAACTTGGCATGAATATTCCATATGCCCAAATGTGAACACTGGTGGAATTTGGAGAAAACAGACCTTGACATTTGGGAGTTGTAGCTTTTTCTGAAGGTCTTTGGGGACCCCTCTGACATCTCCTCTCGACTCCCAGGGATCCTGACCCCTAGGTTGAGAAATGCTGCACTAGAGTTTGGATCTACTTTAAATCTACTTTAAGGAGGGGCCTTTAAACAACTCAGCCAGACTGGTCCTGGGCCTCACCAAACTACAAACCCCAGAATTCTACAGAAACTGGATTTAAAGTGAATAAAGTGTGATGAAGCCCTAAGAAAATCCAACAAATGCTACGTTCAGCAAAGAAGTCTACCCTATACCATGCAGCTGTGGAGAAGTCTACATAGGGACCTCCAAAAGCACTTCTGACAGGAATCAAGAAACATAAAAGGCACTGCAGACTAACTCGACCAGAGAAGTCAGCCATAGCAGAGCACTTGAGGAACCAACCTGGACACAGAAAATTATTTGAGAACACAGAAATGCTAGACCACTCTAACAACCACCGTGTCAGACTACACAGAGAAACCATTGAAATCCACAAGCATGTGGACAATTTCATGAAAATGAACAAAATCTGGCTACCAGTATTTAAAAAACTCTAAAATCAGGTCAGTAAATAAAGAACAATATTCCGAAACAGGGGAAATCCTGACATGAAACAACCAGGGCCAGCTAACACCTCCCAACAAAGGATTTCCCCAGGCAGTAAGCAGCCAGGCTTTGAAGCTGCAAGGCCATTCAATGGCAATCAAGCTGGCCAATTGCAACATTCTCACTTGCCTCAAGCAGACAAGAGTTCTTTCTCCCACCCTGGACATTATTCCACAGATATATAAACCCCACTTGCCTAGTTTCCAACAGATCTCACAACCTCTGAGGATGCCTGTCATAGATGCAGAAGAAACGTCAGGAAAGAATGCTTCTGGAACATGGCCCGGAAAACTCACAGCAACCCAGTGATTCTGGCCATGAAAGCCTTCGGCGCTTACAGGCTACTGATTAACTACTCATTGATTAACTGCTGTCTTACTACCAGTCTTCTCCATATTCTTCCTCTTCTTCCTTCTTAAAGTTATGTTACTTAGGACACCATCCAGCCCAAGTGACATCCTGGCTTTGAGATATAGTTTTACTTCGAAGGAGCCACTAAACAGAGTCCAAAACTTGGGAGGGAGGAACCCAATTCCAGATAGTTCATATCCTGAACGTCAGATCAAAGCGATCGGGTTTGTTAGATAGAGTGTCTTTGGAGTGATCAGAGGGGACCAAAGAGTTCGCATGTGAGACCTTCCACCTCGTTCATCATTCGCCACAAATCACAAAGCGACACAGATCCGGTCCTCTGAGTGTGAGTTGTTTGTTTGATTGTTTTGTCCCTCGGAATAAAGCCCCCTCTTTCTTAGCTTCAATGGAGGAATTACTCCCAAGGCATCTTCGGACGGAGCCAAAGGCGGGGTTGCTGTGAGTTTTCCGCGTTGTATGGACATGTTCCAGAAACATTCTCTCCTGAGGTTTCGCCCACATCTATGGCAGGCATCCTCAGAGGTGTGAGATCTGCTGGAAACTAGGCCAGTGGGCTTTATATATCTGCCGGCTGTTAGGAATTGTATGAGTTGAAGTCCAAAACACCTGGAGAGCCGAAGTTTGCCCAGGCCTGGTGTAGATGCCCTCGATCAAAAGCAAGAGGAGAGAAAGAGATTGGGAATGAAAAGAGAAGAAAAGGTGATTCCGAAGCTTTCGGGCGCCTTCGCTCCACCTTGCGAGGAGATGGGGAAGCGCAGCGCTTTGGCATTAAGAGCAAAGGCGGCGGCAGCCTTCGCCACCAAAACCCTGTACTTCTCCCCTCGGGACTCAATAAAACACACGTGGGACATGGGGAACCCGGAGGAGGGTATTTAGAGTCCTAACCCATCTCGGTTTTTGGGAGAGGAAAGCGAGCGATTATGATGGTGGTGGTGATGTATGCCCTTGTTGCTACTGCTACCACTAAATTTCCAGTTTTGTTGTGTGTCTTGAAGTCTGGGTTGCTGTCAGTTTTCCGGGCTGTATGGCCATGTTCCAGAAGAATTCTTTCCTGACGTTTCGCACACATGTATGGCAGGCATCCTCAGAGGTTGTGAAGTCTGCTGGAAACTAGGCATGTGGGGTTTCTATATCTGTGGAATGATGTCCAGGGAGGGAGAAAGATCTCTTGTCTGCTTGAGGCAAGTGTGAATGTTGCAATTGGCCACCTTGATTAGCATTGAATGAGGTATCAGCCATTGCAAAGCACTTGAACCAACCTGGACACAGCATATCATTTGAGAACACAGAAATGCTGGCCCACTCTTAAAAACCACCATGTCAGACTACACAGAGAAGCCACTGAAATCCACAAGCATGTGAAACCATGAAAATGAACAAAATCTGGCTACCAATATTTTAAAAACTCTAAAATCAGTACAGTAAACAAAGAACAACACTCTGAAAACAGGGGAATTTCAGACAGGAATCAATCAGGGCCAGCTAACATCTCCCAACAAAGGATTCTCCCAGGCAGGAAGTAGCCAGACCGTGAAGCTGAAAGGCTAATCAATGCTAATTAAGGTGGCCAGTTGCAATATTTGCATTTTCCTCCAACAGACAAGAGCCCTTTCTCCCACCCTAGACCTTCCACAGATATATAAATCCCACTTGCCTAGTTTCCAATAGGCCTCACAACCTCTGAGGATGCCTGCCATAAATGTGGGTGAAACGTCAGGAGAGAATGCTTCTGGAACATGGCCATACAGCCCAGAAAACTCACATCAACACACTGATTTCGGCCATGGAAGCCGAACACATTCACTGAGTTGGGCTGTAGCCAGAAAAAAAAGGGGGGGCAGTGAAACTTTTTTGTAGCGAATCATGAAGAGTAGTTCCATAATGCAAAATAATTTAGAAATCAGGCTCCATTGATAAACTGCAGTGGACACTCAAGAATGATAACCTTCAGTGGACACTCATGAGGATTTGGTTAACCAGTTAAAATTCATGAGTATATCAAGTTTTTTAAAACCTGAAAAATTTGGGGGGGGGGGGTGAAACCCTAATTCCCCCCCCCCCCCCCCCGCTGCAGCCCTGGTTACAACATCTATGTGTCACTTTCAATATCTTTTTATTGCGTGACCCTGATAAAAGTTAGTGCCCAGTTCTGCATGTTGTAAAGGATATATCTACACAACAAGAGTGAAGCATCTATTTTAAATAAAAGTGTACTGGAAACTAATATATCTAGTCTACTCAGGATCAGTCTCCACAAGTTTTCATCCACAAAGGAAAGTGTGTGTGGTGCAGATATTCCTGAAAAGTGTGAAGCGCAAAATGTTATGCCTTTCCCCAGGCCTTGCAAGCTGGAGATGATAAGAGTTTACTTCAGCTCAGTCTAAGGGGCATCAGGCTGGGCAAGGCTCCAGGTTATTCTTTAAAATTGCAGAGGTGGGTAGGGAAGTAAAGTATTGACTTTCTTGGAGATTTTGCTGCTCTTGTGAAAACATATAGGGTCTTGTTGCCAAAAGGGAAAGTCTCACAGTCTATGAAAGACATTTAGTGTCTTAGGACCATCATATACCTTGAACATTCACTTATTTGATTCTGGAAGCAAAGATCCGATTAGATGACACACATTCAGAAAATACTAAGGATCTTCAGGTAAGGAAAGGATCCCATCTGAAAATCTAGAGAGCTACTGCCAGTCAGTATTGACAATATTCCGCAAGATGGACCCAGAGGTATAACTCAGTACCAGTATTCCCCAAGTTACAAATATCCATCTTACAAACAACTCATAATTAAGAATGGGTTCAGACAACAACAAGTGTGAGAAATCTACCCCTTGGATAGGAAATTTACTCCTGGAAGATTTTCCATGGGGAAAAGGTGTCACCATAAGTGAGAAATGACATACCGCAACAACAAAAGTTTTTATGATCTATTGCTGAGGTTATCAGTTGCTGTTGTATGACCACTAAACTTCAAATAACAATCCCTGGGTTTACTTCTGAGTGACCCATTGGAAAAGATAAACCCGTTGGAAAAGATAAACAGATTTGTGGGATGCAATCTTAGATACCACAGATAACTTCTTAGGAGTTATTTGGGAGCCAGACAACTCACAGAGCCTGCTCAAGTCCCATTATATAGTGTTGTAACAAAAGGATGTCCATTGGTGCAAATAAAATTATGCCTCTTAATGGCAAAATCAAGTTTAGGGAGTTATTTCAGAATATTTTCAAGATGTGGATAGTTCAATCTGTGACAGGACCTCTGTTTTGTAACCACTGAGCTCTTTCTCTTTTTTACATTGGAAAAGTAGTAATTCGCCTTATCATGCAACCATTTGTTTACTGTTTTCTTAGAAATGCAGCTTTTGTTTCTTAAGAAACAATATACAGTAGAGTCTCACTTATCCAAGCTAAATGGGCCGGCAGAAGCTTGGATAAGCGAATATCTTGGATAATAAGGAAGGATTAAGGAAAAGCCTATTAAACATCAAATTAGGTTATGATTTTACAAATTAAGCACCAAAACATCATGTTATACAACAAATTTGACAGAAAAAGTAGTTCAATACGCAGTAATGTTATGTTGTAATTAGTGTATTTACAAATTTAGCACCAAAATATCATGATATATTGAAAACATTGACTACAAAAATGGCTTGGATAATCCAGGGGCTTGGATAAGCGAGGCTTGGATAAGTGAGACTCTACTGTATGTGTGTGTGTGTGTGTGTGTGTGTGTGTGTGTGTGTGTGTGTGTGTGTATATATATATATATATATATATATATATATATACTGAAGTCATATTTGATGGCAACTTGTAACTGGCTACTGAAAGTCCTCTTCAGGGAAGATTACATTGGCTCCCTCTTTCTCCTATCCACAGGTGAAAATATTTCTATTCTGATAGGGTTTGTGGAACTGGCTTTTTAGAAGGGAGAGGGCTTTTAATCCTGTGCAGCAGTTGTTGGCTTTATTTATAATCTGCCCCTTCCCTTTTCAATCTGTCCAAATTTGTAGATAATTTAAATCTATTGATATGTTCCTACTTATTTTGCTTTTAGTCTGCATTTATGTTCAGTTTTGTAACTCAGTTCAGTCTTAGTTCTGAAGAAAAGGCAGAATATGAAGAGTTGTTGGATGGAAGCTTGGGGCAAGCATGTGAATGCAAAGGTTCTACAAAGGCTGCATCCAAATTTTAGAATTAATGCAGTTTGACATCACTTTAATTGCCACGATTCAAAACTATGAATTTCTGGGATTTGTGAGGCACCCATATTCTTTGGCAGAGAAGGCTACAGATCCTGTAAAACTACAACTCCCAATGGAGTCCAGATGCAATCCACAGGCCATAGACGTCACAGATCACAAGGATAACAATCAATTCTATAGAAAAATGCATCAAAGTGGTAAACATTGGTACAAACAACAGACAGTACAAAAATCTGAATAGTGTTCATAGTTAAAAGCAAGCACACAAAATCAAGAATGAAAGGAAATCGAGAAAAGATCCCGTCCCTCACACTTGTGGGACTGAATGATCTCAAGATCTGACAAACTAGGAGGACCTCCATTTGTTGATCTTAAAGTCCAGGCAGATTGAAAATATTATATATTATCAAGTCAGCTTTGATAAATGGCAATCATATGAATGAGAGACCTCAAAAATATCCTTCCCTGAATAAAGCAGAAAAATATTTGTGCATATGGATGTTACAGTTACATTTGTACTGGTGGTAAATGGAAGGGGGTGCTTGTGATATAGTCTGCATCACAAGTCAAAACAATGTTTTATTCTTTTGAGTATTATGACCCTTGCATTTAGGGCAGAAGATCATTTATTGCCCCACAAAAGCAAGTGTCTTCAGCTGGCCCTGATCGGAGCACCTTGCCTCCACTGACATTCAGGTGACCCCGTTCTGCATGAGTTGAAGTTTCTGAACCATTTTTTAAAAGCAGCCTACTTAATAATGCATTTACACTCATTAGGGAGGGGCTACACGTTTCCCCATGCATTTCCCTACCTAACAAATGGTCCTAAGACATAACAGAGCTGAGAATGAACTTTTTCTACTCTGAATCATGGACTTATAAAGTTGGAAGAGACTCCCAAGGGCCACCTAGTTCAACCTAATATTGGTTTTATGTGATTCTTTAAAAATGATTGCTTCTTAAGGCACAAAAGTTGCATTTCTAAGTAAATAATGAAACAAAAGTGTACATGGCAAAGTGAATTCCCAATTTCCTAAAGCAGTAGTTCTCAACCTGGGGTCCTCAGATGCTTTTGGCCTACAATTCCCAGAAATCCCAGCCAGTTTACCAGCTGTTAGGATTTCTGGGAGTTGAAGGCCAAAAACATCTGGGGACCCCAAGATTGAGAACCACTGTCCTAAAGCAAGAAAGAGAAAGAGTAAAGCAAGGTGTGCTTCTGTTACGAAGTTCTCTGACATTCAGTGGTCACACAACAGCAACTGATAGCCTCACCTCTAGGTCATGAAAACTTGAGTGACTACAAATGAACAAGAAAAAATGAGTCAGATTTCTGCTCCATCTTCCCCTATGTTTTCAACACAGACTGGCTATAGCTCTCCAGGGGTTCAGACTGGATTTATTTATGTTTATGGAGAAACCTGCTACTTTTCAAGCATGTGTGGTTCTTTGTTGGACGGAGTGGTACAAACACAAAGGGGTGCATCATTGTAGAATAAATACACATTGACACCACTTTAACTATCATGGCACAATGCTATGGAATCACAGGAGTTGTAGTTTTAGAGGTCTTTAGCATTCTCTGCCAGTGTGTTGCTGGTTCATCAAACTTCAAATCCCTGAATTCCATAGCATTGAGCCATGACAGATAAAGTGTTGCCAAACTGCATTAATCCTACAGTGTAGATTCACTGTTTTAATAGAAGGCAAAGTGTCTCTCAGGTTATGAGGTATGCTATTATGTTTCCAAAGGGATTTTTCTGCCAGCTGAAACTGACACTGTGATCCAGGGATCATTGATAGCCCAGAAAACACATTACAATTGTCAAATGAAAAGTCATACAATGATCAAGAATGGTTGTACTTGGCATTGCCCATGTATACTGTTTTTCTTTTGCTCTTTTCCCCCAAAGTTATTATTTTAAAATGCATGAATCACATAAAGATGAATAAACATCCAAAGTGGAGAAAATAAGTGGGGAAATAATTCTCATCAGTTTTAAAAACAGAAACGTACTACATCTTCAATATAAAATGATTACATGTCCTGATAACGCTCATATGGAGTTGATGTCCGAATGCTATATTGAAAGACTTGCGAAGTTTTCAGTCCACTGAAAAGGGTGAATGTTAAATCTCTCTGATGTCACAATATACATCTTTTAGCCACCAAAAGTGCTCAGAGCACTCATTCTTGCTGAGCATTAGTTAATTTCCAGGAAGTGAATAAATAATTTACAAGGATGCATACATCTACTAGTTTCAAAGAAGACTCTGATAATTAATGATTAATTGATTAATTAATATTAATAAATTTCTTATGACAGATCAAGGACCAGAGCTGGATCATTGAACAAGCTAACAAGATCCTGGGAGTATCCACACACTACCCCAAGAATCCTGGGACAGAAGAGTTTCAAGTAATAAAAAATTCCTCACTAAAGTTTCATGCTGGGGCTTCGTCAGTAGCAGGGGCTTGACAAGGTGTTTTTATGGACTATAGCTCCCAGATTTCCCAGCACTGGGGGATTCTAGGAATTGTAATCCAGAAAAATTTGCTTTGGTGTGCTTTGGTCAGACCTTACCTGGAATACCATGTCCAGGAAAGATATTGACAAGATAGAAGATGAGTGTGACCAAAATGATCAAAGGTCTGGAAGCTAACATCTATGAGGAGTGCTTAAGGAGCTGGTTATGTTTAGTTTGGAGAAGAGGAGGTTAAAACATGATCAAAGGTATAGGTAAAGGTTTCCCCTTGACATTAAGTCTAGTTGGGTCCAACTCTGGGGGTTGGTGTTCATCTACATTTGTAAGCCAAAGAGCCAGCGTTGTCCGTAGATGTCTCCTAGGTCATGTAGCCAGCATGACTGCATGGAGTGCCATTACCTTCCCACCAAAGCAGTATCTATTGATCTACTCACATTAGCATATTTTTGAACTGCTAGGTTGGCAGAAGCTGGGGCTAACAATGGGAGCTCACCCTGTCTTGCAAATTTGAACCACGAACCTTCTGGTAAGCAAGTTCAGATGTTTAACCTGCTGCGCCACTGCAGCCCCTTAAAACATGATAGCCATGTTTAAATATTTGAAAGGATGTCATATTGAAGATGGAGTAGACTTGTTTTCTGATGTTCTAGAAAATAAGACTTAGAGTAATGGATTCGAACTATAGGAAAAGTGATTCCACTTAAGGATTAGGAGGAACTTCCTGATGGTAAGAGCTGGTCAGTGGTGGAATATACTGCCTTGGAGTGTGGTGAGTCTCCTTTTCTGGAGGTTTTAATGCAGAGACTAGATGGCCATTTGTTGGGAGTGCTTTGATTGTGTTTTCTAACATGGCAGGGGGTTGGACTGGATGGCCCTTACAGTTGTTTCCAACTATATAATTTTAGGATTTTAAGTCACATTTCCAAAAGCTTGTCAGCGGTGAAAGAAAAGTACTTTATAGCTCATGTGCCCTCTAGTCTTAATTTCCTCTTGTACTGTATGTTCTAGAACTGTGCAAATTAAGTCCTAAACCTCACAAAAAAGGATTTCCAACCGATCTTGCTAATGATTCCTAAAAGCAGACTTTAAACCAGAAAGACTGGAGGGACTTAAATAAATAGTCTTCAAAACAAACAGTTAAAATCCCAAGCATTTAGATTGACTGAAAACATTTGCAGCTACATTATGCCTGTCAACCAAGATGAAACAGTAAACCTACAGAGAACACCAAACCTGGGAGTTATAATTGTGGATTGAACATTAAGTTGATCTTATTGTTTGCAAGGAACTGGCAATAGAGGAGTGCAGCACGAGAGGGTTTAACAAGGGGGGTATCATTAGTTGTGTCTTTGGGGGAACCAATTATTATTAATCTGTTATATAGCACTTTAATTGGGCAAAATGATTCAACAAAACTTATTTTCCTCATTCACACTCTCGATAGCTCTGTGAGACATGTAGGGATGCATTATTTCCATTTGAGAGGTACAGGAACTGTGGTGGAGATGATGGGCCCTCAGAAGAAGATATGTCTAAACCTGGATTCTTGGAAAGCATTAGCAAGATTTGCAGATCTAGCTTTGGACAAATTTCCACATTAAGGGTAATTTTTCAGGGAGCCCAAAAATACATTACACACCATTGTATTATTGAAGCTGAGAGGTTATACAGTATGTCCTACTTTATAGAAAACAGTCCTATATTTGAAGTGTCTTCTATTTCAAGGACTTCCCTGCCCAGTCTAAATCCTAATTAAAGATGAAAAGCAATAAAATAGAAGAGTAAATTGAAGCAGGTTCTTGGCGATATGGGGATACCAAGTCACCTTGTCTGTCTCCTGAGGAAGCTTTATAACGACCAAGTAGCAACAGTCAGAACAGACCACGGAAAGAGCAGACTGGTTCAAGATTGGGAAAGGAGTAGGGCAGGGCTGTATACACTCACATTACCTATTCAACTTGTATGCAGAACACATCATGTGACATGCGGGGCTTGATGAATCCAAGGCTGGAGTTAAAATGGCTAGAAGAAGCATTAACAACCTGAGATATGCAGATGATACCACTTTGATGACTGAAAGCGAGGAGGAGCTGAGGAGCCTTATCACCAAGGTGAAAGAAGAAAGTGCAAAAGCTGGGGTGCAGTTAAACATAAAAAAAACAAGATTATGGCAACCAGATTGATTGATAACTGGCAAATAGAGGGAGAAAACATGGAGGCAGTGACAGACTTTGTATTTCTAGGCACAAAGATTACTGCAGACGCAGACTGCAGTCAGGAAATCAGAGGACATTTATTTTTTGGGAGGAGAGCAATAACCTACCTTGATAAAATAGTGAAGAGTAGACACATCACACTGGCAACAAAGACCCGCATAGTTAAAGCAGTGCTATTCCCTGTAGTAACCTATGGACGTGAGAGCTTGGACCATAAGGAAGGCTGAGTGAAGGAAGATACAGTGTTCCCTCACTACTTTGCGGTTCACTTTTCGTGGATTCAATGTTTCGCGGTTTTTCAATAAACTCTAAAAGACTATTATAAATCATAAAAAATTACAATTTACAGCCTGAGGAAGGGAGGAAGGAGAAGCTGAAGGGAGAGAAAAGGAGCCCAAACGGCATCGGGAGGAGGAGGCGATTTATCAACACACAGTTGGTTGATAAAGACTTAAAATAGTGTATAACTACTAAAATAATGTATAAATATTAAAATAAATATAGTGTCCCTACTTCGCGGATTTTCACTTATTGCGGGTGTTCTTGGAACCTAACCCCAGCAATAAGTGAAGGAACACCGTAGATGCTTTTGAACTGTGGTGTTGGGGGAAAATTCTGCGAGTGCCTTGGACCGCAAGAAGATCCAACCAGTCCATACTCCAGAAAATAATATCCAACTGCTCATTGGAGGAAAGGATATTAGAGGCAAAGATGAAGTACTTTGCCCACATAATGAGAAGACAGGAAAGCTTGGAGAAGTTAATGCTGGGGAAAATAGAAGAAAAAGGAAGAGGGTCTGACCAAGGGTGAGGTGGATGGATGGTATTCTTGAAGTGACTGGTTTGTCCTTGAAGGAACTGAGGGTGGCAACGGCCGACAGGGAGTTCTGGCACGGGCTGGTCCATGATGCCACGAAAACGCTACGTTAACACCGCAAATTATCTGCAGTGCAAGGCACTTTTATGGAACGAAGATCAGATCCCAACGAAGGGAGACCAAACTCCCCAAAGGTTCCCAAAGGAATCTTCTTATCCACAATCCCCACGAGATGGCAAGCGGTTACTCCTCCTAAGCCCTTGTTTTTCTGATCTCTGGCGATGCAAAAACTCCTTTCAGTTGAAGGGCACATTCTCTGGGGAACTCTGGATATCTGGTTCAGCAACAGGAGTAACATCTCCAGTATCTCTCCCAATTAAGGAAGCATCTGAACTATCAACAGCTGGCAGCTGTAACTGAAAGGAGCTTGGAGAACTGGGCAAAAGGTCAGAAAAAGCTTCATCCTGGTCAAAGTTCATTTCTGGATCAGGTTCAGAAGCCAAAGGTGGCTGGGGTATGACATCAACGTTGGTAATAGAGGAACAGCTTACCAAGTCTTTATCAAGCCTGCTAAAGGACTTGTAGTTCCTTTTCTTTGTTCATGTTTCTTGCTTCCAAGTTTAAAGGATTGCTCCTGGAGTTTTTTGTATGGAACTGCATACTTCTGATTTTCTTGTATTCCTGTGCTGGATGCTCTGTTGCCTTGAGATTTTGGATCACTGTTGTACCTTGAACTTCATGGACTTCATTTTATCATTTTCCTATTTTTGCTGATGTTCTTTTTATATAACCTTTAATAAACTGCTATATTGATTTAACTTGGACTGGAGTGTGGTGGTTGAGTTCAGAGGTGTTTCCTGGCCTGGAGTGCAACACAGTCTACTTTTCAGAGGAACTATCCAATGTACTGAATCCATTTGAGGACTGAGTTCAGTACTTGGATAGCTCCTTCAAAGTTCAGCGTCAAACCCAGAACAGAGATATCACCTTACTGGAATGAAAGCCACTGGAACCATGACAGCTTAGAAACATGCTAACCTTTGTAGCACAGTGGTGTCTTCTGAGGGTTTTTTGGTACAGCAACTTCCTAACAGCTTCCTGTACCCCAAACCTTGTCACCAAGCTTGCCTCTATAAAAAGGCTATGGCTAGCCAAGTTCAGTCATGGGTTTCTAGGGGAGCCATGTGGCTTTTCTCACTTGGCCATGTGGGGCGGGGTTAGAGAATGAGGAGAGGTTCCCCAGATGCCATGCTTTTGCTTCCTGCTGATGATCTGTGGGTCAAGGACATAATTATACATCAGCTGTTTGGCTCACCTCAGCTGACACTTGGAAATGCAATTTGGAATGATTAGGCAACCTCAGAGCCTGCTAGACCAGGGGGCTGCTTATGTTGTGGTTTAAAAGGTTGGGGGGGGGGGAGAGTCAGCACTGATGCAAAAGCCTTTTCTGAGCCAGCCAACTGTTCCACCTGGACCCCACTACAAATTATTGTTTTCAATTACCACCTGTGTACTCCTTCCCATGCAACTTATTGATGTCGAATTACAACAGCACTGGTATAAATAAGTTATGCTGCGGTTGTAAAACGGAAGAAAATTTTGTTGTAGCAATTATGTTCGGCAAGATGACAAAATAAATTTCCTCCGCTGCACTTGCAACAACTTGGGGAATTTAAACCTCATAATTTCCATTCATTTCGGATAATTTGGAGTAATTTCTGTATGTAATAACTTCTGTAATGAAAAACGCAGCAGTACTGAAGTGATTTCAGCTCTGCTCTTTTGTTTCTGTCGGTTGGTGAAGGCTCCGGTGGCATAATGTGGTGCAAAAAAATAAAAATAAAAAATAAAATAAGAAATAACAATAATATTTCCCTTTCGTAAGGGTTGGAGTAATTCTTTCAGCCAAATCACAAACTAATACCCAGACTAAATCTCTGTCCGTGAAATGAAAAATAAATTGAGTTAAAGAAAGTGAAAGAGTATCAAAGGCCTTGGATGTTTTATTGCGACTTTATTGAATTGCCGCCATCTCTATGTTATATCACATGTCCCGAGGGGTTCATCTTCCACGGAAGGGCAGAGAGACAGAGCCGCCTGCATCTCGAGATCAAAATCCACAGATTGCCAGAGCAAATCTCTCTGGACAATCCTGTTTCATACTCATTTTTAAATGGGAATAAATAATTTGGTTTGCTTTTATAAAAAATAATATACAGAGGAGTTAAAAGCAAGAACAGGGAAGGAAAAAGATGTAGTTGTCTGAATGGATTGGGGTGGGATTTTTTTTATGAATAAAGAACTTTAAGCATTTCTTTCATGGAAAGCTCTTACAAAAAAAGGCATCAAATGCATATGTAGATTGCCATGTGTGCTAAGTGTCCCCCTTTTTAAAGGAACACCCCCCTTTTTGCTAACATAACGTTGATAAACCAAAGTTGACTTTTATGCCCAGTTGAAGATGCCTTTTAAACACTTTGTTAGTAAACTTGAAGAGTTCTGCTTGTTTGTGATTATCATTAATCTCCTGCATTTAAAAAAAAAAAATCAGAAACATTCCTGGGATTGAGTTCTCTAAAAATTAAAAGTGTTCCCTCAGCTGTACAGGATGAACATCCATTACCCGGAATTGCAAGATTCGAAATACTCTAACATTGTTTACATGTGCAGCTGAGATAGTGATATTTTTGCTTTTTGGTAGTTGAATGCACAGAAACTTTGTTTCATAAACAAAAAATATAAAAATATTGTGTATTAATTTCCCTTCACACTATATGTATAGGTGTATATGAAATATAAATAATTCTTGTGTTTAGACTTTGGTCCCATCTCAAAGACATCTCATCACAAATATGCAAGTAGTCCAAAATCCAGAAAAAAATTCAAAATATAGAACACTTCTCATCTCAAGCATTTTGGTTAAAGGATACTTAAGTTGTAAATACAGTGCTAAAGCCTAAATGCTATTGTTAATCCCAATGAGAATGAGTCCACATAATCAGTGATAATTTGGTTTCTGTAGATCTGGGAAGCTTATCTCCTGTTATTGGAGCTGCGGTGGTGGAATGGGTTAAACTCTTGTGCTGGCTGAACTGCTGACCTGAAGGCAAGATGGGATGAGCTCCCATCTGTCAGCTCTAGCTTGTGGGTGTTGTCGACCGCGTTTTAGGGGATCGGGCCCTTAAAGAGAGACCCGACCCGGTCCTGAGGGAATGGACCTTGGCGAAGCCAAAAGGAGAATATAAGCCGCAATACAACCTGAAGCCTGAAATGAAGAAGGTCCACCAAGGGTGAAGGAAAATCCGCCAAGGAGTCTTTATTGAGCAATTCAGCTGAAAAGGACGCTAATAGCGATCATTCAATCTACTAGCGTAACACATGTTTCAAATAAAGCCATATTTATACAATGTTTCGGTCTGACAGCCCTTTGAATTTCCCGCCCTGCTCCCCCGCCCATCTGATCGTGGATAGGCTGAGGGGTTGAGCGAGGCGGGCTTTCGTTTCCCGCCTTGCTCTGCTGGCCCAATGGGGAGCCGTTTTTTGTCCCCACTCGGGCCAATCAGAGAGGAGGAGGCGGGAGCTATTGAAACAATGAGGTGACCGGACAGGAAATATCAGATTAATCCTGGCCCGGCCGATTTCTAAAGGAATTAATGGCACCCATCAAGGATGTCCGGGGTCCTGTCACGTTCATAGATTTTAGATATGTCTTGGGGTGTCAGACGGGAAGTGAAGAAGGGTGGTGATGAGCCGTCATTGACGGGCTCCCCAGGAGGTGCCCTGGCCTGGGATATGACAATGTTTGCCTTGGGGGCGAGTTACCTTCAGGAATCTGGTGACTCAAACCCTATATTGTCCATGCGATCGGAATGAGATTGGATTAAACTGTGGCAGATTATCCTTTTGTTTTTGGGAAGGGAGGTCTGGGTCATGGGGCTAAGGTTCATGTTGGGGTCATAATATTTCCCATTTGATTTCATGATTTGACAATTATATGGGATAGAATGAAAATTAAAATAAAGTTGGATCATAAACCCAGCTGGGAAAAACACATATTTTCCGGGGATCCCAAAGAGTATAAATACATATAGGCAGATAGGTAGATTTCAAGGAGGAAAGGGAGAATCCATAGAGGGGGGTTACATTGCACAAAGGGGGACCATGGATGATATAATCAATTGAAAACATTTGATAAGAATGAGGTTTACAACATCTGGGGAACCCAATATGGAAATTCATAAGAGTGGAGTTCTAGCAGCATGATTTCACAATTCATGAAGTTAGCCCAACGATTAGAAATTCATACAACAGTGGGTCATGAGGGTGTCCAGGTACATAGAATATGAAAATTCACAAATACATGAGGGAAAAGAGTTCATAAGGAATTCATAGAAATGGCATGGGGAAGGGGCACATGTGGGTTGCAGTCTTTGGAAGTATAGGATTTCATAAGTCCAGAGGTAGGTCTGGGGAAGAGTGTTCTTCTCCTTCATAAAATCATGAAGGTATGAATGAAACGTGGAGGGCACCCGTCCGGGCACCCACTGGCAGCTGCAAAGAGGGTGAGGGTACTTGGAGATCCATGTCTCCCCCGCGAGAGAGCGATTCCCCATCCCCAGTTCACAGAAAGGGGCTAGGGATCTCTTAAAACCATTCCGCGGGCCGCGGGGAGAGGAAAGTCCGGGATAAGGCAGCAGTTTAGCTTGAAAGGAGCCGTCGGTCCCGTTTGACAGTCAGCTGTTGAGGTGCCGAAAACTGGACCGATTCTGGTTCCGCTGGTTGTCTTCGAGTCAGGAGCCTTAGAAAGGGTTAGGACTAAAAGAGGAGCGTTCTAGGGGTAATTTTGATAGAGATATGAGCCAATTTATATCGTCCGCCATGTTAATCTATGGCGGAGAACCTCAGCCGGAGTTAAAGGGACGCGCGAGAGAGAGAAATTGCATGCAAAGGAAGGAGTCAGAGAAAGATACAAAATAACCAGATAGAGAGTGTTATTGTTAAAATAAATGCTACTTTTATTGGGGGATTTTGTTACATAGTTCAGGGAAGGGGAAAGTGAAATAAAAAAGATCTCTTAATAATAGTCTGCTGCGGTCCCGTTCCGTTCCTTTGGTGAGCGATCCACGGAACTCTCCACTGCGTTTTCAAATCAATTTGAAAGCTGGGGTGACGGTCATCATGGGGACATGAGAGAAGCCTCCCAGCTAACACATCCAGGCGTCCCCTGTGCAACGTCTCTGTAGATGACCAATTCTATCACACCAAAAGTGACTTGCAGTATGTTCTCAAGTTGCTTCAGACACAATTTTTAAAAAATCATGTTATTTAGTCTTCCATAACTTCATCTTGTTGGAATATCACCAGGCAGCACATACAGGGAGAAGCAATAAAAGCAAACTTTGCAAGTTGATAGATTATTAGGATAAACTATATGGAAGTTTATGTCTTTCATTACTATAACCTCTTTGTCTTGTTAACTATGGGTAAGAGCCACCATGGATCAATGATTAACATGTAAGACTAGGACTTGGGAAATCAGGGTTCAAATCTCAGTTCAGCCATGGAAACCTAATAGGTGATTTTGGGCAAGTCACACTTTCTCAAATTGAGAGGAAAGCATTGTGGCAAACCTCTGGATGAATCAGGCCAATGAAACCCTAGGATTGGGTCATTGTAGGTCAGAGTCAATGTGAAGGACACAAAACAACCACTACAGATATTTTTAATACAGTTGGTTTTCCACATTTATTGGGGTAAAGGATGCAGGAACCCCATAAAAGTGGGAAATGTGCAAATATCTCTACCACCAAACCATATTTAATGCACACCAAAATATGATCCGAGATTCAACCTTCTATGAATGCTTTTGAGGAGACAAGGTTCCTTTTGCAAGGCAGAAGAGGGCAGCTGGTGGAGCTTACCATTGCCTTTGGAACAACCCTGTGCCATTTTTGATAGTTCATAGTTTTGTTAGTTCACAGTCTCTTGGTCTCACTTGCAGTCCCTATTAAAATGGCACAGGACAGCAGTAGAACTAGCAAGGAAAAAAAATCACAAGTAATCTAATCTACAAAAGTTAACCCTGCAAATGTGGAGGGCCAACTGTATACTCAAATGACAAACCATAAATTCCAGTTTGAGAGATTAGAATGAACAGTGTAAATGTTGAGGGTTTTTTTATATATAGAAATTTCAGTGTCAACATTAACAGAATAGAAAATAGTTTATTGGAACAAATCAAACTACAGTAGAGTCTCGCTTATCCAACGTAAACGGGCCGGCAGAACGTTGGATAAGCGAATATGTTGTATAATAAGGAGAGATTAAGGAAAAGCCTATTAAACATCAAATTAGATTATGATTTTACAAATTAAGCACCAAAACATCATGTTATACAACAAATTTGACAGAAAAAGTAGTTCAGTACACAGTAATGCTATGTAGTAATTACTGTATTTACGAATTTAGCACCAAAATATCACGATGTATTAAAACATCGACTACAAAAATGTGTTGGATAATCCAGAACGTTGGATAAGCGAGCGTTGGATAAGTGAGACTTTACTGTATCTGCATATTCAGTAAAAATATGCACCAAAGTATTGGCTTTAATTGCAAGTTTGCAACCCTTTAGGATGGTTATGTTTCCTATTTAAAAGACTGCTCTGTTTGATGTGGAGTCTAAAGATTGTTCAATAAAGAAGGACCTTGAAGCTATCTATCAACCATTAGCAAATTGAGCAGACACACAGGTCAGCAGTTCAATGCCTTGCCACTATGGAGAGGTGTATTGTATTTGTATGTAAATTATGGTAATTATTTCCAAATTTACATCCATACAGAAAAATTAGCACTTTCACAATTGTATTCATTTATGCTCTCTGTTTGCCCTCTCCCTCTCTCTCAATCTTTCTCGGTAATGTTTAAGTTACATAGCAAGCTTCTGTGTTTTTAAGACTGTATATCCAGGGGCAATCCTTCAAAATGTAAATATAGCATCCTACTAGCAATGCCAAGATCAAGGAGAAAGTAGATTATCTAGCTCATAAATGCTAGCCATTTGATCAGAGCTAAGGGCTGGCTTGAATTATGCCATTGACTCTTAGGCATTTCTTCTTTCATCTTTCTTTTGCATTTTATACCCCTAAACCATTGTTAAATTTGGGGCAAGAATGTACAATCATAAGGATGGAGATTTTCAGAGATTTGAGGGCAACTTGCAGAAAGGATTACTACTTGTGGTCAAAACACAACACCTGCTACTGTTGGCTCTGGAAAACCATTTTTGCAGGGTTTTATACTCTTTCAAAAACTGGCTGGGTTCCTGGAATATGCAGTCCAACAATATCTGGGGAATACAGAGAGGAGAAATAGTGGCAATCCCACACCTTCCTCACACATTTGCCTCTCTCCTTCCAAAAGGAAAAAAAAACATTTCTGAAGAGAGCTTCCTCTGTCTATAGATGTGGTCCTCAACCTGTGGGTCCCCAGGTGTTTTGGCCTACAATTCCCGGAAATCCCAGCCAGTTTACCAGCTGTTAGGATTTCTGGGAATTGAAGGCCAAAACATCTGGGGACTCACAGATTGAGAACTACTGGTCTATAGAGACTCACCATACGGATAAGAATACAGGCAGTCCCCAAGTTAGGAACAAGATAGGTTCTGTAGGTTTGTTCTTAAGTTGAATTTGTATGTAAGTCAGATACTTTTTAAAGTATAATTCCAGCTATTTTTATATTATTTATATATTTGGATAGCATAGAGAAGGGGTATTTATTTTGTTGTCTATGGCCTTGTTTAGAAGATTCTGCCTCACTTTCTGTCCATGTGAGAATTGGATTTTTAAAAAATTGGCTTGTTGTAGAAACAGAGATTGGTGATAAAGCTTCAGTTGAGACATCTTTTCCCCATGATAACTCTTTCAGGAGTGAATTTCCCTTCCTAGGGATAGATTTTTCTCATTTCCACTTGTCTCACCCCTGTTCTATGAATCTAAGTTGGATGTTTATAACTCGGGGACTGCCTGTACTTGAAAATCTGTGATTTCAGTCACATGGAGAATGTTCACATATTGGGGAGGCTTTCCTCCTCAGAAATTCAACTTCTACAAAAAGAAACAGAAAGAAATGAATGAGGATCATAGTAGGATTAGCATGTTGCCATTCTTTGTGGCATTTGCTCTGTTTTTGAATGTCCATGTGGATAACAGGCCTGTTTCTGGCCCAGCTGTTCACCAGCAAACCCTTGAAGTGCGGAGCTGCTCTGGAGCTCCAGGGAAAGCCAGGAGCATTCCCAACTTCTTCTAATGTAAAGTAAAATCAGGATAAGTGGTTTTGCTCTGCATTAGGGGTCAGAAGTTCCTGGGTATCATCTTGGTGCCCAGGAGTAACTTCTCGTCAAACTCAGGGTATGTGACCAGTAAATTGCAGTCATTCACATAGTGGGGAACATGGCAGTGTGAATCAGCTCCACATACAGTGAAATTGAACAACATCAATAGCTTCTCCTCAGTAGTTAAGACAGAGCCTGGTAGAACACCAACAATTACTCTCTTCAGAAAATTGCTTTGAAAAGGACTAGAGCTGCTTTCCATACACAGAAACATAATACTGGCAAGACTCATCACAAGAATGCCAGTGGGATGCTCTGAAAGGGAAAGAGCACTTGGTATATACCCGAAAGAGCCATATTCCTCAGGGATTTGGACTATAGTTGTTAGAAGAAGGAAGTATGTTGTGAAAAGCATGAAAACAGTGCTGCAATGAGAGAAAAGGTACGATTTATAGGATGAGCCATCTACTTTTCAGAAGTAACCTGAGAAGAAGAAACCTTGAAATGGTGCTTACTGTAATGGGTTGCAATGGGAATCTCTTTAGGCTTCATCTGTTAATTAATAAGGAGCTGTATCTCTTCTTAATGAAAGGAAGGAATCTGTAATTTTATCCCACTGGTGGAAGGGAATGGGGGAAAGTGGAAGAAAGTGTGAGAAAGCATTCTGAAGAGTGGTTCTCCCTGCTTTCCCCTGCTCCCCTCTCATCTGAGTCCTTACTTAAATAATCTGGAGTAAACTACTTTGGAACTATATTGATGCAACACCAAAGAGACCCCAGAGCTCTTTTGGCATCCAGATGATTGTCTGAGATGAGAAGGTATTGGGGCCACTGCTACTATCAATGTGTTGCCAGTCAGAATCAACTGCCTTACAGAGTTTTACTGCCAGTGTTAGTTTTCCTGGTGTCACATGGCTTGGCATTCTCTTGTAACCTATTAGGAGCAGCATCTCAGCAAGCCACTGTGAGGGAGCTACTTGTGGCTGGCAACACAGCAGTGGGTCTGTTGGATGTGTTGGTCTAACCCCATCCCCCTGTGCACATCTCAAAAACATGGTGATTACCCCTGGAAGCTCCAGAGCAAATCCTGTTTCCCCTGCATCAGATAAACAGCTTGTAACAACACTTCTCTTGTAAAACCAGCCTATGTCATGTGGACTCCCCACAGCAGTTGCAAGGAGAATCCACTTTATTTGGTTAATGTAGACATGGCCTTGGGTGATGGGAGTGGAGCCAGGTAAGTTGAGTAAAAGGAAGGAAATACATATTCTCAATGTATACAAAATTACTTCAGGTTACCTAACCTGAAGCAAGCAAATCAATAAAATTATAAATTTCTCACATATCTCCTGCGGGAATGTGCTCCAGAATCATACCATCACCCTATCCAGTCCAGCATTCTCACAGTAGACTGTGAGATGCAACTGGAGGTTCTTTCATAGTACTTTAACTGCCAGGGCTGCATCTGAAAGGAATGTAACCTTAGGTTTGTTCTTTGGGGAAGCCCAAGAGTCCTTTGGTTGAGAATCCCAAATCCACCCTTCTACATTTAAAATCCCAGGATTCGAAAAGACTCAACCATGGCAGTTACAGATTTATTATAAGTTAATTTTGTAATTTTTCATTCACTCAGCTACCATCACTGTTCCACCTGTGAACCACTCTGAAGCATAGAACACTGTGGAGAGAGAAATGCTTTCCAAGAAAATGTGAGTTTCTAGTGACTTTGGCGGTACCTTACTGCCTAACTGTTGCTAAAAATCTCCAGATTCGGTATTGGCTCAATTGCTCAGTTTTCCTTCTTCAAGAGATGCTGTGGATTATGGGCAGTTAAGAGGCTATATTATTTATAGCTCCTCAGATCTGTATTGACCCTTTTTTACATTGGCCTGGTGCAAGTAAAACTTTTATTGCCTTTCTGCAAACATGAATCCGAGATAACAATGTAGTATATGGAATGTTCAGTTAACTCTTTCAACAGTGGAGAAATACACGCAGGGGGAAGGTATTAAGGATAATTTACAGGGCAGGTCTGGTACTTATGCCTCTATCAGGCAAGTCTTCAGTGGCTACATTTTTGAATGACTAGCTTTTATTAAAGGCACAAGGGCAAAGCCATTAGAGATGAAAATACTGGCACTGAATAAAGGTATTCTCCAGGCCATGCTCTTCATTTTCAACAATGCGTGTTGCTACTCATCTTCTTGCCCAGAGCTGCTAACGAACTGCAGCAATTCACAAGAAATAAATATTTATTTGCAATCCACAAAATTGCTGTAGCTCAGTCATTTAAAAAGGAAGCTTGTAAAATTATAAAAGCTTTGCTACTGAGGCTAGTTGAAAAAGTGGCCACTTTTTTCTTCCCTCAAACGCAGGAGTAGGAAGTCTGCTTAAAGGAAAGCTTATTTAAGCAAATGAGTAAAGGAAGTGAATCCCAGATGAAAACTAAAGCCTAACCTATCTGACAGTGGAGAATCGGACACATCCGATCTGTAAAGAGTTAAAACCTAGCCTGAGAAAAAGGGCATACTGCGGCCAAGGATAATTGTGAAATCAGACCTAGGATCTGGACAGGTACTAAGGATAACTTCAGAGAGTGACCCTGAGCCACACCTGATGCCAGGATCACATGGCCAGCTTACTGATAAGGGCAGAATTGTGTACGGCAGATGGGAAGCAGGGTGCTTTACCAGGACAGGGAAGGGAAGCTGGTGCAAAGCGGCACACCTCAAAAACAGGCAAAGGGAGGCCTACTTAATCAGACATGCATCTAGCTGGACTTAACATTTTCTATGTGTTTATGCATGCAACTATCCCAATCATTTAGAAAAAAAATAAGGTTCAAAATATTCAGTGCCAAAGGGTGCATGCAGGTGGAAACAGTATTGTTGTTGTTTATATCTTGTGATGCCTCATGGGCCTTGTAGTCCTGTTCCTGGTACTATCGTGGCAGATGAAGATGAAAACATGGGGTTTTCGCCGGTTCAACAAGAGCCGGAGTCCCTTCACCTGCCGGATGTTGATGTTTGCCCTCAAACAGTACTCCCCTCCGTTTCCCAGGAAGGAATCTTATTCTAGAGACAGAGGAGTTAGAGAAGCTAATCGGAGAAGTCTAAGAATCGCTGTCAAACAACTGGCTGATTAGGTCTGCTTCCCTTGGGAAATTCTAAGGAGTCTTGCATCTGGACAGAGTGGGTTTCGCTTCTCATTCTCTAGGGAAAGAGATTGTTGGCGGGAAAACGAGACCCAATATAGGGGTTTGGCGCGAGAGATTCTTTGCGGAGTCAATTGATCAGCTTCAGGAGAGAGATCGTGTGTGGACTTCGTAACCCCAGTTCCTTGCTTCCCGGATCAAGTTTTCGAGCCTTGCCTTGCCTTGCAGTTTAACCACTGACCCTGTTCCACGCTTCATGTTTTGCCTTGTTTCCAGTCACGGACCTAGTCAAGAATCAAGTTTATTTCCAGCCTTGCTGTCAAGTTTCATTGGACTTCTAAGACTCTGACATTTCCCCCACACTATTGCTTGGCAAGAGTGTGTGTTTCGGTCAAGTGGATTAAAACTTTGAACTCTAATATCATTTATTGGACAATACATTTTTGGACTATATTTGACCTCTTCTGAAAGGTCTGTTTCTGAACTATATTCTTCACTTGTTTTTATTGCTTTTATATATTTCTTTAATAAAGATATTAGATAGAGACTGGCCTCCGTGTAAGGTTATTGGTGCCCAGCAGCCAGGGTTCTGACATATCTGTATTCTATGTTTCCTTTAAAGAACTCAAAGAAGTGTGCATGATTCTTCCCTCCACTCATTTTTACCTTATGACAGTGAGGGAAATGAGGTCACATCTACAATGGCTGGTGAATATGGGACCAGTCAAGAACAGACGGGCTCCACACTTTTCCTGGAGACAGCTGCAGACACTGTCCCAAACCTGTGGCAGTGTGGGTCTGATTCGATATTGTCCATCAAACTCTGTTGACCCTGCTGGACCATCACTTTGCTGTCTATTGCCATTCCCAGACAGCTGCAGAATGCCATGTGAGCTCCTGGCTATTGTAGAAGCCAATGTGGACAGTGGATTGGTCCGACTATGAACTGATCCACATTTACCTGAAGCCATGGGTTTGCTTCAGAGTTATAGACAAACTTAGTGAGCTTTATGAAATAAGCTCAGGCACTTTTTGCTGAGTCAAAAAAGCACTACTAAGAGAAAGGTGATTGAGGAAAGCCACTGATGAGCAAGAAGCTGGGGAGGAGGGTTTATACATTGCACCTTCACATTCTCCACATTACCAGGCTTGACAGTTTTGTGTCTGAACACAGAACTTCTGCCCTCTCATCTTCTTTGCAGAGGAATAAGGTAAGAGTCAATGTTTTGTTTTGTTTTTGCAAAGCTTGCATGAAAATTAGGTGGCAGCAGGTTGCAAATGCATTTCAGGCAATGAGGAGGAGAGACATCTAAGGGCAATAATGACATCTGGGAAACACGAGGCAACACTTAATACCGGATTGGGATGAGCCCTGTTGCCATGACTTTGACAAACAGCATGACACTCAGAAACTGAGCCAATACAGTTGTGCTATTGCTTTAGCACTTTTCCAGGGAAAGCTTCCTCAGCTCAAGTTCCGTTAGTGTTAAAGGCACAGGTTATTGTTTGTTATTTGCTGTCAAGTCAACTGTAACCTGTGCCAATCCCATGAATAAAAGATCCCAAAGACTACTTAGGATCTGCAGACGCAGGCCGTGGCTTCCTTTAATGCGCCTATAGCGTTGTTTTCCTCTTTTCCTTCAGCATTCTGCTCTACCAAGCATTATTTTCTTTCCCCAATTAGTCAGATCATTTCATGATATGGTCAAAGTACAATAGTCTCCAAAGACACTGACATGAGGCCAGTAAAAGAAATAAAGAAGGGGCAACCCAAGAGAACTAAGCATTCTCCTTTCAGGTCAGTTACTAGGTCATTTCGTAGAAGAGTAGAATTCTGCATTCATTATTACTTCTGCTATCAGTCATTCCAGATTCACTGGTGGTTGGATCCAAGCTATCATGTTGGATCAAAGCTATATTTAACTTAAATAAAGAGAACACTAGGAAGATTAAAAATAAAGATTGCAATCTACAGGTATCAATGGTAGCCTAGAAGGGTGGGGGAAGGTAAGATGGTCTAGCAGTGAAAAAATGGTTATGATGCTGCTGAACCATGTAGATATCATGAAACACCGTGCTGACTCAGTGTGTGTTTCATGTGCCAGTCTGCTACCGAGCACAATTCAAATTGCTGGCGATAGCCTATAAAGCCCTAAATGGGTCTAGCCCAGCTTACCTGTCCGAACTTATCTCCCTCTATAAACCATCTCGGAGGTTAAGATCGTCTGGAGAGGTCCTGCTCTTGGTCCCACCACCTTTGCAAGTGTGACTGGTGGGGACAAGAGACAGTGCCTTCTGAGTGGTGGCCCCTCATCTGTGGAACTCCCTCCCCAATGAAACCTATCCATACTGAGGCTTCTCTCACACTGCAACCTTTTCACACGGAAGCCTTCCCATATTGAGACTTACTAAGGCTGAGGCCTACTAAGCTACAGGCATACCTGCTTACATTGAACTGCAGCTTGTGTTGCATTATTGCATCTATTTAACCCTTTCGGTGCCTGACTCACATTTTTTTTCTCCTGCCAACCTAGCAGTTTGAAAACATGCCAATGTGAGTAGATCAATACCTGTGGGAAGGTAACAGCACTCCATGCAGTCATGCCGGCCACATGACTTGAAGGTATCTATGGACAATGCCAGCTCTTTGGCTTAGAAATGGAGATGAGCACCAACCCCCAGAGTCGGTCACGACTGGACTTAACATCAGGGGAAACCTTTACCTTTACCTTTTTATTAGTTAATTTTTAATATTTCTGGCATACTCTTCATCAGTCTTTGTTAGTAAGAAATTCCAAAATGGCCCTGTCTTGATAGTCTCCTTCCTTCCCTTTCTTCCCTTGCCCTAAAAGGAGAGAGAAGAAGATTACTCAAAATCCAATGTCAGTTCAAAAATGATTGTGGAGCGAGGTGTACATAAGCAAAGCAACTTCAGTGGACTCCCTTTTTCCTGAAAAATGCAGAGCACATAGAGTTAAAGTTGGATGCTTCATTCAAAGTGAAAATGTCAAGAGTGTTCTTGCAAGAGTAGAGGGAATTGATAAATATCCACTTTTGCTACCGTTGGGAATCGGTGCACTCCTGCTGATCTTAAGGGACTTAACACAGAGACTGACATTCTTTGAGAAGGACTGTAGGGTGGACATCCAGAACATTTGTGGTCAAAGGTGGGGCAGAAACAGATGGAAATAGCTAATATGCCAGTGGCAGAAAGTCACAGCATGCTTCTGCATTAATGGCACAGGCTGAAGCTGTGTGCCCTTTCAAACTGAAGTATTTCAGTAAGTGCAAGGGTGACAGCAAGCTGAACTAACCACAGGGCCTTTTGCCACTCCACCCCAAGGGCACAATTTGATTCATTCAGTGTGCTCTGCCACTGTGCACATTGGGTGTGAAGTACTTGAAATTAAAAGGGCCTGTGGCTGCAGCCTAGTGCAATATTTTCCTTTCCATTGAATTTGGGCAATGAGCAGCCCAGAAGAATAGCAGCCTAGAAAGACACAACGAGGCTAAGAAAGAGATGTATAACGTCAAGGAAGAAAGTGCAAAATAAGGATTATAATTTAACATTAATAGACCACATATGACCACCACATATTTTTTGTTGTTGTATGCTTTGCTGTAATTTATGACTTAAGACAAACTTATCATGGGGTTTTCTTGGCAAGATTTGTATACATTTCCATTTGCCTGGGGATGAGAGGGTGTGATTTGGCCATAGACACCCAGTGAGTTTCCACAGTCATGTGAGGATTTCGACTCTGACCTTCAAAGTTGCAGCCCAACACTGAGCCCACTACACTACACTGGATCTCTACTGATAATTTCCATAACTTCATCATATCCTTTAAAGTTACAAATAGATTCCATAACTTTAAAATGGATGGTGACATCAAAATAGTTCAAGATTTGCCATATCTTGGCTCAGTCATCAGTCAAAAAAGACCAATCAAAGGAGACTATAGGCAAGAAATCAGAAAAAAGATTCACACTTGGGAGGACAGCTATGAAGGAACTGGACAAGATCCTCAAAGTGTATAATGCCAAAATCAGCATCAACCATGGCATAGCATTTCTGTATAATCTTGTGAAAACTAGACAGTGATCAAAGCTGATAGGAAGAGAATCAACTGATTTGAAATCAGTTCTGAAGGAGCGTTCTACAGATACCACTTTGTTGGTGCTGCAGTCCTGACACACAACGTTCTAGACCAGTGGTTCTCATCCTGTGGGTCCCCAGATGTTTTGGCCTTCAACTCCCATAAATCCTGACAGCTGGTAAACCGGCTGGGATTTCTAGGAGTTGTAGGTCAAAACACCTGTGGACCCACAGGTTGAGAACCACTGTTCTAGACAATCAACTTGCAATGTTGTTCTTTGGGGTTAAATCCAATTCAAAAATGCATTTCAACCCACACTTTTCCAAAAAAAAAATCTGGAATTGTGTGTGTGAGGCTGACATCGTTTTGCTGTGGAATTGTAGGGAAAAATTAGTTGTGAGTAGAACTAGTTGGTGGGAGTTGGGCCGTTTCACCAGTAAGTGCTTCTTTCCCAGATTGACTTTTATTGTTTTTTCAGAATGTGTGTCTACAGTGATGCTTGTAGATAATATACTGTAATATAATATACTGTATATACTCGAGTATAAGCCGACCCAAATATAAGCCGAGGCACCCAATTTTACCACAAAAAAACTGGGAAAACATTGACTCGAGTATAAGCCAAGAGTGGTAAATTTCAGAAATAAAAATAGATACCAATAAAATTACATTAATTGAGGCATCAGTAGGTTAAATGTTTCTGAATATTTACATAAAGCTCAAATTTAAGATAAGACTGTCCAACTCTGGTCAAATCATTATTCTCATCTTCTTCAATGTAAATGTGCTTATGTATCCTTTTAATAATAATAGAGTAAAATAATGCATGTAATAATAAAAATAATAAATACAGGAAAATAATACATGTAATAATAAATAGAATAAAATAATAAATGTAATAATAATAATATGAGAGTGAAATGTATTAGTATTAATAATAAAAATAGAGTAAAATAAATGTAATAGTAGCAACAATAATAGAGAAAAATAATACATGTAATAATACCAATAATAATAGAGAAAAATAATACATGCACCATATATTCTCGAGTATAAACTGACCCAAATATAAGCCAACCAGGACCCTCACCCGAGTATAAGCCGAGGGGGGGCTTTTTCAGTCTTAAAAAAAGGGGCTGAAAAACTAGGCTTATACTCGAGTATATATAGTAATATAATATAATATTATAATATTATATAATATAATATAGTTTGTGGATAGTATAAGTACACCACTGCTTAACAGAAAATGTGTATATTTGCATGCATGATGAGGGGGGAAAGGCAAGTGTCCATGACTGCATGACCAAAAATAATGCAAAGGATTGGAAATCTGCTCTCAGTGAGATGAAATTGGGGTGGCTGCTGTGTGATGTGTGTGGCATTAATGGGGAATCCATTAATATAGTGCAAATGGGGAATCCATTAATATAGTGCAAATGGGGAATCCATTAATATAGTGCAAATGAGGAGCCCAAAATGTAGTACAATATAGATTTTTTCGATAGTGTAGACAAGCCCTTAGAGAAAATAAATCCTAAACTTTCTCCAGAATCAAGTCTGAATGTTCTCTCCAATTTCAGAAATCCTCCTGGTACCTTTCCCTGCTTTCATCTCTCCCTGCCTGCCACTACTATGTAGTATCAGTTAAAAGCAGGTCATTTCACCTCTGTTGCACAGCAGGGCTGCCTCTGTACAAATGTCTTTTTGTGCTTTGGCTTTTCTAAGAAGTTATTCAAAAGACATCCAAAACTCAGGTCTTTTATTATCCTACACCTGTGTACAACCACCTACATGGAAGAAATTCAGCGGTGGCCAAAGGCAACATTTCTGCAAGGTATTTTTGACTTCCTTTCTAGGAAATACATTGCCTGATTAAAATGGGAGATGATTATATATCCAATTGTGGCTGGGATAAAACACACACACACACACACACACATAATAATTAACACTCTAGCAATGAAATGGTAAGACCAGATACAATTTTGTTTTTCCTAACAGATTCCATAGCAATTTGAAAGTGAGAACTGTGGTCTCCTACAATTTTTGGCTTTAGAAAGCAAATTGTGCAGGTTTCAAAGAACATAGGTCTTTTTCAATGATCCTATGAACTAGGCTGCCAGATTTATAAAATGGAGAACATTCACATACTTTTAAATATCCCATTGCTGCAGGATATAAAGCGATCATAACATCTTCCATCTCCTCTTGACTCTGTCGGCTCCTCACCTGCCCCACTTCTAAATTGCTGCAACTGATCAAAGTACGCTACTTCTCTCCATTTGCATTACAAGATATATTATGTTTTCTGGCTTTGAATCTGGTAAGTCTGTTTGGCAATACAACGTGAGAGTTCGTCAGGATTGATTTGTGTGTAACATTGCTCTAATGCCTTTTCAAAGCTGTGTGAGAAGCAGAAGTTTCAGTGAGTCACACAGCCGCCCCGAGTCCCCGTTGGGGAGATGGTGGCGGGGTATAAATAAAGTTTTATTATTATTATTATTATATTATTTACAATCACAGCAGTTTACAGTCAGCCTCCACATTTGCTGGGGTTAGGGGTGCAAGACCCCCGTAAGAATAGAAAAAGCTATTTTTAACCTTAGAGAACATATTTCTGGGAATCTCTAGGTGCTCCAATGTGATTTGATGGTCAACTTTTGCCAAAAGTTGACTGTATAGTTCTACTGAAGGACCTAAAAATTCCTATAGTTTTGCCCCCTGTTAACACAGCAGGTTAAACAGCTGAGCTGCTGAATTTGCTGACTGAAAGGTCGGTGGTTTGAATCTGGGGAGCGGGGTGAGCTCCTGCTGTTAGCCTCAACTTCTGCCAACCTAGTAGCTCCACTCAGTCATGCTGGCCACATGACCTGGGAGATGTCTATGAACAATGCCAGCTCTTCGGCTTAGAAATGGAGATGAGCACCAATCCCCAGAGTCAGACACAACTAGACCAAATGTCAGGAAACCTTTACCTTTACCTTTAATCAAATCTATAAAACCCACAAATGTGAACAGCCACATGCTGTGCAGCTTTTTGCCTGGTAAATTTCTGCTTCTTGGACTGGAACTGCTGAAAAATTTAAAATTTGATTAAATTATTTATTGGCTTTCATTTGGAATTATTTACATCGTTTCTATTGCTTTATCTCTTTACTGTCCTGAGATCTCATGATAAAAGGGTAAGATAAAAATATATAAATTAATAGCTGGCTGGATCCTATGTAATCTTAACATTTGTAGTCTGGTGTGGCACTAGAGCTCCCTGGCTGAAAATCCTAAATGGCTCATGGAACTACAAATCCCGGAACTCCATAGGTGGTAATCACGTCAGTTAAAGTGGTATCCATGTACATTGTGTGAAAGAAACTTTAGATTACTTATATGCTAGGACTCAGCCTAATGATCCTTGAGGCATCTTACATAAATTACAATAATATAAGACACATAGAGAAATCTCTAGCCAGACAATTTAGCAGCCCTGTTACTTCTCTACCAACAAATTAATCCAGATTACGTTTCCCTCCAGATTTGATGTCAGATTAAATTAAGTGAAAGGGATCACAAATCCCATTGATTAAGATGTTTTATAGTATCATGTTGACAAAGATGTTTTATAATTTTACAGAATTACGAATCAAGGAAGGGTCATGTTTCAAATTATCACCTTTATTAAAAAAATGTATCCCATGTAGTTGCCATCTGCTAAACTTTCACTTATTAATTGTGGAAGTGATAGAGCAAATGAGGTCTTAGATAGAGATCCTATTACTTGATCTCCATGCCAAGGAAAAATATTCTGCTTATCTGACTGCTGTAGAAAACATTGGAGCAAGTCAACAGTCTTTGGTGGAGAACAAGTAGAATGCCACATGATCTTAAAG
Source organism: Anolis carolinensis (assembly GCF_035594765.1). Lineage (NCBI taxonomy): Eukaryota > Metazoa > Chordata > Lepidosauria > Squamata > Anolidae > Anolis > Anolis carolinensis. The sequence continues at coordinate 346,456,657 of NC_085841.1, forward strand.
GCTATGGCTCATTCTACACTGCCAGATTATCAAAGCAGATAATCCACATTATCTGCTTTGAAGTTGATTATATGAGTCTATAAATAATCCAGTTCAAAGCAGATAATCTGGATTTTATACGGCAGTGTCAAAGAAGCCCAAGACTGACATTATCCTTTATAGCAGTGGTTCTCAACCTTTGGGTCCCCAGATGTTTTGTCCTTCAACTCCCAGAAATCCTAACACCTGGTAAATTGTCTAGGATTTCTGGGAATTGCAGGTCAAAACACTTGGGGTCCCACTGCTTTATCTCTTATCATAATAAGAGGTAGGTTGGACCAACAAATCATGCATCTCTTCTTATGATTGATTGATCCAACCCTACCATTGTTATGTGCCTTCAATTTGTCTCCAATTTATGGCAACCCTAAGGAGACCCTATAACAATATTTTCTGAGGGTTTATTACTTGCTCATGGTTGCCCAGTGGATTTCCATGGCCGAATCAAACCTGTTCTCTAGACTCGTAGTCCAGTGCTCAAACCACTGTACTGTGCCAGCTCTCTAGTCCTATTATTAAATAGAAAAAAGCTATTACTCCCAGTACCAGATGATGGAAGGTAAGGATCTGCAAGAACTGATTGGGAAAAGTGCTGTGTATACCATGCAACGTGCTCTGTACCCCTTAAGCTTGATGTGATAGAGAACAATGTCCTATCGCTGTTACTGAGCCACCTTGAATCCCATTCTGGAAAGAAGTGGGATATACATCCAGTCAACCAACCAGTAGAATTCAATTGCCAGTGTGGGCAGCTTTCATCCACTGAATAAGAATGGGGTTGTTATTTGTTCTTTGCAGCAAAATAACTTGGACTTGCTCAAGACAGCGATAGTTTTGTTTCTTCTGTATCTTTTCCACATACAGTAGAGTCTCACTTATCCAACATAAACGGGCCGGCAGAACGTTGGATAAGCGAATATGTTGGATAATAAGGAGGGATTAAGGAAAAGCCTATTAAACATCAAATTAGGTTATGATTTTACAAATTAAGCATCAAAACATCATTTTATACAACAAATTTGACAGAAAAAGGAGTTCAATACACAGTAATGCTAGGTAGTAATTACTGTATTTATGAATTTAGCACCAAAATATCACGATATATTGAAAACATTGACTACAAAAATGAGTTGGATAATCCAGAACGTTGGATAAGTGAGACTCTACTGTATTAATAAAGAGAGTTAAGGGTTTAATTCACACTTTGTCATTGGGAACAGATTGCTCTCTCAGCCAACTAGCTTAAGTTATAATTATAGGTCAAAAGTCACAACGGCCATGGCACTTTTACTGACGCTAATCTCAGTAATCTTTAACCTCTTGTGGCAAAGGATCGGCCAGTGCAAAATAGAAAACAAACAAAGGCTGGGCACTGAAGAGTAATGATTCAAATGAGCCAGAGCTGAGTTCAGTCATTTACTTCCCAAGTCCTTTCTTCTTTTCTCTTTCCGCCTGGTTTTAAATGTCTTATTGGAGAGGGAAAGGGCACACAGTGTATACATTTCCTGTCCTGGCACTTGGACAGCTATGGCATGTACTTAGTGTTAATTACCAACCTGATAGCCCCATCTATAAAAGCCAATTAAGGTCTGTCAGGTTGATGTTCATAGGTCAGAGTCATAAACCTGAAAGGCCGTTATGAGGCGACTTATTTACACAGATTTCCACCACTGTGCAGAGTCCGGTGTAATGAAGAGACATATTTGAAGAGGAATGCTTTTGCAATTCAATGCTGCATGAGTGAATTGCTGCCATCTTCTGACTCCTGGGGAGATCTGCAAATCAAACAGACAATTTTCTTTTCGTTTTCATTCAATTAGTGGAAAATTTCCCAGATTAGAAACAAATTAGGAAGGGTTGCTAATACCTCAATTGACAGGGTCAGAAAAAAATGACCGTAACAGATTAGATGGCTGTCCCACAACTAACATAAATGCATTTCAACAGGAAAAAAAATGTAAGGTACTACACGTAGATACAAAAAAAATCTTGAAAACAGTCCATATGAAATGGATCTAGTCCAGGGGTCTCCAACCTAAGGCCTGCAGGCCAGATGTAGCCCTCCAAGGTCATTTACCTATTCCCTGTCCTAAACTTTAGACTTAGGGTCACCTTAAGTTTGAATCGACTTGAAGGCACAAAACAAAAACAATCCTAATTAACTTGACTATCTCATCAGCCAAAAGCAGGCTCAAACTTCCTACTGAAATACTAGTAAGTTTGTGCTAGTTAAAATTGTTCTTAATTTTAAATATTGTATTGTTTTTTCATGGTTTTACACTACAAATAAGACATGTGCAGTGTGCATAGGAATTCATTTGTTTTTTTAAAACTATAGTCCAGCCGCCCAATACTCTGAGGGATGGTGAACCAGACCTTAGCTTAAAAGGTTTGAGGACACCTGATCTAATCATCTTAGTAGAACACATGATGCAACAGCTTAAAAAGCCAATGAAATTCTGGGCTGCATCAACAGGAATATAGAATCATAGAATCATAGAGTTGGAAGAGACTTTGTGGGCCATCCAGTCCAACTCCCTGCCAAGAAGCAGGAAAATCACATTCAAAGCACCCCCGACAGATGGCCATCCAGCCTTTGTTCAAAAGCCTCCAGAGAAGGAGCCTCCGCCATATAGTGTCTAAATCAAGGAAAATAATAGTACCACTCCATTCAGCTTTGGTCAGATGTCACCTCCAATATAGTCCAGTTCCAGGCATCACAATTCAATGATATTAAGCTGGAACGTTTTCAGAGGAGGACAACCAAACTGTTAAAAAGTTTGGAAAGCATACCCTATGAGGGACAGCATAGGGAGCCAGGTATGTTAGCCTTCTCTTCTCTTGGATGAAAATTTTAGGAGGGGACATGATAGCCATGTTTAAATATTTGAAAGAATGTCATATTGAGGAAGGAGCGATCTTGTTTTCTGATGGCCCACAAACAAGAGCAATATCTACATAGGCCAAACAAAACTATCATGGCTTAAACCCACTGCAAGCAGTCCACATGATGTACATCTAGTACCACAACAAAAGTTCCACTTCTAGTTGTTTATCCAACACAAGAAGAACTATGAGTTACTCCAGAGCTTACAAGAAACCTGGAATGAGTCACTCTTTTTGATGAGTAGATAGCTGGATTGGGCTGAATTCAGGATGACCCAGTGTCCATATGTCAAAAAATCCACTGCAGTGTCACTGGCCAGAAGGAGCTCCCGAGCAGAGCTTTGCTGGTGCCATCGCTTATGCTGATCACATGGCTTGAGAACCCTGCTGGGATCTCACCAAAACTAATGTCCTCAGCAAGGCTCTGCTAGGGAGATGCTTTGGCTTGCTAGACAGCAGTGGTGGTTCTCAGGAGGACAAGACATTAATCTTGATGTGGTGACTGTCCAGCCAACCATCTTGACAGCTTAGGGTATCCCATGGTATATTTAGGGCAGCTTCAGAGCAGAGTACTCCAGAGTATTTCAGCTCTTATGGAGGCAACCTAGGACATGGAACAATGGATTCGAAGTGCAGGAAAAGACATCCCACCTGAACATTAGGATTAATGTTCTGGTGTTAAAACCTGTTCAACAGTGGAATATATTGCTTTGCAGCGTGGTGCAGTCTCCTTTGGAGATTGTCTGTTTGGGGTATTTTGATTGTGTTCTCCTGCATGGCAGGGGGTTTGACTGAATGGCCTTGTGGTCTCTTCCAGCTCTATGATTCTCTATATCATTGTGGCTCCAAGGGATAACCATTTTTAAAAGGGCTAAATAGGCATGACATAGTTCCCAGCTGACTGATGGTGGTGAGAAGTAATGGTTGTATCTTCAACCTTTTAAGACCAACTTGATGCCGAGAGTGGTTTTGATGGTCGGTACAAACATTACAACAGCAAAAACATGGACTAGCATACAAGCTATTTTACAATTTCTACTCTACCAAATTATATGCATTTAGAGGTTTATTAGCCATAAACATTTTGGATAATGAAGACTTCGACTGATTTTAAATACATATCTTTCTTACTTCCCCTTGTCCGTGTTTTCTGAATGCTGGATTGTTATTATATACACTGAGGTGCATGGAGAAATAGGATAAAATGAAGACATAAATGTGGTTCTCCTATTGTCTTAGGAGTGAAATAACTTGGCTACATAAAGCTAACTGAATTGCGCATTATGCTCCTTGTGGAATAGATCTGTGGAACAGATACAGACAGATTGAACTGCAATGTTGACAGTGTTGTTTTTATTCTGGGTTCTATTGCAAACTAGGAACATTAATTTCTGACAAAGATTTTTAGCAGATTTGGTATACTATGCTTTAGTAGGCAATATCAATGCAAAATATACCATTTTACATACCCTGGAACTAAGCCTTTGCATTGAAAACTGGGTCAGGTGCTCATGCCTAGCTGCATATGACTTTTCTCTGCTTGTTCTTTAAGGGTTGATCCAAGACTGAAGTGAGTTTCGTATAATTCAGCTACATGATGAGGATTACAACATTAGCCAAACAGTTCCTAACACACCTGTGTAGCCTCAGGTAATTATAACAGTCATTCATGAAGGCAACTTTATGATACCAGTGATGAAAGTGCAAATATCTAAGCTGCAAGTACCAACATCAGTTCAAAATCCCAGCAACTGAGATTCCTGGCTCTTTTCCTATAGCCTGTACAGAGAACTGTACGGAAACTGGCAGAGATGGAATTGGCAGTGTAAAAGGCACTCCACGGAGCTGTAAATACTATGTAAGCATGCTTGGGGGTTTGTTCCTGTTTCATATAATGCTGCAAGGATGAACTGAATTGGGGGAAGATCCACTGTGGTTTTGCTTACAATTAATAACACACATAACTAGTAGCTCCTCATATTTAGTAGACTTAAGTCATCACAAGAACCTTGCACTGTCTTGAACAGCCCAAATTATGTCTGCATATGTCTGAAGCCAAGAAGGACTAGACCTGCCTAGTAGTTAGACAGGGAACCTCTAGGACAGGAGTCCCCAAACTAAGGGCTGCAGGCCGGATGCATCCCCCCGCCAGGTCATTTGCCAGTCCTCTGCCCTAAACTTTAGACTTAGGATCATCCTTAGTCTAAAACAACTTGAAGGCACACAACAACAACAATCCTAATTAACTTGACTATCTCATAAGTTAAAAGCAGGTTTCTGCCATGGAACACCAAGCTGGCTAAGAAAGAATCTTGCCTGAAAGCTTAGAAAACCACTGCTAGTCCTAAACGCTATCCTAAACTAGATGGACTAGTGGTCTGACTTGGTTTCCATGGGTATTGCAAAAGCATGAATACCCATTTTCCTGAATTTGTTTAATTACTTTATAAACTAACAGAATGAGTGGCATTCACTGCATCCTGTGGCAGCAACTTTTGGGGAGAAAGTTTTGTTTTATGTACCATGTATAGAAGGATTGGCAATCATTGCAAAGTTTATGTTGGTGAAGATAACTGACATTGACTCTCAACTTATTGTTTCTTATCCACTTCTTTCATTACTGTCTACATTCACTAATTTACAGGGCCACATTATTATAATCTTGTTAGTGGCAGCCCACACAGAGATTGCCTATCATTGGAAATCCCAGTCTGGTTTCACAATTGGCAGTTAGTTTGCCAGAGTGCTGTAGATAATACTACTGGAGGGATTATCTCAGCACTGCAGAGTTTCTAAGAATGTCACAACTCAAATTTCATAAACATCTGGTTCCTTTTTACAATTGTGGAAAACAGAAATTCTATTGACTTCAGGCTTTTAAGAACTCAAAAGCAGACTTGGAATGACCTGTTTGTCCTATGTTCCACTCAGTAAGTGACCAGGAACTAAGTTGTTGGACTGTAAGAGGAGTTGAGAAGTTAATTTAGCCCATATTAGTCATAAGATGTCCAGCAGGATGAATAATATGGTAGTCAGCCTGTCCAGAAGTTTTTCAGCAAATCTGTAGTCCACATAAACAAAACCAGCAAGAAGTAAAATATACTTTGTAACTTGTTTAAATTGAGGAAAACAGGAACACCAAAAATATTGTTAATCATCATGGAGGAGAATGAAAGCAAAAAAACTGGCAGGAAGTGGTTGGGAGATCTAAAGTTAATTGTGTCCAGACACAGATGCCTAATTTGGTCAGTGTCTCCTACTTAGTAAACAGTGAGAACAGTGTAATCTCTCTTTGGCCCTTCATTGAAATGAGAGATGGCATCATAGAATTCCTGACAAATAATTTACATATATGTATGCTTGACATTTTATCAGTCATATATATTCTGTTGGGTTTTCATTGTTTATGTTGGTTGAAACTAATTAAATAATTCTATTTAATTAAACAATTAATGTTAGAAAATGCTGCCAAGATACCAACAGGAAGCACTCCACCTGTCATTTACTCAGAGTAGGTAATGAGTTAGGGCAACTAAGGCTGTTTTGCTACCTCAAAGAAAAGGTTTACCATCTGAAATCCTTATAATTTTTTAAAAAGACAATGGTTACAATATTCTTTTTATAGTTTTTTAAAAATAATTTAAACTCTCTTATATAGTTTTGAGGTTATAAACTGCTTAGAGATTTTATCAGAATGCCAAACAGTAACCAAATACTTTAAATATAATTCATTAGTGAAACAATGAATTCAAGGCACCAAAGCATACAGGTTACAATCTGAATTATGACTTTTCTCCAATTCTCAGATCTCATTCATAACCAGAATTTCTCTTATCCACATGTATCTTTTATTTCCATAGCTTTGACAGTAACTTCAGCTTATACCTTAAGGCGGCCTTTAAATTTTTTATTAGAAAAACTCCCACAAAATGTAATCTTGAAGCACAAACTTTCTGCCATGCCCCCAAATCACTGAGTTTTAATTTGAATCCAGGTACCCTAAGGCCCTGGCTTGGAACTTGTTCTATTATGCCAAGGCTTTGTGACAGAGGGCAGGTTTTGTGTACCTATAAGGTCCGGGTGGCGGTGGCATTGCAGCAGGTGCAGCTTTGCTCATCCTTCAAGCACAGTGCCATCAGGAGCTGAGTTGCCAAAATCCCCTCTTTGATACAGCTATTAAAAAGATACAAGAGTCTTGTACTGGATTGCATCTGCTCACCCCACTGAGCCCTGGTATTGAGAACAGCTTGATGGTCTGACCTCTGGGATGCTCAAGCACCAATGAAAAGTCTACAGTTCGAGGAAGTTGCCATCAACTATGCCATAATGGTATAGCTATCAGGCTGGTTATGGCTTGGATGCATCGAGGGGCTGTGTGTTTGTTTGGGGTTTTTTTACAACAGAGTCCTAAATCATGGTTGCATTGCCTCAACATCTGAAAGGCTGTGTTTTGAACAGCTGTGGAACATGGAAAGGTAAGAAGGTAGATCCAAATAACTGTGGGTGTTTGCAGTTTAAAGGGAGAACAGTGTCATTGCTTCTTTATCTCAATCTGTTTTGGTACACAGCTGAGCACAAAGCAAAGCTCATGCTTACTCTTCACGAAGTCCTACTTTGTTCAATATTTTATTTAGGAATATTACTCAGTTGTTTATTTCAATGTTATTTTTATAAATATTTTACTTTAATTATATTGCCCAAGATCTTGCATCGTCAGACTTATCCACATAGTAAGATTTGACGATAGCACTGTGCCCCCTCCCAAGCCCAAAGTTTTCCATAGCCTAGCATAGCCTGGCAGTACCACACTGAAAGGTTTCCAAGGTAGTGCAGATCAAGGGAATCTTGAATGACATCTACAGCACTCTGCCAATTGTGGAGTGCATTGATATGAGGTAGCTGGAGAAATCCTTCAGGGTTCTGCTCTAATTGCTTGTAGGAGTAGACTTTGGGAACGGATGGAGGATCCTGTTGGGGAAGAAAGCAAAGTGTGTGTGTGGGGGGGGGGGGGAGCAGCTTTCCTGATTAGCAAGACTATCCTGCCCACACACCACCACCACCACCACTTCTGCCTCAGCCAGAGTGCTGCTCAGCCCTGTTGGTCCCTGTTAGTCCCCATTAACCAAAAAGCTCCTGTGATCTGTACTGGCTAAGGCTTCGGCCACCCTGTGCCAGGCTCGTTTTCATGCATTTGCCAACCAAATCCACTAATTGTTTGAATTTGGTACACAATAACCAAATCGTGCACACCTCTAATTGCTTGTATCAAGATGCCCTATGACCAAAAGAGATCTGCAGACTTAATTCCAGAACCCGATCTGCAGTGCCTTTGGCTGAAGTCCTCCTAAGTTGAAACCATAGATTGAGGTGGGATCACAATCAGCAATTAACATCTAAAAAAGTGAATCTACAGCTGTTACGAGACTGTAAGTTTAATTTACAATCTTGTAATTACCAAACAGCCATAGTATGTGCTTGTTATTGTGTATCTTGAAGTCATTTCTGAATTGGGGTGAACCTAAGTTGAAACTTTCACGAAGTTTTTAGGGCTTTGAGCAAGGTCATCCAGTGGGTTTCCATGTTGAAGAAAGCTGATAGGAAGATAATCAACTCATTTGGAATATGATGCAGAAGAAGAGTTTTATGGATATCGTGGGCTGCTAAAAACTCATAGAGAGCCATGCTTTTCTCTTCCACTTACAGCAAAGCCAATATGTTTTCTCTTTGGAGAGTCCAAGAGAAATTTGAGAAGAAGCAGGGAAAATAAAATCAGCAATCCTAAGAGTGCCAGTCTAGGTCAGAAGGAAGGTCAAGATAGTTTGATCAAAGGAAAATCTAGCAACCTGAGGAGGTCTAACTTTTTATCTAGTCCTATCTACACAAACACGTTACTCTTGAGTGTAAGTAGAGTTGTATCTCTCAACTCTATCCGTTTTATCCTTACTTCTGTGTCTTTCATTATGCCAATCGCACTTGCAGGTACAAACTGTTCACACAAATGCATTCTATATGGGTAAAGCTGGCCTCCTTGTTCCTGCAGACTATCCAAGACCGTGAACAGTACAAAATGGTTAGGGCAGAGCTAATCATAGTCCTAATAGCTGCTAATTGGGATTGTTTCACTCACATACAAATGAAGGAAAAGGCTTTTAGTTGGCTCTTTAAGAAAGGTACCACTGCTGCTTAGCCCCCCCCCCCCCACTAATAGACCAATAAGGCTGCCTATGTGTGTTTTCCCTCTCCCTCTACCCAAGATGTAAGCTGCATCTCCTTGAGCCCCCAGGAGACCTTGTAAATAATTAGAATATGCTGCTGAAACATGGAAATGATAACTTTCCTCCCTTATTTATTTGCCTCTCTTGTGCTATTAACCTGAAGAGCTCATTCTTGTCTTGGCATCTCCCCAGTAACAGATCCTGCTGTGCTCATTGCCAGGACTTTGGAAAGCAGCTTTGTGGTTGATTAGGAAACTTTAGCTACTCTTGGGAATTTGATTTCCACCTGCTCAAGCAGTTTGCCCTCTGCTGAGATATCACCTTCCTTTATTTAGCAAGATTTTTTTAAAAAGAAAACGTTTATCTTACTTTTTTATTCTTTTAAGGCTGATCATGTTGACTTCACCAATATTTATGTGATGAACTTTTCACTGTATCTGTGCTTTTAATAGCAGCTCCTTGTAAAGCTATTGGCAGATACTAAGGATTTGGTCCTCATGCTGTGAACAATTCCACTTTCAGCTGTTTTGTGGGTATAAATGTAGACAAGGACATTCTTTTCTCACTTCCCCTGTCAGTTGGTGATTTCTATTTAAGAATGGAGCCTTAGGAGGCATTGCTGTTGTTGCTGTTGTTGTTGTTGTTGTTAAGTGCTTTCAAGTTGTTTCTGACTTACGGTGATTATAAGTCAACTCGATCAGAGGGTTTTCTGGAGTGTATAACTTGACTAAAGCTACTCAATGAGTTTCCATGGCCAAGTGAGGAATCAGACCCTGGTCTCCAGAGTTATAGTCCAACACCCAAACTACTACACCATGCGACTCTCATCTTTCCCATTGATTGTGTATTTTTTATTCTACCTACATCCCACAGATGTAGCACATATATAAATTAGTTAAAGTTTTGGATTGATACAGAGAACATGTTTAGGGGAATATGTACATCTCATGTCTTGCATACCCCAACTGGACAACATTCCTCATTTGGACAGCTCAGATAGCCATCTGAAGTTTGCGATGTTTACTTAAAATTAATCTCTGCATTTTTAAGGTTTACTCTCCATTAGTTCTGTCCAACAATTCCTCAGGTCTTAGCTAGTGTAGACAAAGGCTTGTCTGCTTGTCTCCTACCTTTAACACAAAAGCTTCATCTGTCAAGTTCAGAATTTGCCCCAAAGGAGTCTCCAGACAGCCATCCATCACTTCTGTCACCGCTGAGAATGTCCAGTTTCATCTTTCCATATAGAAACCATACTTTACTTGTTAAATCTACTTGACCTTTGCCTTCCCGGTACTGCCATAACTCTCCGAAACATCGATGAGAAACAGGAGACTGAGCACATTCCATTGGCATTGTTGAGAGGCAATTGCTAGCTATCCAATGGACATGACTTCATCTGCAGGGTACAAAAGGTAAAAAAAAAACCATGCTGATGTCAGTATATCCAAAAGCTTCTGTCAAATATCAAGTTCTAATTTTAAAAAATTGATGAAAAAGCTAAATGAATAAAGGGAGGGCTACCTTTGCTTATAAATGATTAGACCATTGCAGCAGAATTATTCTGTTTCCATGGCCAAAGTTATCGAATATTTATTTATTTGCTATTTTTCTCACAGGGTAGCACCCAAGGTGGCTTCCAGTATTATTATTATTATTATTATTATTATTATTATTATTATTATTATTATTATTATTATTATATTGTATGACACAGCAAACAAGATAGACATGCTGGATTTCGTATCACAAAATCACAAGTCGAATACTTCCCAAGTGTCTAGGACTGTGTGATGTATTTTCGGATGATGTGTGCAGATCCCAGTAGGGTGGCCTTTTGCAGTTGGCAGATCGTAATTTTGTCAATGTCTATTGTTTCCAAATGCCAGCTGAGATCTTTTGGCACGGCACCCAGTGTGCCCATCACCACCGGGACCACCTGCACTGGTTTCTGCCAGAGTCTTTGAAGTTCAATCTTGAGGTCCTGATAGCGGCTGAGTTTTTCCTGTTGTTTTTCGTCAATGCGACTGTCACCTGGGATGGCAACATCAATGATCCAAACATCATCATTATTATTATTATTATTATTATTATTATTATTATTATTATTATTATTATTATTATAGTAATAAAGAACTTTATTTATACGATGCCAGCATCTCCCATAGGGACTTGGGGTGGCTTACCAAATAGCACACAATGGTGCCATACAACACATAAAATGCGGTTCATCAACATTTAAAATGATAACAAAATTACATAAAACCAGACATATACAAATTAACAAAATTAACAGAAACAATTCAATTTAAGTAAAATAATTAATAAAATGTGGTTATAGCCCACTGATTTAAAAGATCCATATTATCAATTTGGCTTCCCAGCTGTATACCAATCAGAATATAGACATAAAGTGCTAAAGTAATTGGCAAATAGTTTAGCTACTGCCTTAAGCATTATTAAAGGCCTGCTGGAAAAGCCACATTTTTTAATTCTTTCAGAAAGTGCTGCAGTGTAGGGGCTTGCCTAAGTTCCCTGGGGATGTTCTTCCAAAGTCGGGGGGCCACCACCGAGAAGGCCCTCTCCCTCGACCCCACAACCGCATGTGAGATGGAGGCGGGACCCAGAGGAGGGCCTCCCCAGCAGATCTTAGAGCACGCGCCAGTTCATAGGAGGAGATGCAGTCACGAAGATAAATTAAAAGGAAATTAAAATCAGTTTATAGTATAATTTTAAAAACAATTAAACTCACCTTCATAAAACATCTAAATATCAATACACTGAAAAGTTTTAAAGATTAATAAAACACAGGGGCTCAAAACTATGGAGTCCTGATGAAGCATCAGTACACTTTGGCAGAGAAGGATAAAGATCTGCAGTAATTCTGCAGTGTAGATGTACCACAAGGGTTAAACCCTTGTGCTGGCAGGACTAAAGACTTGAAAGTTGGATTGCAGACCTAAAGGTTGCTGGTTCAAATCTAACCCAGGAAGAGCGCGGATGAGCTCCCTCTATCACCTCCAGCTCCATTTGGAGACATGAGAGAAATGTCCCACAAGAATAGCAAAATCATCAAAACATCCGGGCCCCCTGGGCAATGTCCTTGCAGATGACCAATTCTCTCACACCAGAAGTGACTTGCAGTTTCTCAAGTCACTCCTGACATGAAAAAAACTAACATTTCTCAACAAAGAAGGTAGGATCTGCTGTCTTTTCTTTTAACATTTTTTGTTGTCTACAGATGTGTTTTGATCTGGAATGGTTGCACACATCAATTGCTCACTAAGACCTTGCGTGCCTCTCTTTGATTACATCCCACACCAACATCTGAATTTACACCGTTAATTCCTCTCTTTTCCTTTCCTGCTACATTTTTGTTTTTTCCCCTATTCTTGTCCTTTGGCATTTTTAAACTTCTTTGCTTCTTTTTCTTTCCACGAGTTACTCTCATGGCCAGTGGCTTTATTCATATATTATCATCTCCAGTGATCTGACCTTGTGCTGTATATCTTAATATTAACTCACGAGGAAAAAACATACACATATATTCTCCTTCTCTGCGAAATGATATTAAGGTGACCTGTAAGACCAATAGAGAAAATCTTCAGGCCATCCAGACAACATTAAAAATAATCACATCCCCTAAGTGGTAATGGTGGAGGAGGAAAACATCTTAAGGGATCTTTCATTTGAGATGGTGAGAACTGTAAGAGGACAAAAGGCCACCTATGAGGTTTTTTTTCTTCTTCTTCACAGCCTTCAGTTTCTGAAAATGAGACGTGTGTTAGTACATTCATACAGCCAACTGTTATCAAAACAATAAAGTGCCGACCTGTCAGACACAACTTGTCATCACTCATTTGGCAAAATATAGCCTTTCTTTACGAAATTTCAGCTAATAGACACCAGGAAAGTAATTGTGCGATTAGCTCTTCAGACCCCGGTAACTAGACGTTTCATTTCAGAGTGGTTTCCTGCAACATGAAAGAGGAAGACAACTAAATGACAGAAAGATATTATGCTGAGACCCAACAACATTTTTTGAAAAAATGACTTCAATCTCTTCTGGAATTTAGGCTATACATAGAACTCACATAATGCATGTTGTTAGCCACCCAGCTTCAGATGATGGAAGAAATAAATTCCTGGAGCTTTTCCTACTTTCGGCATTTTATAAAATAGGCATTTCCCGAAGAATGTATGTTCCACTGCTCTTTAAAACTATAAAGGGAGTGTTGAGCAAATGCCAGTCGTAGGAAGATTTGCTTATATTTTTGTGAAATATGTCACAGCTCTCATTTTTTTTAGTACTGAATTAGTATGGTTTTGACTAGAATGATGATGGATTGGACACTTGGATGGAGGAAATGCCTACACCCGATGCAATAAGAATTTGATGTTGTGAAAGTAGATAAAACAATACAAATATTTATTGTAAAGGAGGAAAACCCTATTTTACTTCCTAACTTGAGTGACAGAATGTCTTGAAGACCCCTAAAAAACTGACTGGGTATTTAATTTTTAATTTTTGACAACATTTATGCTTCCGACAGCGCATATTTTAAATATTTTTTCCATATCAGGAGCGGCTTGAGAAACTGCAAGCTGCTTATGGTGTGAGAAAATTGGCCGTCTGCAAGGATGTTGCCCAGGGGATGCCTGGATGTCTGATGTTTTACCATTCTTGTGAGAGGCTTCTCTCATGTCCCCACATGGGGAGCTGGAACTGACAGAGGGAGCTCATCCATGCTTTTCCCGGGTTGGATTCAAACTGGCAACCTTCAGGTCAGCAATCCAACCTTCAAGTCATCAGTCCTGCTGGCACAAAGGTTTAATCCGCCGAGCCACCGGGGGCTCCTCTATATATTTTATATATATATAATCATAGTTTTTGTTCATTATTTGAGGCAGATGTATTTGGAGGCCACTTATTCTTCCAAAGAGGCACTCAAAGCGTCAGATAACCATAATCAAAACAACCGTAAAATGTCATGATTAAAATAGTAAAAGTCTAAAATAATATTTTAAAATCACAAGATCCTGAAAATTATACATTGGGAAATAGATCAGCTGCCATTGAATTAGAGTGCATGTGTGTAAAATTCATTGTCCTGTTCCTGCTTTTCATTCAGACCCAATAGTAAAATAATAATAATTTTCCCCACCACTCATCTGAAAAACCATTTTAAAAATAAAGCAGATGAATCTACAGAAGGCGTGCACACTATAAAATGCAAACTTAATAAAATGATGGCCTAAGCAACTGAAGTGTACTAAGATTCGGAGTTCAAACCACACGTTATGCTAAACATGTAGTTTGCAGCTATTTCAGGAGACTTATAAAAATTATTACTAGATGCAACATGTTTTTACTGAGAATGCAGCACTGAGGAGGGGAGTTTCAATCCTTGATTTGTTTTTAGTTTTATTTATATAAGGTATTTATTTATACATCTCCTCTCAGACTGCCAGGGTCCCGAAGGTAATGCACAATGACTACATTTAAAACAACTTGGAAACCTAAAAAAAACTTTAAAATAAAATAAACACAAACAGTCCAGAACAGTTTTAGGGCTCAAAACAGTAAAACAATGTTATTTTAGTTGTCTGCTGAAAGCTCAAAAAGAAAGGGATCCAGCTTAACTTCTCTTGGCAGGGATTTCCACACTGTGGAGAAAGCCATTTTTTCCGTGTCAGGAGCGACTTGAGAAACTGCAGGTCGCTTCTGGTGTGAGAGAATTGGCCGTCTGTAAAGATGTTGTCCAGGGGATGCCGAGATGTTTGCTGTTTTACCATCCTTGTGGGAGGCTTCTCTCATGTCTCCGCATGGAGAGCTGGAGCTGACAGAGGGAGCTCACCCACTCTCCCTGGATTCGAACTGCCCACCTGTCAGTCAGCATTCCTGTCAACACAAGGGTTTAACCCATTGCACCTCCGGGGGCTCCTAGAGAACGTCATGTTATATGTATATGTGAAACTACCTGTTTAAGGTTTTGGGAGACCTCTTCGTTCCCAAACTATTGTATGATACCACAAACATTCACTGCTGGAATGTGAACAATACATGAGTGTTACCAGGTTTTCATAACAGCAATTCGTGACATAAAAAAGTAGCAATTGATGAGTTTGTGTTCTACCTAAATACCAAATGAAAGCATTGATTTCAGTTCACTTAGTCATGTCTTTCTCAGTGAAATTAACACACTATCCAGATTTGTAAATATGATGTGGGCCGGGCTTTAGCACAGTTGGTTAATCACCAACAGCAATACATCATTGCCAACAGGAAGGTTGGCAGTTCAAAGCCCGAGTCGGAGTGGGCACCCAACCATCAGCCCAGCTCACTGTCCACCTAAGCAGTTCAAAAATGGCTGAGCTGTGAGTAGAGAAATTAGGCACCGCTTAGTGGGGAGATGTTTTATGGCACCAGAGCCGGCCCTAGGTATTTTTCAAGTGTAGGCGAACAGAATTTTGCCCCCCCCCCCCAAACCAATCACTGAAAAATAAAAGCGTTGGATAAGTGAAAATGTTTGATAATAAGGAGGGATTAAGGAAAAGCCTATTAAACAACAAAATACATTAAGATTTTACACTTTTTAAGCACTAAAACATGTTTTACAACAAATCAACAGAAAAAGCAGTTCACTACCTTGCGGAGGCAGGCCCCAGGAGACAGGAGTTGCCTCGATGGCGCCCCCAACAAGATGGTGCCACAGGCAACTGCCTAGTTGGCCTGGTGGTTGAACTGCCTCTGGCACCATAAAAAATGCCAGCAATCAAAGAACAAGGAGGAAAAATTCTGTGATCAAAGGACTCGTCGTCATAGCGGATGGAGAAACATCAATCCCTGTGTCCAGAATTGAGCATACCCTTCAGGCGCCGAAGTTGGAAAAAAATGCTGATATACCTCTATCTGTTTGTCTGTTATGTATGTCCAATGGCATTGAATGTTTGCCATGTATGTGTGTGTTGCGATCCGCCCTGAGTCCCCTTCTGGGTGAGAAGGGCAGAATATAAATGCTGTAAATAAATATATAAATAAGTTTACATGCTTATATTTTTGTCGTTGGATTTGGAGGCATCTTGTTCAGGCCATATAAAGAAAGCCTTCCAAACCCCTCTCAAAAGGGGACAGTCTGTATTATAAAACAGACATGTTACCCCATAAGAGATAAACTTTCTTGTCCTCAAATAAGGCATCACTAATAATTAGCAACAACTGGAAACCCTAGCGGACAGATATCAACTCAGGCAAAGCTGGCTGAAATGGATAAAAGGGTTCCTCACTTGGTGTGCTGCTACACGGTTGAATTAAAGCAGTTTGACGCCACTTTACTTGCCATGGCTCAATGCTTTTAGGATTATGGGAGCTGTATTTTTACAAGATGTTTCACCTTCTCTGTCAAAGAGTGCTAGTGCCTCACCAAATTACAAATCACGGGATTGCATAGCATTGAGCTAAGTTAGGCAAAGTGGTGTCAAACTGCATTAATTCTACACTGTGGATGCAAGAAAGACTACTTTGTCCTACACAGAATCATGGCTATAATTCCTCTAGATTTCTTTTCATTTGCTTGACACTAAGTAACCTCCAAAGCTTGAGGATTCTGAGGAGTATGTGTGTAGGTGGTGCATATAGACTGACATTAATAAATCAACCCCAATGTCACCAACTGAGGTGGTTGGGCAGATGGGACTGTTTTGAAATGCTTTGATTTTTCATTTCCATTTCATTTTACAGGGATGCCATGGTGATGAAAAGCATGTATAAAAATAAAATACAGGAAAAGCCATTGCCTTTCTCTATGTGAGTGTGTTCATAAGAAGATGTCCTCAGTAAAGTATGACCTGGAAGCAACTCACCGGACAGAAGGAGGAGGCTAGAATTAAGTAAGTTCCAAATGCATGAAAGGTTGTTACAGGTGATACACTTTAATAACGACATTAAAGTAAATGCTGTCATTAACTGGCTATTTGGAGATAGAGGAGGTGGAGGACAGTGTCGAGTTATTAATGCCAGGCAGGTTTTTAAATGCTTCCTGTCCATGTCCATAATAAAAGCCAGAAAAAGGAGCCTAATTCAGCAGGATACTATGATAGTTAATGGATGGTCTAACAGTTTGGTCTCCATTTTTAGTGTATTTGATTGGAAGGGCTATAAAATGGCAGTGACAGTTGGACAGGGGGAAAAAGAAAATGAAAAAAGGAAGGAGGGAGGGAGGGTTATTGAGAAATTAAACTCCCCAACAATATGAATTAGATCAAATAAGGTATGGCTCCACTGGAAAATATAGTCAGCTACATGACCATTTCTTTTGGCCCCAAAAAGTAACTTTCCATAAATTTCATTGGAAAGTTGCTTCACCACACTTTGGAGTCACCTAACAATGCCTCCACCCATCTAACAATGGAGCAAACCAGAGGTCATAGAATCATAGAGTTGGAAAAGACCTAATGGGCCATCCAGTCCAACCCCTGCCAAGAAGCAGGAAAATCACATTCAAAGCACCGCTGACAGATGGCCATCTAGCCTCTGCTTAAAAGCCTCCAAAGAAGGAGCCTCCACCACAATCAGGGCTAGAGATTTCCATTGCTGAATGGCTGTCACAGTTAGAAAGTTCTTCCTAATGTTCAGGTGGAAACTCTTTTCCTGTAGTTGTTCCGCATCCTGGTCTCTAGGGCAGCAGAAAACAAGCTTGCTCCCTCCTCGCTATGACTTTCCCTCACATACATGGCCATCATGTCTCCTCTCAGCTTTCTCTTCTGTAGGCTAAACATGCCCAGCTCTTTAAGCTACTCCTCATAGGGATTGTTCTCCGGACCATTGATCATTTTAGTCGCTCTCCTCTGGACACATTCCAGCTTGCCAAAATCTCCCTTAAATTGCAGTGCCCAGAACTGAACACAGTATTATTCCAGGTGTGGTCTGATCAAGACAGAATAGAGGGGTAGCATGACTTCCCTGGAGGTCACAAAAGATGCCCAATGCCCTCTTTTGTTGTCTTCCTGGGAACTATTCAGGCTGATCAACTGTTTCACCAGCACAGAGCATTGTCGTCACCCAGTATGGAAAAACTACCGTTAGCATCTATTTCATCACATTCTTTCCTTTTCTCCTCCGATGAGGCTGTGGATCCAAGCCAAAACCCTCCAAGACCAATGGAAAACCAGCATGGCCATTTTCTATTGTTCTGTACTGCTATAAATAACCCACATATTCACATTTGAGGTATGTCTGTACTTTGAGCACTAGCTTTGCTGATATCCTCTTTGGCCATTGAGAATTAAAGACCTTTGCTTTTACCTTCACACCTATCTGTTCTTCTTCCGACTTTCTGGCTGCTTAGCACTCTGGGCTTCTGAACCCCCCAATTTTAGGAGAACTGAAATCACTTAGGAAGGAAAGAAGGGTGGGAGGACAGACCCACTCACTTTGATGACATTTTTCAGAAAGATAGAGTGCGAGTCTATAAATCCTACATTGGGACACAAGGCATACAATTCTTCCTAAATGGAACAACATCACATCTCCTCTTGCCTCCTTTGAAACCCACTTCTCTGTTTGTGCCCCAAACACAGCCCAGTAAAGAATAGGAAGGGATAAAAAGTGGCTGGCTATGTCTCTGTAGCAAGATGTAAAATAGTGACACAATTTTCTAGGACCTTCATTTGTGCATTTGTGTTAGGGAGACAATGGAAGACACTTTGGGTCCAGTTGCAGAATTAGCCATAGTACTGTTCTGTTCCAGTAATTCAATGAGTGGCGTTTTGGATTAGAGTTTTCATGGTAAAACAAAAATTCAGAAGGAGATTTACTGTGCCTGTTTCTTCAGAGTACTAAGAAGTGTTACCTACTGTGCCATTGCCATTATCTCTGAGAGATTCTTCGCCAGTATCACTCTCCACTACTGCTACATCCCAGTAGCTGTTTGACACATTAAGTATGGCTCTTCATCAAAAGTGTGTCTGACATGGGAGAGCCTAGTAGCAGCACCCCTGCCATGAGCATAGACCTTGTTTCCTCACAGTGTTTTAAATAAATCAATTGCAAAGTTAGATGGTTCTGGGAAACATCTTCTTGTAACCCAAAACTCAGGATACAAATATTTATAACAACAGATGTGCAGTTTTAAAATAAAATAGTTTTAGGGTGCCTGTCATTTGTTTAAAAAATGACATGCACTCTAAATCATGATGAATGAGGAGGGAGACACAGTAAGAGCATAATAAAATACCACTAATGAACAGAGTTTTAAGATGATGACAAATTTTAAAAGGCCATTGCTTGGTGCTAAAAAGACACCTAAGCAGACTCAGGCAAGCCTTCTAGAAAGAATACACTTTTTATTAAACAATGACCACTCTTATGTGATCTGACAGAGTTTTAATTACTGTATTTCACCACATAATAGTTACACTTTTTAATCTCTTTTTTTTGGTGGAAAAAAGGGAAGTGAAACTACTAAGCGGTGAAAAGTAATTGTGCCTCTTTTCAGCTATGGAGCCTCACTCGCCCATGTGTCCACTCACCTCCTTTCAGCCATGGTGCATCACTCAACTGAGTCTGAAAGCACTGGGGTGAAGAGTGTGGTGGCTCTCTCTAACCCAGTGCTTTTGGACTCAGTCGTTCTATAGGTGGTGCTGCTGGAGGTAGTTATGGACTTTGATAAAACACTGTAGCTGAAAGGAGGCGAGAGGGCAGGTGAAGTTGTAGTTTGTATAGTACAGCAATACTTGTGGAGAGGAAAGCCCAGCTACAATGGGAAGGCTGTCTTTCTCTGCTGGCTACACTGTATGCAGTTCATCTACTACCAGTACGCTGGGGCAATGAATCAAGGCTGTGACTATTACAAGATGAAAGCCAAAATACTGATTTGGGAGGCCAAAAAAAAAAGGAGGTATGACTATTATACAGTGGTGACTATTATGTGGTGAAATACAGTATTTTGATTGCAGGGTAGTTCTGAAACGGTCAACTGCCCTCTAGAAAACTTAAAAGCACACAAGGTTCAAATCTCTTTTTATAAAGATTGAAGAATAAAAGTAACAAAGCTAGAGGAAAGAAAACACACACATCCCGGAGCAAATCATGATATTGTACTCTGAAAGTATATACTAAAAATGAATGCCATCTTGGAAAACTGTCTGAAAACACACCCAATGTTTCAAGACAAATAATTTTTTAAAATTCTTAACTTCACATTTGATGACCCTTATGAAATCCTCTGAATCATCCCAAAATTTAGATAGCTATGCCAGACTCCATAGTAAAGGTAAAGGTAAAGGTTTGTCCCTGACATTAAGTCTAGTCGTGTCCAACTCTGGGGGTTGGTGCTCATCTCCATTTCTAAGCCAAAGAGCCAGCGTTGTCCGTAGACACCTCCAAGGTTGTGTGGCTGGCATGACTGCATGGAATGCCGTTACCTTCATGCTGATCTACTCACATATGCATTTTTTTAAACTGCTAAGTTGGCAGAAGCTGGAGCTGACAGTGGGAGCTTACTCCGCTCTCCAGCTTTGAACTGCTGACCTTTCGGTCAGCAAGTTCAGCAGCTCAGCAGTTTAACCAACTGTGCCACCGAGGGCTCCGCCAGACTCCATGATTTCCCTAAATAAGGTCCCTTGTTGTGTCCACCTGTTTCAGCAAAGAGGCATCTCCTACATACCACGCCTTGTTTTGTGATGGTTAGGAAAACCCAGGTTCAGTGGTCATGCTATTTTACCACTAACAATCCATCTCACAGGTTGTAGTCTTCATGGGAAGGAGTACAGCAGTCCCCTGCTTTACCATAGACAGCATTTCAATAAAACACGCAACCACTCATGTAGAGAGAAGAGTCTTCACTAAGTGTAGCAACCTACAGGTCACATTAATCCAACCTTATAGTCCATCTTTAGAGAAAAAAGTCTCCCAAGATAAAATTTGGTTAGCTTCATTCAAATTGATATACTACTTGGAGGATTTCCCCCCATATTTCTGGCCATTGCTTAAATCCTGGCATGGAACGCATGCACTAGCTTGCAAGCTATATATATTAAAATGACACATGTGAGCTTGGGGGAAACAGTCAGCTGAAAGAACAATACCTTGCAAATCAAAGAACAAGCAAGTTAATGAGTAAGAAGCCTGAACAATCTTTTCTGCTGACCAGCTACTTTATATATTAACTTGAGGATGCAGCAGAGAGTTCTCAAACTCTTAAACTAGTTTTATGGGGAATAACAGGGTTGCATAGACAAATTTTCTTTGTCTCTTCAAAAGATCTTTAACGAAACATATAGCAGAGAATCAGTTTTCAGCTAACAGTCTTGCTAATAAAATCAATTATAGGTTGCTTTAGGGTTGTCATAAGCTGGAAACAACTTGAAGGCACACAATAGCAACAACTACTACCACCACCTGTGCTTGCCATGTAATCTACAAAAGAATGATACTTTCATTGGGCCAACTATACAGCACAAAGTACATAGTGAAAATTTCAATATTCTCCCTATGAAACTGTTAGCCTCACACAGGACAGAGGCAACCTGGGTCTCAGTAGAAGTTACTTTTCTGTCACTAAGAGATTTGAAAGTTTATTACCTGCCTTTTATTGCCCTATGTCCCTAATGCTTCACCATACAAGAGGGAGCCCCCAGTGTTAAACCCTTGTGCTGAAAGGACTGCTGATTTGAAGGTTGGGTTGCTGACCTGAAGGTTGCTGGTTCGAATCCGGAGAAAGCGTGGATGAGTTCCCTCTGTCAGCTCTAGCTCCCCATGTGGGGACATGAGAGAAGTATCCCACAAGGATAGTAAAGCATCAAAAACATCCGGGCATCCCCTGGGCAACGTCCTTGCAGACGGACACACCAGAAGCGACTTGCAGTTTCTCAAGCCGCTCCTGACACAAAAAAGAAAAAGAGAATTGCATAGGATGCAGTTAAAATGGAAAATATGTGTATATAAACGTGGAAGGGACTATAGTCTGAAACAGCACTTTGTGATATTTCTATTATTATTATTATTATTATTATTATTATTATTATTATTATTATTGACACAACGACATAGTCTGACACAGCAAACAAGAAAGATATGCTGGATTTCATATCACAAAATCACAAGTCGAACACTTCCTAAGCGTTTAGGACTGTGTGACGTATTTTCGGATGATGCGCGCAGATCCCAGTAGGGTGGTTTTTTGCAGTTGGCAGATCGTACTTTTGTCAATATCTATTGTTTCCAAATGCCGGCTGAGATCTTTTGGCACGGCACCCAGTGTGCCGATCACCAATGGGACCACCTGCACTGGTTTCTGCCAGAGTCTTTGAAGTTCAATCTTGAGGTCCTGATAGCGGCTGAGTTTTTCCTGTTGTTTTTCGTCAATGCGACTGTCACCTGGGATGGCGACATCAATGATCCAAACCTTTTTCTTTTCCACAACCTTGATGTCTGGTGTGTTGTGTTCCAGAACTCTATCAGTCTGGATTTGGAAATCCCACAGTATCTTTGCGTGTTCATTTTCCACGATCTTTACAGGTTTGTGATCCACCAGTTCTTTACTGCTGGGAGGTGGTACTTGAGGCATAAGTTCCAATGAATCATTTGAGCCACATAGTTGTGCCTGTTTGTAGTCTGTCTGTGCAATTTTCTTACAGCAGGTGAGGATATGATCAATGGTTTCGTCAGCTTCCTTGCACAGTCTGCATTTTGGGTCATCAGCTGATTTTTCGATCTTGGCCTTAATTGCATTTGTTCTGATGGCTTGCTCCTGGGCTGCAAGGATCAGGCCTTCTGTCTCCTTCTTCAGGGTCCCATTTGTGAGCCAGAGCCAGGTCTTCTCCTTATCAGCTTTTCCTTCAGTTTTATCAAGGAACTTTCCATGCAATGTTTTGTTGTGCCAGCTGTCAGCTCTAGTTTGTAGTGTGGTTTTCTTGTACTGGTTTTTTGTCTGCTGTGCTTTGAGGAGTTTCTGATTTTTGACTTCAATCAAAGCAGGTTCTTCACTTTGCTTTACATATTCTGCCAGGGCATGAATATGTAAAGCAAAAAATATTAATATATTATTATTATTATTATTATTATTATTATTATTATTATTATTATTATTATTAGGTTTTACCCCACTTTTCTCCCATGAATGGGACTCGAAGCGGCATACAAATTTTCCACATTCAGTGATGGCACACTCCAGTAACTGTAATAGTAACCAAAACATTAAAGTTACAAAGCACAAGTAGGGAAAAAATGGCATTACAGTTGTAAACTGACTAACTTAATACCATTCGTATGGTGGGGGGTAATTATGAGTAACTCATTGGCAATGGGTTACTTCCAAGCTGTGATTTTAGTACATTAGGCCTCCATGTTTTTTCACCTTGTGTTATACATTCAGGTAGGAAAATAATTCCCTTAGCATAATTTCCACTTAACCAAGTTCCTGAGACGTTTCTGTTTTGGAATCTCATCCTCACCATATATCCTTGGGAGAGTTAATGAGATACTTCCCCCCCTGCCCATGACTTTGTCCTCTCCCCCGCCTTCCCCACACATTTTCTCTCTCTTTTTTTTCTCTTTGCTGAATCCATTTGCAAATGATATCACTTGTCTGCATATTGTCACTTGCTGCCTGCCCACCCATTTATCAAGTGTCTGCAGCCGAGTGCAGTGTTCTCCCTGTCCTCCTTGCTCCATTGTTTCTCTTGACCCTGGGAAAACTGTGGGGGTGTGTATGTGTGTGTTTGTATATATATGTGTGTATGTGAGAAAGAGTAGGTGTAATGTAGGGAGGTGAGGCCGAGAAGGAAGGACAAGCTTCGTCCATGACAACCCATACTCTGTCCATGGATAAAGAAACAAGATGGGGGACACGCAGAGACCGTATCTGAGAAGAGAGACAATGATGCCAGGAGACTGACAGTTCCTTCCCTCCTCCTCTGGCATTGACAGATGACCTTGGCGGGACATCAGTCCCCTGATCTCCCTGAAGACATTTAGCGGATATAATAGGCAAGGCTGGACATGCCATGCTAAGAATGCGGGAGCCATTTGGGTAAAGCAGACTTGTTCATCCATGGAAATCAGCTCCTCTCACAATTGCGTTCCCCGTTCATCTCGCAAACTCGCTTCTCGGGGGCCCTAAAGCAAAAATTAACATGGAATTTGAGGACAACATTTTACTGAGTCCTAATGAATAAAATAATTACCGTTTTATGCAAAAGAGAAGCTCATTTGCATCTGTGAATATTTAACTATTAACAACAGGACTTTGATGTTGGAAGAAAAATATGTATATCACATAATCATAGCCTTGTGAAACATGAAATCTATATTCCCTTCTCCCCCTCTTTGAATTCCCACATTTTACCACAAAGTTCTGTTGCTCTCGGATTTGATGTCTCAACTTCCTTGGCTGGAACAGCTTCCCTGAGGATATTCTTTGGGGTCTTTCCGTGGCTGTTCACTAGTAAAGGTCTTTCTATTGAGGTCACTCCATCTTTGATCATAGACAGCCACTTATATTTTCGCCTATCCACAGTTTCGTTTTGTTTCTTCTTTTAAAAAATTGCTTACTTTTTGTACAGCTGTTGCAGTCACATCCTCCAGGTATAAAGGCACCACTTAGCAAAACGTTGCACTTCTGTATGCAATATCCCAGAGAATGCCACAAGGCAAGTGCCTTGTAAATTAATTTTGAAATAAGAGAATGAATCCGACCCATTTGCATGCTTAAAACATGTCACCAATCCCCCCTCCTCTGTCTTTCTCACTCCCTTTTAAGCTGTAAAAGTATGTTTGCGGATGTGTTCCTTTTACATATTTCTTATGTTTACTTTCACTTCAGTAAGTTTTTAAAATAGCTGTTTGACTGAGGGTTTTGTGAACTACTTGCAATGAATGAGGAAGTGGGATAAAATACATCATGCAAAATAGTAGCTGAAAGTTTTTTCTTATTGTCTTAGAAAGGGGAAAATGAAAACAGAAGATTTTGGCAGTGAGCCCATACTGGTATCGGATACTGGTATTGGATATCTAGAGATTTCTGGAATCTCCAGTAGCGCAGTGAGTTAAACCCTTGTGCCAGCAGGACTGATGATTTGAAGGTTGGGTTGCTGACCTGAAGGTTGCCGGTTTGAATCCAACCCGGGGAGAGTGTGGATGAGCTTCCTTTCTCAGCTCCAGCTCCATGTGGGGACATGAGAGAAGCCTCCTACAAGAATGGTAAACATCCCCTGGGCAATGTCCTTGCAGACAGCCAATTCTCTCACACCAGAAGCAACTTGCAGTTTCTCAAGTTGCTCCTGACACACAAAAAAAACCCTAGAGATTCCTGAAATGGTGTTCTCTTTATGAACCTCTAGATCCTCCAGAAGTTGAACATAGAATCACATTGGAAGAACAAGAGATTCCTAGAGATAACATCGTTAAACAAATCTGGGAATAATCAAATTTGCAAATGTCGAACCCGCAAATGTGGGGGGCCAACCATATAGGCAAGTATTCCATGTGCTGTGACTCAATTTGTCAATATGCCAGTTTCTCCTGCACAGATTTTTCTCCACTGACTCATAAAACCTAAACATTCCAATCATCTCCTCACTCAGATCTTTCTCAAGAAAGACCTTGGAGCTCTTGGTCAATCACTATCTCCCTACTGCAGTTGAATCAATAAATCTACCAGGAGCCGTGGTGGCACAATGGGTTTAACCCTTGTGCCGACTGAACTGTTGACCGGAAGGTTGAAGGTTCAAATTAATGAGACGGAGTGAGCTCCCATCTGTCAGCCCTAGCTTCCCATGCGGGGACATGAGAGAAGCCCTTTGCAGGATGGTAACACATCTGGGCAACCCCTGGGCATCATCTCTGTAGACGGCTGATTTTCTCACATCAGAAGCGACTTGTCTCAATTTGCTTCTGACACAATAATAATTTTCTAAAAAATCTACCATTCATAGACAAAAACTTCTTAGCTAATGAGATATTTCCCACCAGTTCCCAACTTCCTAAATGCAAGCAAATACCAGCATGGTCAAAGCATGACAATACCCATAATGCGATGCATATATGCATTGTTAGCAGAAGCAAGAACATACAACAAAGGAAGAATAAACACATCAGGAGTCAAATAAACAAGGTGAGGTTCATGGTCCTGGACACAGGTGGGAGGATGGGACAAGCAATGGAGGCTGCATCCCACTCCGCCCTCAGTTCTCAATTCAGAGGAAGAAAAATGAGACTCTTCTCTATTTTGCCAGTCTGTTGTAAAACTCACCAACTTCTTGATCTCCAAGGAGGTGGTTAGTATTATGTAATACCTGTGTGTTAAAAGTGCTTGTCAGAAGAAGAGAAACCAATCCATGAACACTTCTTTATGGGTTTAAAACTGATTTTTTGCGGTTCCAGTTGACATGAGAAGCTATGTGTGCAGACCAGAGCTTGGCATTTAAGGTTTAACAGTTAATTCATTCCTGCTGATAGTTAGAAGTTGGAAAACTAATCCATTGCTGTCTGTGTTGGGTAGGGTAAAATTTAATTCACTGTGTTATTATTCATTAATTTGTTTTTGTTTTTTTTGTAATTAATTAAATGCTGTTGGGGGGGGGGGGGTTTACCAAGAATGACATGTTTGGTAGTCACCTTTGCCCTCTAGTGGCACATTTTGTTATTAGCGCCTTCAAAATGCCTTTTCTGTTCTATAAAATCTAATTTGGATTAATGGCTGAGGATGGTGGGATTTGTAGTAGAATGCATCTGGAATTCTATTGATGGTATATATGCATAAACACTGATCTACTGCAATACTGATTAGGCCCTACACCAATTATGAAGATTTCTAAGGGCCCTTCCACACAGACATATAACCCAGAATATCAAGGTGGAAAATCCCACAATATCTGCTTTGAACTTGATTATGAGTCCACACTGCCATATATCCCAGTTCAAAGCAGAAAATGTGGGATTTTATTCAGCTTTGCGGAAGGGGCCTTAATCAGAAAGATTTTAAGTGCTTCAGAACATATACAGGACATTGTCCTACTGTGGTTAAAGAACTGTATCCTCTACCTCCTCATTCAAGCCCCTTCTAAAAAGGTAAAGGTTTCCCCTGACATTAAATCCAGTCGTGACCGACTCTGGGGGTTGGTGCTCATCTCCATTTCTAAGCCAAAGAGCCAGCGTTGTCCGTAGACACCTCCAAAGTCATGTGGCCGGCATGACTGCATGGAGCGCCGTTACCTTCCCGTCGGAGCGGTACCTATTGATCTACTCACATTTGCATGTTTTCAAACTGCTAGGTTGGCAGGAGCTGGGGCTAACAGCGGGCGATCATTCTGCTCCAGGGATTTGAACCTGGAACCTTTTGGCCCGCAAGTTCAGCAGCTCAGCGCTTTAACACACTGTGCCACCAGGGGCCCCAAAAATCTGACAAGGTCTGGCACCTTTACAGTACTTAGACTGCTCAAGCCCCTTCTACACTGCCATATAATCCAGTTCAAAGCAGATAATCTGGGTTTTATATGGCAGTGTAGAAGGGGCCTCAGATTATCTGCTTCTAACTGGATTATATGGCAGTGTAGACTCATATAATCCAGTTCAAAGGAGACAATGTGAATAATCTACTTTGATAATCTAGATTATATGGCAATGTAAATTCAGCCTAATTTAATTAATTATCTCCATATTCTGCTAGTAAGTGTTGTTAACCAGTAACTTAGTTAGTTTTCGATGGGTAAGACAGTAAGATAGAACACAACAAACTAGCACTTAGTTGCTATGGCTTTTTGATATCCACTGGAGTTTTGGTTCCAGGACCCTCTGTAGATATGAAAATCTGTGGGTGCTTAAGTCCCTTTACAATACATACAATGAAGTAGTAAAACCATTGCCTTGTGTAAAGTGGCAAGACCAAGGTTTACTTTTGTATATTTTGTTTGTTTGTTTTGAAATATATTTAAGCCATGGGTGATTGAATCCACAGATGCAGATCTCATGGATACAGAGGGTCAACAGAATTCTGAAACTTTGGTACAGTTTTATATCTTACGGTGTTTCTAATCAATTTGAAGAGGATTTGAAGAATAGAAAAGGACGTGAGAGAGAACTGAAAGGAAGTTCAGGGGCAGGTCTGTCGCCTTGCAGGAGTGCATATAGTTTGTGAATAAAGGCGCTTTAAATCTCCAGTACTTTCTCTCATCTAAAACTAACCATGCCCAGGAAGCCCTGTCCCTGAATGTTCTCACCACTTACAGAAAATGGAATCACACAAACAACATGTAAAATACCGGGGATGTGTTTTTTTTTCTTGAAAAGACTATCAAAATGTCAATGTTGCTGACACAAATATTAATCATGGAAAAAGTCTTGAAGGTGACACTTTCAATCTTCTTATTCAGTCGTGAAGCAAAGTTCAACGCTCTGCAGAAAATAAGAGAGAAATGTCTCTGTGACAAGGACTGGCATGCCTTTGATTCACTAGCCTCTTCTCTTCTGAAGGCTTGGGGCAGGCATCAACCCACGACACCTGCACACAAGCAATAATTACATCCTCTGTGGATATAATTTTTGAGTCTTCTAGTTTAACTCCAGCTATTGAAAAGCCAGGCTGAATAAAAAGTCAATCAACACATTCAAAGGAGGCATTTCAGTGAGTCAGCATTCACTCACTTGAACACACACCACTTATCTCATGGTTTTATTATTCAACACTTAATGACTCACCTCTGAATGTGAGAACAGGCTGCATTAGAAGTGAGGTAACTTTTCTTCCTGGACCCTGGAAACAAGAAGAAATGGAGATTCATGATTCATTATGATTGCAAGCAATCCTTTTCTTACTGTTATAGAATCGTGGCGTTGAAAGAGAACCAAAGTCTCATCCAGTCCAACCCCATAATTGTAGTTTGGTGACACCACCAGAACTCTTTGGCAGTGAAGGCTGAATGCTTTGTAAAACTACAACTTCCACAATCCCATAGCATTGAACCATGGCAATTAACATTGCGTAAAGCTGCATTAATTCTATAGTATAGATGCACCCTAAATCTCTGAAGATATCCAAAGACCACTATTCAAAGAAGGCTTACAAAATGGTTCAATGACTAGACCAGAGTTTGTCAAACATTTCATGTTGGTGACACACTTTTTAGAGAGGCATTATTTCATGACACAGTAATTCAGTTTTACTAGCAAACTGCAGGTTAAACCAATCCCTTATAAGAGATATAAGCACATACATAAATTGTAATAACAGGGTGTATTGGGGACACAACATATCTGAGGATTACCTGGGAAAGAATCCCATTGGAGCATTGCAGCACACCAAAGTACTTGGGAGTTATCCTGGCCCGTGCTTTGACCTACAAGAAGCACTGCTTGAATATCAATCGAAAAGGTGTTGGAAACAATATCACACGAAAGCTGACTAGCACAACCTGGGCATCACAACCAGATACAGTGAAGACATCTGCCCATTTGCTTTGCTACTTTGCTATTAAGTATACATGTCCAGTGTGGAACACATCTCATATTAAAACAGTGGATGTGGCTCCTAATGAGGCATGCTGCATTATCATAGGATGTTTATGCCCCACACCATTGGAGAAATTATACTGTTTAGCCAGCATTGCACCACTTGACATCCTCTGAGAAGTAGCAGTGACATCTCCAGTCCATCCCCTGTTCGGATATCAGCCAGCAAACCAACGTCTTAAGAAATAGTTTTCTAAGATCTACAGAGATATTGGCAGGAACACTTCAGCAGGTGTGAGTCCAAAAGTAGCAGGCTAAAACCCGGAACCTCAAGCCATGGTTGATACCAAATGAGAGACTCTCCCCTGGGCACACAGAAGACTGGGCAACTTGGAAGGCGCTAAACAGACTGTACTCTGGCACCACGAGATGCAGAGCCAACTTTAAGAAATAGGGCCACCAAGTAGAGTCCATGACATGCAAGTGTGCAAAAGAGCAAGCCACAGACCACCTATTACAATGCAGTCTGAGCCCTGCCACATGCACAATGCACAATGGAGGACCTTCTTACAGCAGCACCGGAGGCACTACAAGTGGCCAGCTACTGGCCAAAGGACATTTAGTATAATGCCAAGTTTTTTTTTAAACTTTGTGTTTTTAAATACATTACAACTGTACCCTTGGTTTACTTCTAATAGATAAATAAATCTCACGAAAAGCTTTCATTTATATTTTAAGAATATATGATTTGTAAGATAACAACATGCATTTCTAAGATTTGTGTCATTTAAGAGTAACAATATGTTACTAATACTAATATTAATAACATTACTGTTGGAACCTTTACTACAAAAATGCATGCAAGTTGGTAACATGTCACGACACACAGTATGGAAAGCTCTAAACTAGATTTTCTTTAGTGAGATTCAAGACAGCTCACAAATGAAACAATAAAATATATAGAGAGACAAAACAAAACATCTGGCCTATGATCAGGTCAAGATGATTTGCTATCCTAGGCAGAATGCTACCCCACCTACAAGGAATATACAGTAGAGTCTCACTTATCCAAGCTAAACGGGCCGGCAGAAGCTTGGATAAGCGAATATCATGGATAATAAGGAGGGATTAAGGAAAAGCCTATTAAACATCAAATTAGGTTATGATTTTACTAATTAAGCACCAAAACATCATGTTATATAACAAAATGGACAGAAAAGGTAGTTCAATATGCAGGAATGTTATGTTGTAATTACTGTATTTACGAATTTAGCACCAAAATATCACGATATATTGAAAACATTGACTGCAAAAATTGCTTGGATAATCCAGAACCTTGGATAAGCAAGGCTTGGATAAGTGAGACTCTACTGTAGTATCAAAGGCCTTCCACCTGAAACAAGAGATCCCACATACACCTCTCCATTGCTTGCTCTGGTTGTAAAAACAAAATGCTAACATTGAACAATTTTTCTGCATCTTTCATGACACCTGACGTTTCCTGTCAGAGGTGACACCTCACTCTCACTAATGGTAGGGTCAGCCCTGAAGATAAATAATGGTGATTTTACATTTCTTTCCACCCCCACAGATTGCCACTTTCTTGGGCCTGTCATCCTTGAAGGCTTAAACTGAAAAGTTACTTCTATTTGTGGTATTAGAACTGCTATATCTCACTCACCCATGCAAGTCGCCACCTGAGATGCAGTTGTCAAGTTATGAACATGTGCATGTGATCCACTCCTGATTTCCCCAAACTCATCTCTGGGTTGCTGTGAGTTTTTCGGGCTGTATGGCCAGGTTCCAGCAGCATTCTCTCCTAACGTTTTGCCTGTATCTGTGGCTAGGCATCTTCAGAGCGTTCATTTTCCCTTTAGCAGTCTACGTTTACATTGAGAAATGTTATTTCCCCAATTTGGGGCAGTATACAGCAGTGATTTGAGCAGTGGACTCTAATTCTGGAAACTAAAGTCTTGGCTATGGAAACACCAATTGGAGACTATGAGTCTCAGAAAACCCATGATAGGTCAGAAATGACTTGAAGACACACAAGAACAACAAAGTTCTATCATAATGGTTGAGGTATCGCTTGTGAACAAGTCCATCTATTTCCCAGACTAGTCTTTTTGAACCTTTACAATCTTTCTTTGAGAGGTCTTTTTGAAATTATTGTTAAAGGCCCTACTGACATAGTCATCCAGTAAATCAATCATCATCCATGCAAGCATACAAAAATCTCTACAATTAAAGAATGAAATGAATATGCAGATTTTATCATTTTCAGCAATAAGGACTATTTTGACATCTCAAGGAACTCAATTGAGAAAACGATCAACCATTGCATTATATGTTTTATCTTTTTTGAGAATAATCTTATATGGTGCGCAAACATTTTTTCTCACAAAATACGTAGTTTTTTTGGGCAAGATGTTGGGGTTTTCACAAAAGATGAGGCTGATTTTAAACAATGTGCAGCATTGACCCAAAAGGGGAGAAAACTTTTCAAACTTGTATGCAAGAATGAAATAAGAAAAGATTTGAATCTGTTTAGACTTTATCTTATTCCATTTTATTCACCACACAAATCATAGCACACAAAAACCTCCTAAAGTTTACTGGTGCAGGCTGAGTTTATAGATGGCACATCACTTATTCTTTGAACTCAAAGTCCATTGCTCAAAATATTATTATTATTATTATTATTATTATTATTATTATTATTATTTTATTAATATTATTTTTCTTACCCACCTTTCCTCATGGCTCGAGGTGGGTTACAACATAGCTATAAACACATAATAATTATATAAAATACACATATTAAAATGTATTTCTAGAAAATACATAGATTGAAATGCACAGAATAATGATTAAAATATAGTGGACACAAACTCATGATTATAACTGGCTGGATAGGCCTGCTAGAAGAGATGGATCTTTAATTGGGTCATCACTGTCTTTATGGCTTCCTCCAAGAGCTCTAACAGGTCTTAAAATTGAGGGCTGACCCTTTCAATACATTTGTAATACACCATAATCTCGGAATCCATGGGTAATACATTTCTGGACATCGTATGAATACATAAAAACCTCAGATAGTAGCAAAGCCTATTATTTTCAATGGGACAAATAATGGAGCTACTGAGAAGAAGATGTAGAGTGTGCAGGGGACTCTAAGGGCCCTTCCACACAGCCATATAATCCAGAATATCAAGGAGAAAGATCACACAATATCTACTTTGAATTGGGTTATCTGAATCCACACTGCCATATATTCCAGTTCAAAGCAGATAATGTGGGATTTTATCCAGCTGTGTGGAAGGAGCCCTAGTGAAACTATGGACATGAGAAACTGGATATGCAAATCGTAGTGTATGATTTCCTTCTATTCTTACCACTTTTAGATTTTATAGAGTATTATCATCTTTTCCAATGAGTCATGTTTTTTCCTGATATGTTCTCAGTAGAATTCAGTAGTAGGGTTCTTAATGAATTAATTAAAGACAATAATTAATGGTGGTAAGGCTCTTAACTAGATGTATAGGATACGACCTCTGCTTTTCTCCATCCTGTTGTTTGTGCCTTCAAGTCATTTCCAACTTACAGTGATCCTAAAATGAAGCTATCAATAGGTTTTCTTGCCATGTTTTGTTCAGTGAGGGTCTGCCTTTGACATCCTCTCAGGCTAAGAGAGTGGGACTTGCCCAAGGTCACTCAGTGGGTTTCCAGAGCCAAGTGGTTGTTTGAACCTTAGCCTCTGTCTAGAACCTCAACCTCCAGAGTCTCTAGCACTCCATCCACTACACTATGTTGGCTCTCTTTCCTCCATATCACTAGTCCTCACCTAAGGGAAGAATCTGATATTAAACTTCCTATGTTTTCACGCAAACTATCTCCCAGTGATTCTAAAAACAGCACCCAAGGTAGCCTCCTCAGCTTAAGCTATCCCACTTTATGAAGTTAAGCAAGGCACTCCTTTCATCCCAGATGCAAAAGTAAACTAGACTGACACTTGAATCCTCCTTCAATACTCACAATGAAATAAGATCCCCTACCACAGTTGAGGACAGAAAGCTAGTATAGGCCTACAGAACAGGTCCATCATCTGCCAACTGTCTAATTTTGCCTAATAGCAAGGACAGTTCTGGCTATTATAAAAGGTCTTACCACTTTATAATTTGAAGACTGAGCAATTTCACCTATGTAGCAATGCTGTTAGAGACTCTTGTATGACACTTTGTGGAGCCAATTCCATGGAAGACTTCATAAGGTGGAGCTGGTAGGTTTAAGGAATTCTGTGTTCATTTGCTTGGTTTTGTAGATAATGTAATGAATTCACCTTCTCATTTGAAACATACATGGTTGGAACAGGAAAGGTAGGTGAATCCACTCATCACTATAGAACATAATTCTCCATAAAATCTAAAAAAAAGAGCATTTTATGATCTCAGTGTGCTCAGTTGTCACCATCTCTTTAGATCAGTAATACCTATGAAAGACATTTGTACAGACTGCCTATGAAAAAGCCAACAGAAAGCTACCGAAGAATGCCCAGGTTATTTCTGTATTGTGAATACAAAAGACAAATGTATTTGGAAACAGTAACAATTGTGAGAGCCACCTGTTTCACAAGATGTGTTTATTTTTGCAGAAACATGTTTTATCAGCTTACCTTCCTTGCTAAGCTTGAGAATTTCTGCACCACAGGTGAAGGAGGGAAGTTGACAAGCTAAAATTATTGTATGGGTAATATTAATGTGTGTATGTGTGATATAAAGCAAATGAGTTTGTCAAATAGAAGGTATGCTTTCTACTTGCATCCATTTATCCAGAGAAGGAAGGAAAAGTGAGGGTCTTGCTTCTCTGAATAAGAATTCAGGGTATCAATAAATGTTTCCTTCAGTTCCCAAAATTTCTATTTCAGAAATTAAAGCTTCAATGTATTTAGAAATACAGTTTAGGCATCCAAAGAAAAGGGGCTGGCAAATTTACCAAGGGAATTGGAATACAACAAATGTAATGTTCTAACTGTAAGCAGTTTTCAATGTCTCATTCTCTACGATGCCAAAAAAAAAGAGTCTGTGAAGAGAAGAGAAAATTAATTTGGTGAGTTATTATTATTATTATTATTACTATTATTATTATTATTATTATTTATTTTACGTCCACCCTGCCATCTAAAATCCTGCATTTATACAGGATTTCGGACCATCTAAGTCCCACGAACCATTAACGGAATGTTAGAAAAATTCTGATTTATTATGTAGAAAAGAAAATGTAAGGAAGGTCAAGCCAAATATTTTGTGACAAGCAGAGTTTTTACATCAATTTGAAGGGTGGACAGATAGGGACAGAGAAATGAGTGCCCCACGTTTTTTAATCATGACATTCATATGCAAATGTAACAATCATGAATAAATTTTGTGAATGTCCAAAAATAGATATTTCCTCACTTTTCTGACATACACAAGTAAACACTGACAATCACATTTAACTTCCTGTTAACAATCACTGAATTTTCAGGCAGAGCATGTACCAGCCCTGCTTTGAATACAAAAGGTGCCTTATTTTTGGCATCTCCATTTCAAGCAGATGATGTAAGAAATCTCACTTCAGAGGGGCTGGGAGAGGCGAGAGCACTGTTCCTTTGCTCAGTGCTGGGAAGCGTTTTCTTGCCATAAGCAGGATAGCACCACTTTTTTATTTCCACTAATAAGGGAGAAGAGTTTATTTCTCTTTTCAGGGTAGAGCAGGGCTACTTTCTCCACTATGGAAAAGGAAAAGTGAGGAGATTGGATGAGCTCCGAAGAGAAGGTATGTTGACATGGAGAAACCCTGCATGACATACAGTTGGCCCTCCACATTTGCAAGTTTAACTTTCATTGATTAATATCAGGGCCGGCCGGAGATATTTTTTGATGTGAAGCGGGGGTGCTGAAAAGCGCCCCCGCCACCGGCGCCATGGCCCCGCCCAGCGTGCCCTGGCCCCGCCTCCCACGCTGCGTGGGAGGCGGGGCCAGGGCGAATAGTGAGGGGGGCGGGGCCAGAGTTGGCCCCGCCCCCGCCCAGCGTGCCCTGGCCCCGCCTCCCACGCAGCGTGGGAGGCGGGGCCAGGGCACGCTGGGCGGGGGGGCGGGGCCAGAGTTGGCCCCGCCTCCCACGCTACCCCCGCTCGCCCGTCTGGCCTTTTGTAGCAGGCCAGACTTCAGCGGAGGTTCCTCCAGGCCGCAATCGCGGCCTGGAGAAACCTCCGCTGAAGTCTGGCCTGCTAGAAATGGCCAGACGGGCGAGCGGGGGTAGCGTGGGAGGCGGGGCCAGCTCTGACGCCGCTCCCCCCCCCCCCGCCCAGCGTGCCTTGGCCCTGCCTCCCACGCAACGTGGGAGGCGGGGCCAGGGCACGCTGGGCGGGGGGGCGGGGCCAGAGTTGGCCCCGCCTCCCACGCTACCCCCGCTCGCCCGTCTGGCCTTTTGTAGCAGGCTAGACTTCAGCGGAGGTTCCTCCAGGCCGCAATCGCGGCCTGGAGAAACCTCCGCTGAAGTCTGGCCTGCTAGAAATGGCCAGACGGGCGAGCGGGGGTAGCGTGGGAGGCGGGGCCAGCTCTGACGCCGCTCCCCCCCGCCCAGCGTGCCTTGGCCCCGCCTCCCACGCAACGTGGGAGGCGGGGCCAGGGCACGCTGGGCGGGGGCCCCGCCTCCCACGCTACCCCCGCTCGCCCGTCTGGCCTTTTGTAGCAGGCCAGACTTCAGCGGAGGTTCCTCCAGGCCGCAATCGCGGCCTGGAGAAACCTCCGCTGAAGTCTGGCCTGCTAGAAATGGCCAGACGGGCGAGCGGGGGTAGCGTGGGAGGCGGGGCCAGCTCTGACGCCGCTCCCCCCCCCGCCCAGCGTGCCTTGGCCCTGCCTCCCACGCAACGTGGGAGGCGGGGCCAGGGCACGCTGGGCGGGGGGCGGGGCCAGAGCTGGCCCCGCCTCCCACGCTACCCCCGCTCGCCCGTCTGGCCTTTTGTAGCAGGCCAGACTTCAGCGGAGGTTCCTCCAGGCCGCGATTGCAGCCTGGAGGAACCTCCGCTGAAGTCTGGCCTGCTACAAAAGGCCAGACGGGCGAGCGGGGGTAGCGTGGGAGGCGGGGCCAGCTCTGAGGCCGCTCCCCCCCCGCCCAGTGTGCCTTGGCCCCGCCTCCCACGCTGCGTGGGAGGCAGGGCCAAGGCACGCTGGGCGGGGGGGGGGAGCGGCGTCAGAGCTGGCCCCGCCTCCCACGCTACTCCCGCTCGCCCGTCTGGCCTTTTGTAGCAGGCCAGACTGCAGCGGAGGTCCCTGCAGGCCGCGATTGCGGCCTGCAGGGACCTCCGCTGCAGTCTGGCCAGCTAGGAAAGGCCAGACGGGCCAGGGCGCACTGGGCGGGAGGCGGGGCACCGTCAGGGCGGTGCCCCGCCTCCCGCCCAGCCTGACGGCGCCCCCCGGGCCTGCGCCCGAGGCGGCGGCGTCAGGGGCCTCAATAGTGGGGCCAGCCCTGATTAATATATATCTCTAGAAATCTTTAGATCCTTCACTGCTACTCAGAAGGCAAGAGCTGTTCAGGACTGGAATATGCTGTCTCAGAATGTGGTGGAGTCTCCTTCTCTGGAGGCTTTCAAGATAGCCACCTGTTGGGAGTGCTTTGATTGTGTTTTCCTCCACAGCAGGGATTGGACTGGATGGCCCTTGTGGTCTCTTTCAGCTCTATGATTCTATAATTCTATGAAATCTGTGGTCAACTTCTGACCATAGAGTTCTGTTGAAGGACCTAGGTAGTAGGTCCTCTAGTGCAACACTATGGGCAACTTCTTGCAGAAGTCACACTGGAGTACTTAATGGTTTCTAGAGAGATGTAGTCTCCGATTTTAAAAAAATAGCACCTTTTTATTCACAGTTTTTCCACTTTCAGAGGGATCCTGTACCCATAGCCCAGTGAATGTGAAAAACTAATTGTATTTGGCTTCCATGCTAGAACTTCCCCATCCTTGGGGCTGACTCAGTACAGAAAAGGAGAAATTTCAAATCAAAGGATCCCAGTATCATTCAAGAAGGAACTTATAAGCTGGAACACATCCAGAGAAAAGTGACCAAAATGGTCAAAGGTCTGGAAGCCAAGTCCTATGAGCAGTGGCTTAAGGAGCTGGGTATGTTTAGCTTGGAGAAGAGATGGTCGAGAAGGGGAATGATAAAAGGTAAAGGTAAAGGTTTTCCCCTGACATTAAGTCCAACTGTGACCGACTCTGGGGGTTGGTGCTCATCCCCATTTCTAAGCTGAAGAGCCGGAGTTGTCCATAGACGCCTCTAAGGTCGTGTGGCCGGCATGACTGCATGGAGTGTCGTTACCTTCCCGCTGAAGCGGTACCTATTGATCTACTCACATTAGCATGTTTTTGAACTGCTAGGTTGGCAGGAGCTGGGGCTAACAGCGAGTGCTCATTCCACTCCCGGGATTTGAACCGGGAACTTTTTGGTCCGCAAGTTCAGCAGCTCAGCGCTTTAACACACTGTGCCACCAGGGGCCCCTAAGGGAATTATAGCTATGTTTAAATCATTTTAAGAATGTAATGTTGAGGAGGAAGAACATTTTCTGCTGTTCTAGAGACTATGACACAGAACAATGGATTCTCATTGCAAGAAAAGTAATTCTATCTAAACATTAGGAAGAAGTTCCTGATAGTTAGAGAGTGGTTCAACAGTGGAGGATGCTGCTTCGGAGGGTGGTGGAGTCTCCTTTTATGGAAGATTTGGAAGCAACCACAAGGGCCACCTAGTCCAACCCCCTGCCATGCTGGAACACACAATCAAAGCACTCCCAACAGATGGCTATCCAGCATTTGCTCAAAAATTCCAATCTGCTATAACCTCGTGATGTAGATGCAACCTTTGTCTAATTACTTTTTTCAGGGATGGAGATAAAAGGTGCTGCTGTTTAAAACACAGGCACAAAAGCCACCCAGTGATACTTCTCTAAAGGGAATGGAGTTTGTTCCAGTAACCTTCCCGATAATTTTGACACACAAACAGATGCAGAACACAGGTATGCACACACCCTTCCTGTGGCCAGATGTGGACCATTGGCAGCATTGTTACAACATTAGACAAAAACATTTGCCTTGATGTCCCTAGTGAATATTTGGTATTGCCATGTTGCTCAAGCTAATTAGGGGTGGGGTGATGGACCCTTTCTAAAAGAAAAAAAGACTTTGCATATTTCCATCAGTCAGAGAACTATTAGTCATGCTTGACCATCTGTTATTTAAAGAGAATATGACAAGATGATTGTTATTTTTTTAACATGGCAAATTGAAAAATGTGGCTTTTTGATCTGTATTTTAATTACAACCCCCTTCTGCCTGAGTCTCTCTCTTACACTTTCATGGGAGCAAGGATCTGGCTATGCAAATAAAGCTGTGACTCTTCCCATTGCCCCTTTGAAGACTTGGGGCATTCTTTAAGCTTCTTTCTCCATTCCATCTGTCCACTGTGCAGTGAAGAGACTTTAAAATTGAAATTGATTGCTTTTAGCGGCAAAGCAATGGAATCAACCTTTCTTCAAGAAATGTGGAGTCTTTCCACTCATTCTATAGGTTGAGATACCAGACCAACTTTTAAAAAATGAATATGTTGCAAAAGGGCTAGCTCTCTAGTCATCAAGAGAGCACACAAATGCTATCTGCAAGAAATGTTGCAGTGTTGGGTTTTCATGTTCAGCATCCCGCTGTGCATTTCCTCTCCTTTTCTATCTCCTGCCCCGCTCCCAACATACAGCGTTCTGTGGAAATTTAATCATATTTGGCTGGTATCCACTCCACACAGTTATAGTGGTTTGATGGTTTAAACATCAGAACTCAATCTTTCTGAATCCTGAAATCTCTAGGTTGATAAAATGCTTAGAAATCTCTGCTATAAAGCTGGTTTCATGTCTTAGTTAGTAAATAGAAAAAATACATAATACTGTATATACTTAAATCAATTGGATACCATGTTAACTCCATCCTATAGAAAATTCTGGGATTTTTCATTTGACAAGGTACTTATGACCTTATCATATAGGCTGCTGGAATTGCCATGCATCGTGGCAAATTTGGCGGTGCCTGTCGGGGGGGGGGGGGGGCATGGAGAATCAATCACCGCACAGCCTGCATCGCCTGACTCGCCCATCGCCTCATCCTATGGGGGGAAGAGTCAGCTGTCCGGCCTCCCTTAGTTGTTGCTAGTGCATATGCCAGTTCTGTGATATGCCACACATATACCAGTTCTGTGATAGTCTAGCCATGGAGTCCCATCAGAAGTAGTATTACGTTGTGGGATGGGAGCCGGCGGGCTCCGTGGCTAAATATTGCTGAAATGGCAAATGCTGCTGAAATAAGCCCCATCTGATTAGGTTAATAGATATTATGTGATAGAGAGCCATAGTCACTTCACTGAAATACAGCATTGAAACTCTTTTAGAAGAAATCTATAGTACCTCAGCTGTTGTTTTGTGCCTTCAAGTCATTTCTGAGCTACAGCAACCGTAAGGTGACGTTATGATAGAGTTTTCTTGGCCAGATTTGTTCAGAGGCAAGGGCGGCTCAAGGCATACGCCAACTATGCAGTCGCGGAAGGCGCAAGAACAACGCTGGCCTCCCTTCCCTCCCTCCCTCCCTGGTTCCCCCGCCCTCTTTGTGCCTTGCCCCTTTAACTGTGTCCCCAGGGCGCCTCCCTCTCTTTTCCACCCTTCAACGTCCAGCAGCAGCAGCAGAAACAGCAGCAGCAGCAGCAGCGGGCTCAGCCCTTTGTTTCCCGCCGCCACCGCTGCCAGGCTTCTGGATCCCCTGGTGCCCTCCCTCTTCTCCCTCTTCTCCCTCCCTCCTTCCTCTTTTCCCTGGTCTCCCTTGAAGCTGCAAGGCTATTTAATGCTAATCAAGGTGGCCAACTGCAACATTCACACCTGCCTCAGACAAGAGTTCTTTTTCCCACCCTAAACATTCCACAGATATATAAACCCCACTTGCCTTGTTTCTAACAGACCTCGCAATCACTAAGGGTGCCTGCCATAGATGCAAGCGAAACGTCAAGAGAGAATGCTTCTGGAAAATGGCCATACAGCCCATGAGAACCGCCATCTTGATTGGGCCATGCGCGGGGCTGCGGAGGGGGTGGGGTCTACGAGCACAGAGGGTACGCCCCTCCCAGGAGACCACACCCCCTGCTTCCCCTGTTTCTGAAGGAGGCTGAAGTGAAGACTGCCTTGGAAATTCAGGGAAGGATAAGATGTATAAGATATATATACACACACATATATGCAGGGACCATATGTGTGTGTGTGTGTGTGTGTGTTCTATTCACCTCTACCTTCTACTTTTTATTTTTTAAGTGATTGGTTTGGGGGGGGGGCGCCAAAAATACTGCTTGCTTACACTTGAAAATTACCTAGGGCTGGCCCTATTCAGAGGGGTGTTGTGTTTGTCTTTCTATGAGTCTGAGAGAGTGTAATTTGCTCAATATCATTCAGTGGGTTTCCTTGGCCAAGCAGGGAGTTGAACTGTGATCTCCAGAATTGCAATCGATTGCTCAAAAACAATTACAAATCTCAGGATTCTAGAGGATAGAGCTACTGTACCAAGGTACTATGCCTGTGTTGTGAAGATACCCATTTAGTCCTCACTGGGCTATTTTTTTCTCTCTTCCTTTTGCTTTATCAAAGGTCTCCTCCTCCTCTTTTTTCCTTTTCTCCTTCTCCAAACCTAAACTTTACTTATGTCCTGTTGAAGTCCAAAAACACCTTCAGGGCCAAGGTTTGCCCATGACTGTACTAGAGCATGGATCTTCTCTCCACCAAGGTGCACATGTTCAATTCCTTCAACCTCTCCTCGTATGTTTGTTCTGTTCCTTATCATTCTCGTTCTTCCTCTCTGAACTTTCTCCAGCTTGTCTACATCCTTATTAAAATAAGGTACCCAGACATGAACACAGTACATCAGATGAAGCCTGGTCAGTGTTTAATATAGGTGACTATTACTTCCCTTCACTTGGAAAATATGCTTCTATTAATGCCGGCTAAAATAGCATTTGCCTTCTCTGCTGAGCATCACGATGCTGGCTCATGTTCAATTTATGATCAATAATAATCCCAAGATCCTTTTTACATGTAGCACTGCTGAGCAGTGTATTCCCTTTCTAAAGCTGTGCATTTGTTTGTGTATGTGTGGCCTCAATGTAGAACATGAACAGTACATGGGTTTAATTCTTCCCCACTGTTTTCATTTTTTGAAATGTTAAAATATGTTTAAATTGTTATTATTTTAAATTCTGAATTGTCTAAAGCTGCTTGCATTGATCTGACTTGTATGCTGCCATGAAATCCCACGGGGACAGGGGTCTAAATCTCACTATTACTTTCAACTTGAGCAGTCATTGTATAATTGGATTTACCTGTGTGTTGACTCATTAACTGAAAGTAACCAACAAGATTCCAGCAAAAGTGGGATGTAAATATTTTAAGGAAGGAAGGAAGGAAGGAAGGAAGGAAGGAAGGGAAGGAGGGAGGGAGGAAGATTGCATGCCAACCCTGCAAGTCTTAGTAACATTGTATTGTAATGTCGCATGTTCATTTACATCGGCATTCATTTGCACATGAGGCAGGGGGCCAAAAACCTGGAGTTTGTGTCACAAACCAGCACAAAATGTTGGCATAGGTGTGAAGGGAATATGACAGCGTTGTTGTTGTTGTTGTCACTTTGATGTGTCTTAACATATTGTACCACCTATCGTAATTCACTTGGAGGAGCAAGAGAAGCTGTGTGATAAGAAGCAGAGGAATCAGTCTGTAGTCAATAAAAGCAAGAGACAGGGATAGGCCAGGGAGTCATGAAGATGTGGCCCGATACTTTCATGGGGAGAATTGAAGTATTTCTGAGCTGGGTCAGTTTCTTCCACAAGGAGAGAATAGTGAATATTGCTCCAAGCCTCTAAAGGATGTTTGCTGTTTGCATTTTTCAGAGTGGCTGAGTGTTTAGGGAGAATAGTTAAAGAAGCTGAAACTGAGTTGCCAGAAACTCATAAGCCTCCTGATGAAGGCTTGAGTGTTCTGGACATCCATGAAGGTAACTTCTGTACAAATCCAGAGTCAGCAATGACCAAACCTTAGGAAACTGGCCAGGTAAGCTAAGCGGTCTTGGAAGATGTAATCAGAAAAAGAACTTTTCCATGCTTGGGCATGATGAAGCAGCAAATTACGTCTGTTTTTCAAACACAGGAAAAATCGCAAAGAGAAAGCCAGGGAGGCCATCTTGTTCTCTTTGGAAGAAGAGTTCCAATACCAATGCAAAAATTAATAGCCCCCCCCCCCCATCTTTTATGCATTTGCCTGATCTGGTTCCACCAAATTAAATAT
This sequence comes from Anolis carolinensis, assembly GCF_035594765.1. NCBI lineage: Eukaryota > Metazoa > Chordata > Lepidosauria > Squamata > Anolidae > Anolis > Anolis carolinensis. The sequence continues at coordinate 346,499,632 of NC_085841.1, forward strand.
TTTGAAGAGGGGCAGTCTTTTAAGAAAAAGAACAGAGAACATCTGGGGAATGATACGACTATCTATTTTTTAGCAATCTCAAGTCCTATATTGCTGTAGAATGATAAATTTTCCTTGACAACATAAAACCAGATTGGGGGGACAGGGGGGAGATTTTGCAAGCACTTAGATTTTTTGGATTGCTTTATGGATCCAAATTAAATATTGAAAACATTTATACTTCAGATTAAAGGAAAGGAGAAGGGAGAGTGGAAAGGCAGGGGGCCGGGGTGCACAGCCATTCGGATCCCGGTTATATTGACCCCAGCTTCGGTTCGTGGCAGGTTGCTGCCGCTTGCTCCAACAAACTCCCTGCCGACACGATGCAGTTAAATTTGACTAAATATGACAGTATGTCTTCAAAGTGGCTGGAGCCAGTCATGTGACCTGTTTTTGTCCAAGTTGCTCCACCATGTGACAGCCTACAGTAGATTGATGAAATTAAGGACAGATGGCCACTGTGTTGTTTGTTCTTTGAACTGACAGATGCTGGTGTAAAAATACATTAAATTCAATTTCATATAACTTTGGACTTTTGTATTAAAATGGTTAAGTCATCTTTAAAGGTTTCCTTTTAATTAAAATTTTAAAAACCACACGCACAACCCTACCCACCCTACCCATGATTAAAGTGTGCACACATATATTTCTTTGCCTTTTCTGTATCTGAAGAATGCAAACCAAAGAAAAGGAAATCTTTTCTTCCAAGTCTGCCCAAGCAATGACCTCTGTTGTGATTCAGAAGCACAGCCTCTCTCTAGAGTAAGGGGAGAAGTAGGCTGCTGGGTAGCTGTGTGTCCTCATTGCCAAGCGAGTGATAATGGAACCAAATGGTCTCTATTTTCTGCAGTCATGATCTATGGGACTGTTGAAAACTCAACCATCTAGCCCTTTCCTCCAAAGAATAGGGGGGTCTGGCTCATTACGTGAAACAAAATTGTGGGGTGCCAAAAACAGTACATGTACTGCACACACACATACACATGGGTGTGTGTTTAAAATCCAAAAAGCATGAGGAAATAGGGAGTATGCAAAAAACTACCAGTATGTTGTTACACAGAAAGTGAAGGGGAGACTTATCATTTGAAAGAGATGTTAATATTTGAGACCATCGGGAACAATTGGGTTGCCACCATGTCAGATCAGAAGAAAAGACCAGATTCCATAGCTGAATGTGTAGGTGGGTTTCGCCATTGGTTTTGAGATCCCACCTTCATTTTGATAAGAAAACAATGTACTTTTGTTTTGTTTCCAAAGGATTAGCCACCGGGTTCCCTTTTTATTTACAATTCTCGGTGGAGCACTTTAAAGTCTTCTGTGTTTGTATCACTTAAAGTGCAGCTATTTTAGGTCAGCGTAAATAAGTCATGTGTGCCGTCAGCCTTGTACAAGTGCTTTCAGCTGCTTAATAATACATGTGCTTGTCCATTATAGGGGCTACACGGCTACGTGTTGGGATGAGGAAGCAGTCATGCAAAGACAGGGACTTTGGGATAGCTGCCTAATGCTTTTGGGGACGGAGCGGGCGGCTAGACTTCTGATGACCTCCAGCAGGGGAGCAGCTAAGCCTACCTCTGATCACACAACGCACTCAATAATTCATGCAAAATTACACTGTATGTAAAAATGGCCATACTGCTGACTTCTTTTCCAACTGCAACCACACCCAAAAGTCTAGCACACATATTATGGACAACAAGGTATATTCTCCATATCCTCCTTTTTCTCCTCTTCCTTTTTCATCTGCTTCTGCACCAAGGCATAATGGAGCTGTGCCTGCTTCTTCTTCTCTCGCTCCAAGGCCAGGCAATGGCTGTTAGGGTTGAGGGAGTGCCTTTCCTGTGCTTCTGAGCAAAGACATGATGGAGCTGTGCCTGCTTCTGCTTCTCTTGCCCTGCGGCTAAGGCATGGCTGTTAGATTGAAGGAAGTGCCTTTCCTCTGCTTCTGGACCCAATCATGATGGAGCTTTCCCTGCTGCTTCTTCTCTTCCTCCAAGGCCAGGCAGTGGCAGTTGAAGGCAGAACCTTTCATCTGCTTTTGAGCCTGGGCATGGCAGATCTGTACCTACAAGGACTGTCCCCACACACCCTATGCCAATGCAATTCTAGGCTGCATCAATAGGAGCATAGTGTCTAGATTGAGGGAAGTAATAGTCCCACCCTTTTCTGCTTTGGTCAGACATCACCTGGAATAACACTGTGTCCAGTTCTGAGCACTACACACCCAATGCCAATGCAATACTAGGCTGCATCAATAGGAGCATAATGTCTAGATTGAGGGAAGGAATAATCCCACCCTTTTCTGCTTTGGTCAGACATCACCTGGAATAACACAATGTCCAGTTCTGAGCACCACACACCCAATGCCAATGCAAACACTGTGTCCAGTTCTGAGCACCACACACCCTATGCCAATGCAATTCTAGGCTGCATCAATAGGAGCATAGTGTCTAAATTGAGGGAAGTAATAGTCCCACCCTTTTCTGCTTTGGTCAGACATCACCTGGAATAACACTGTGTCCAGTTCTGAGCACCACACACCCAATGCCAATGCAAACACTGTGTCCAGTTCTGAGCACCGCACACCCTATGCCAATGCAATTCTAGGCTGCATCAATAGGAGAATAGTGTCTAGCTTGAGGGAAGTAATAGTCCCACTCTTTTCTGCTTTGGTCAGACATCACCTGGAATAACACTGTGTCCAGTTCTGAGCACCACACACCCAATGCCAATGCAAACACTGTGTCCAGTTCTGAGCACCACACACCCTATGCCAATGCAAACACTGTGTCCAGTTCTGAGCTCCACACACCCAATGCCAATGCAAACACTGTGTCCAGTTCTGAGCTCCACACACCCAATGCCAATGCAAACACTGTGTCCAGTTCTGAGCACCACACACCCTATGCCAATACAATTCTAGGCTGCATCAATACGAGCATAATGTCTAGATTGAGGGAAGTAATAGTCCCACCCTTTTCTGCTTTGGTCAGACATCACCTGGAATAACACTGTGTCCAGTTCTGAGCACCACACACCCAATGCCAATGCAAACACTGTGTCCAGTTCTGAGCACCACACACCCTATGCCAATGCAATTCTAGGCTGCATCAATAGGAGCATAGTGTCTAGATAGAGGGAAGTTATAGTCCCACCCTTTTCTGCTTTGGTCAGACATCACCTGCAATAACACTGTGTCCAGTTCTGAGTACCACAATTCAAGAAGGATCTTGACAAGCTGGAACATGCTCAGAGAAGAATGACAAAATGATCAGAGGTCTGCACAACAAATTCTTCGAGGAGTGGTTTAGTCAGCTGGGTATGTTTAGCTTGGAAAAAAAAGGTGAGGAGGGATATGATAGCCATATTTAAACATTTAATATTGAGAAAGGGGCAAACTTGTTTTCTGCTTCTCTAGAAACTAGGACATGGAGCAATGGATTTAAATGGTAGGAAAAGAGATTCCATCTAAATGCTAAGAAGAACTTCATGGTGGTAAGAACTGTTTAGCCTCAAAGTGTGTAGGCATCGCCTTCTCTGGAGGTTTTAAGCAGAGGCTGGATGGCCATATTTTGGGAATGCTTTGATTGTGTGTGCCCCTATGGCAGAGGGATGGACTGGACGGCCCTTGTGGTCTCTTCCAACTCTATAAGTGCATGATTCTATGAGTAGAAAGTCCAAATTCTGTGGCAGAATTCAAACTGTCTCCCAACCTAGCTAACACAAAGTAAGACAGCTTGCCCTGCATTACTCTGGATCAGCCTTATGCAGCATTTGGCTGCTGCAGTCAATGTAGATTGGACCTGAGTGGTTAATGTAGGTAAGACCATAGTCTGTCAAATAATCTGGATTTAAGACTATGAAATCTACAATGCAGTATATCAGAGAGGGACATAAATGTTTGTTAGGACATATATTTATATAATTTCTATTTTTTAAACCCCACAATGCATCATACACAATATGGATATATGAAAGACCACCAGGGTGTTAACATGAAATAAACGAATGATAGTTGAAAAGGATTTTATTCCCCACATGGTACCTGTGAGAATCAGATAGGGAGATGGGCTTTTCGTGGAGAACAGTTGCTCAAGGCCAAGAGATTGGATTTAAGCATTCAGTTCCATCATATGCCGTGGTAATCCCTGGAAAGCAATTGGACTCAAGAGAAATAGAATGCGACTTGTAGGTGCAGGGATTTGGAGTTTTTTTAAAAAGGCAAACATCCTACCTAGGGGCAAATTGTTATACATCTACACCATTTTAGCATGTGTGGACTTTCCACAGGGGAAGGCATGAAATTTTCAAAAGGTTGTGCTTATATTCCTTTGCCTCACTGTATCTCATCTCATGAAAATATAGTTTGTATCACCTACCAATGAGGTCCAGATCCCTTAGATCTATTTTGTTTGTCTGAACTGGAGAGAATCAATTAATCTTCTCCCTCTATTATCCTTTGGAACAGATTTTTTTCTAACGCCACAGTTCTACATTTTGCACAAGTCTCCTCTCCCCATACTTGGATGCGAAGCAATCTGGACCTTCAGGTGACAATCTCAACAACATGAACACAAATTATAATTGCATTATATGTATTGATCTTTTTGTGTTGACAGAGTGTGATAGAACCTATGAGCCATTGTATTTTCTTTTATTGCTATCTACACATTTTTGTAAAAATAAAAACCAAAGAGGTGCATTTTCTGTCTCATCATGAGATGTACCTCATTCTTCCTATTTTGGCAAAAACAACAACAACAGGTAATTGCTCTAATTACTGAAAGAGTTTGGGGGCAAAATTATACTTTAAAAAAATAACACAGAAGCATTAGTCTGGATCTCAGGCATAAAATATTCCAGTTGCTAGTGCTTTCTTGCAGAACTGTGGGAGGGGAAAGGATTAGAAGTACAAGTGGTGGCTGCATGCCAAGGTATATCAAAGTCCATTGGGGCAGAATCACCGCTTTGTCTTTGCCGAGATGGGGGAGTCATCAATTCCTCCTGTTTTTTCAGAGCTGTGAAAATGTCAAGGGAGAAAGGTCTCCTCTTCATTATGGGCCTCATAGTCCAAACAAAATAGCACTGTTTTGTCTTGGTGACATGATTTCAGATTTCCATGTGTCCGGGCAACACATTGCTTGTCTACAATCGCTTGCCTCCCCCTTAGTGCCTAAATATGACATAACCCTCGTTTTTTGCAGCAGCGACGTTTCAATGTGAGAAAGGCAAGGCTCTGCCACTCCTCTCCTGAGTTAACTAAGGACAAACTACTTTTGTGCTTTGAATTTAGTTTGCAGCTGATGAGGACAAAGGGAGAAAGTGGAAAGAGGAGAGAGAAACTGGGATCTTTGAAAAAGGTATGAAGAAATTAACCAGGATGATTCCTGCCAAACTGGGACCATAAACCATGAGAGGGTTTATGGGATCTGAGGAAGAGGTGGTCATAGAGGTGGTGTTGATGTTTGCCTGAAAACTTGTAAGGCTGGAGGTAAAGGTAAAGGTTTTCCCCTGACATTAAGTCCAGTCGTGATCGACTCTGGGGGTTGGTGCTCATCTCCATTTCTAAGTCAAAGAGCCGGCGTTGTCCGTAGACACCTCCAAGGTCATGTGGCCGGCATGACTGCATGGAATGCCGTTACCTTCCCGCCAGATTGAACCTATTGAATTACTCACATTGGCATGTTTTCGAACTGCTAGGTTGGCAGGAGCTGGGGCTAACAGCGGGCACTCATTCCGCTCCCGGGATTTGAACCTGCAACCTTTCAGTCTGCAAGTTCAGCAGCTCAGCGCTTTAACACACTGCGCCACCACCAGGGGCCCTTGGTGGTGGCTGGAACTTAACAATATATTAGACACCATCATTAAATGTAATATCTTTGGGTAGGTTCTCCTCCTCCCCATTCCTGTACATGGTGTTTTACAAATAAAAGAACAAAAAACGGTTTCCTGCCTTTGGGCTTACAATGTAATTCAGACATGACATACAAGGGAAAGGGAGTGGCAGTGTGGAAAGGAGGGAGCCACTGGTGGTGCAGTGGATTAAACCCTTGTGCCGGCCAGACTGATGACTTGAAGGTTGGGTTGCTAATCTGAAGGTTACCAGTTCAAATCCAACCTGGGGAGAGTGTGGGTGAGCTCCGTCTGTCAGCTCCAGCTCCATGCAGGAACATGAGAGAAGGCTCCCACAAGGATGGTAAAAACATAAAAAAAAAACATTCGGGCCTCCGCTTGGTAATGTTCTTGCAGACAGCCAATTCTCTCACACCAGAAGTTTCTCAAGTTGCTCCTGATACGGAAAAAAAGTGTTGTAAGGGTCAAAGTCCAGCAAAAACTGCCTTTTCTTCTCTCCCTCCGAGGCCAGGGCAATGGCAGTTGGGATGGAAGGATGGCCCTTCTTCTTCTTCTTCTTCTTCTTCTTCTTCCTCCTCCTCCTCCTCCTCCTCCTCCTCCTCCTCTTCTTCTTCTTCTTCTTCTTCTTCTTCTTCTATGCCTAGGCTTGATATAGTTGTCTTTGCTTTTTCTCTCCCTCCAGGTCAGGGCAGTGGCAGTTCATCAGGCGAAAGATGTCAAATAATCATAAAGAAAAAGACAAGAAATGTGACGGTGTTTGAGTCAGACCTACATTTTGTATTTGATGTTGTTTTTGTTTTTCACTTGGCATGGAGACATCTCAATGCAGTTAGATACCACTCCCTTCTTGGTCAGAGTAACTTTTGTAGAAATCTTTATATGGAACTTTCTATTGACTCATCCTGGGTGTTGCTTTAATTCTGTTACACACTACCTTCTTGAGTACAGACAATCCCTAAGGTATGAACAAGATAGGTTCTGTAGGTTTGCTCTTAAGTTGAATTTATATGTAAGTTGGAACATGCACATTTTAAAGTACAAAATATTCTTAAAGCTTTGGATAAGATAGGGAAGGGTGTTTGTTTGCAGTCTGTGCCTTTGTTCAGTAGATTTCACCTCACTTTCTGTCCTTGTGATAACTGGATTTTGAAAAATTTGACTTGTTGCAGAAACAAGGATTGGTGATAAAGCTTCAGTGGAGACATCTTTTCCAAATGATAACACTTCCAGGAGAGATTTTCCCTTCCTAGAGGTAGATTTCTCTCACTTCCTATTGTCTCACTCCTGTTCTTAACTGTAAGTCATTTGTAAATCAGATGTTTATAACTTGGTGACTGTATGTTAAAAAACCCCGGTTAGATTACAAGGGAAGCCGTTGGAGTCAGAAAACATTGCATGCCTATACTCACTACTTGGTTATGGTGCATTATGGTGACTGGATGGTCCTTGAGATCGCTTTCAACATTGATTTTATGACTTCTGTTCATCTTTATTACCACACACATTCTTCCCTGCATTGCTCTAACCTTCATCCATTTCATTTTTATCTCTTTCTCCTCCATAATTCCATGCATTTGATGCTGCTTGCATATATTTTAACTTACCTTGGTTGTTATTGTTTGATGTGTTATTATTTGTTTATTTTATTTATTGTATGTTACTGTTATTTGTTCATGTTGTTAGCTGCCCCAAGTCCCATGGGGAGATGGGGTGAGGTACAAATAAAGATTGTTGTTGTTGTTGTTGTTGTTGTTGTTGTTGTTGTTGTTGTTTGTAAAATGCTTTACAGAATAAAGTATCCTATTCCTTTTCTTTGCCAATTCCCATGAAGGGGAGAAGGGCTCTCGACTGTTTATTGTTCAGCTTGTAGTCCCCTCCTCCTTATTATTCTACTTGAGATCCAAAATGATACAGGCTGAGCATCCTTTATCAGGAACTCCAAAATCCAAGTGAGATAGTGAGATAGTGACATCTTTGCTTTCTGATGATTCACAACACACAAACATTATCCTGACTGCATCCCCTTGTAGGAACCTGTGTTGGGCCTGAGATCTTCATTAGAGGCCCTTCTCTTGGTCCCACCTTTATCTCAAGCTCGATTGGTGGGAACGAGAGAGTTTCCTTTTTAATGTTTGTATATTTGTTTATTTAAATTGTATGCCAATGCTTTTATGTTAAGCCACTTTGAGTCTCCTCTGGGAGCGATGAAGTGGGGTATGAATAAACAAACTAACAAACAAACAAACTTCAGGATGTGTTTATAAGGGGTTTATATGAAGCATAAACAAGTTTCATGTTTAGATTTGGGACAAATCCCTGAGATAACCCATCATGTACATGCAAGTATTTCAACATAATAATAATAATAATAATAATAATAATAATAATAATAATAATAACAAAATTACGATCTGCCAACTGCAAAATGCCATCCTACTGGGATCTGTACGCATTATCCGAAAATACATCACACAGTCCTAGACACTTGGGAAGTGTTCGACTTGTGATTTTGTGAAACGAAATCCAGCATGTCTATCTTGTTTGCTGTGTCATACAATAAAATAATAATAATAATAATAATAATAATAATAATAATAATAATAATAATAAGGAGGAGGAGGAGGTGGTTATAAGGAGTCTGGAGACCATGCCCTATGAGGAGCATCTTAAAAGCTGTATATTATTTAGCCTGCAGAAGAGAATGTTGAGAGGAAGCACAATAGCTATGTTTAAATATGTGAAAGGATCTCATAAGGAAGAGAGAGCAGGCTTGTTTTTCTGCTGCCCCGGATACTAGGATTTGGAGCAATGGGTTCAAATTACAGGAAGGGAGATTCCACCTGAACATTAGAAAGAACCTTCTGACTGTAAGAACTGTTAATCAGTGGAACTCTCTGCGTTGGAGTGTGGTGGAAGCTCCTTCCTTGGAGCTTTGATTGAGCTTTTTCTGCATGGCAAGGGGTTGGACTAGATGGCCCATGTGGACTTTCCAACTCTATTATTCTATGATTCTAAGAAACACTTCTGGTCATAAACATTTTGGAAAAGGGGTACTCAGCCTGTATTGGCTTTCTGTTGGCATTTCCCAACAGAACCAACTATGCTCCTCCTCTGTCTACTCTCTGTGGGATTTGTGTAGAGGTCTGAAAAAAATAATCTGACACTTGACCATGAAGAAAAGTTAGCTTCCTGGCTACCCTTTAACTAAACCATATTGTAAACAGGGTTTTTTTAATAGAAAAAGTAAGTCAAGCCATCATCATTGCAGTGCAGAGAAATCTTTTATCCCTTCCCCTCCTTCCTCTGAATGTTTTGCTATTCTCATTAAGTGAAGCTTCTTGGTGACCTGGGAGCAAGGGATGTAAAAACATGTCCTGATGACACACGAATGTAGGCTAGTCAAGACTATGGGGACTGGCAAAGCACTTCGGAAAGATCTGACCCAACTGTAGCTGGGCAACAGGACGACAGATGAAATCCAGCGTAGATAAGTGCCAGCTAATGCACATTACAAGGAATAATTTAAACTCTTCCTACACACCACGGGGCTCAGAATTAGCGGTGCAAGGCATCATCACGGACAGCTTGGTGAAGATGTCTCTTCAATGTGCAGCACAGGTCACGGAAAGAAGGAACAGGCAGAAATCCATTGTGGCTGGAGGAGAAATCAGGTCGGTTTTGGACTGCAGCAAAACACATTGACTCTGGAAACATAGTTTTAATTATTATTCAAATTAAAAATGTTGCTGCTGTGTAAACAGGATTGTGTTGTACTTTTTCACCAAGGCTTAAAGGTCCAATGTCTTTGCAACATAAACACCAGCATATCCTCCAATTGTCCTGATTTGCCAGGGACTGTCTCAATCCTCTGTCCTCTCATTTTTTTTACTGCTTTTGAAATGCCCGTTTCTCTCTTCAGCTTCCACTTTCCCCTTTCATTCTAGGTTTATGTGAACTATCGCAAACTAAGTTCAAAATGTTAAAGTAGTTTGCACAAGTCAGCAGGGAGGAGGAGAAAACATTGATTCTTGCCCTTCCCAATAGGCTCAGGCAAAAGCAAACTACTACAGCCTCTCCTAGCTTGCATGTTTTTTCTTACTAATGACACTTGTCATCTTGACCACACACTGATGTTGCTTGCCCCATGTGTCTTGGTTTTCATCTGTGAAAAGTTGGAGAGTATGCACCAGAAGAGAAGAGAGTGCAAATCTATTAAGGAAACTGCCCAAATCCTGGACTGAACAGTTTGCCTTATGTGACCAGTTAAGATTATGCACAATGAACTAATCTATATATATATATATATATATATATATATATATATATATATATATATATAAGCTGTGCCCGGCCACGCGTTGCTGTGGCGTTGTCTGGTGGTGTCTGTATTTTATAGGCAGTGTGGAAGAGGCCTAAGTGAGGCCTAACTCTGCCTGTCCCCTGGAGACCAAGTGGGCAGAGCTTAGCCTTCTAACTGGCAGCAATGGGATAAAAACAATTATTCCTCTCTCTCTAATTAGGACTTTATTTTTCTTTTCTTTTTATTGTATCAACCTAGAGGCGTGGATGAGGGGTTGTGCTGTCAATTTTCGAGGTTGTGGGGTGTTTAGTTTTGTTGTTTTGTCCGCTGCCGTGATGCCATCACTCTTTTATATATATAGATATAAAAGGATAATGGCATCGCTCCAACGGGCAAAACAACAAAACTAAAGGCCCCCCAACCTAGAAAATTGACAACACAACCCCTCATCCATGTCTCTACGTTCTTACTCTCAACAAAGGATTCCTCCCCCTCCCCTCAAACAGGGAAACACCCACTCTTTGAAGGTCCAAACCCATTCGGTACTCATCACTCTTTCATCTCAAAACACAAAATAAAGAGCAACGCTCTGAAAACAAAGGGATTCCATCCAGAAACAATCAGGCCCACCTAACACCTCCCAACAAAGGATTCCTCCCCTCTACGACACGGAACCACCTAAAAAAAGCCACAGCAACGTGTGGCCGGGCACAGCTAGTTGTCATATAATATGTCAACTTCCTTGCTCTCCATGAAAGGTAGTGAGGTCCAGGAATGTCCTTTTATATAGGGTTACCAACATGCAGTTGCAAAGGATAGTAGGCCATGCATGAGTCTAGTTTGGGCTGCTGTGTATGGCTGGACTCAGGACAAATGGAGTCAAAGAAGAATGACAGTTGAAAACTTGGAAACAGAGCAAAATCCAATTAATTGCTAAAGAGTCTGAAATGCGTAGGTGGAAATTTTGTCAATTCTGGAACATGGACTTTGTTACCAATTGCTAAAAACTGACATATTTTACAAAGCCCAAAAAGTTGCTGGCAGTGCTGGCTAAGGGATTCAGGGAGCTGTCACCCAAAAAAAGGAAGTTCCTCAAGAGTTATATCTTTGCCATGAAAAAGCATATGCTTTGATAAAGATACCACAAATTTAAAAAGATTGGCAGGTATTCTTGCCATCATGATATAGTGTTTTGCAGGTTGGAATAGGAACCTGGGAGACCAGGGTTCAAATTTCAGCTTAGTAACTTTGAGTGAGATTCTCTCTGAGCCAGAAAAGGAAGTCAGTGGCAGACCTCCTCTGAATAAATCTTGCCAAAGAAACCCTCTGACAGGGTCATCATAAATCAGAGTTGACTTGAATACACATAACAGCAGATGTAGGGACTTTGGGCATGGAAAGAACTTTTGCCATTCAGAGTACTAGGCAGAACTGGTTCAGAAGCTCTAGCAGGGCCAGACCGGGTGTCCTTTCACACTGCATAATTATACTACTATGATTCCACTTTATCTGGCATGACAACAGACTATGGAACCCTATGGTTCACAGTTAGGTGGGGCACTAGTGTCCTTCAGGCATTTGGAGCTAAAGCCCCCATCATTCATCACCATTGGGAATGCTGGTTGTGGTTGATGGGAGCTGTAGTCCAAAACTTCTAGAGGACTTTGGATTGAACTCTGCAGTTGGACTACATCAACAGGAATGGTCCTGAAACAATCCTAATAGGATAGTAATTTTTTTTCAATATACAGTAGAGTCTCACTTATCCAACATAAACAGGCCAGCAGAACATTGGATAAGCAAATATGTTGGATAACAAGGAGAGATTAAGAAAAAGACAAACATCAAAATAGGTTATGATTTTACAAATTAAGCACCAAAACATCATGTTAAACAACAAATTTGACAGAAAGAGTAGTTCATTACACATTAATGCTATGTAGTCATTACTGTATTTAAGAATTTAGCACCAAAATATCACAATGCATTGAAAACATTGACTACAAAAATGCATTGGATAATCCAGAACATGAGGATAAGCAAATGTTGGATAAGTGAGACTCTACTGTACTGATTTTAAATATAAATGACAATTTGTCTGAAACAAAGTTTGACCAGAGACAAAAACATAAATGAGGATCCTCATCCAAACATGGAACTTTGTTCTCAGATCACCTTCACCTCTTTTTTTGGAGGGAGGTAGCATTTCCATCTGTCTCCAGCTTTTAATGGACAGCTTTGTCAGTTTTTAGACAATATTTCAGTACCAGCCAAATCATATCTGAAAATCACTGGGATTGTACCAGCCTGAAGTGTATGGGGTACAGGCATTTCACACAAGAAACACAGACTGATGCTTAGGAATGTAAGTTAATTTGTATTATAAATTTCCTGATGCTCAGAAGTGGAAGCTCAGTACATAATTTATGGGCAACTTCATGTGAACGGGATTGTGCAAACCTGCTCCCCTTATATAGCGGCTGTGGCATGATGTGTACAGTGCTAACTTGGAGAGACAGTGCTCCAGGAAGAGTGAAAAAAATACACTAATACTGCACATTATAATAATAAATGCAAGAATTAGAAGGCTTTACCTTTCTGTAAATAAATTATGCATACAGTGTTTTAAATTAACTGAATTAAATGATTAAAGACGCTGCCATTCCTACATAAAAATCATCTCCGCATTGGAGACCACAGAACAGAAAAGCAGGAAGTCAAGGGATTCCTCAGAGCCATTTTGTTTCAGCAGAAGGAATTGTAGTTTGTCACAGTAGTCTGGATCTCCTTTCATGGATGTTACAGTGCACAGAGTTTACAATGGGAAAACGTGGTTCTCGAAAACCCCAGAATGGGAGGGAGGCTCTCAGGACCCTCCCAAGATTATGCTATGAAAATGTTCTGCTCTACCCTGAAATGATCAGGTAAAACTGGATCAGTTGGTAGTTGTCAACAAAATAATTGATCTGAAATGTGCAGCATTATTCCCTGGATACATTCCATTAGCGCCGCACCCACTCCAAATAACTCAGACTCCAGTTGTATTGATAGCCATAGATTTTCCATACCCAAATTCAGAAGGGTTGTACCTTTTTTTCTTCCCAGCATTCATAAATCTATCAACCAACAGCTTTACCTGTTTACCTGTTAGTCGTACCATTCGCCTTCGGTTCTTCTTCGTAAATGACTTCTGCCATCTTTGCCATCATTCTCTGATGTTACTTGGCTAAATATGTCCTAGTTTTCACCAGTGAAATCATAGAATCATAGAGTTGGAAGAGACCACAAGGGCCACCCAGTCCACCCAGTTCTTCCTAATGTTTCAGTGGAATATCTTTTCCTGCAAGTTGAATCCATTGCTCCATGTTCCAGTCTCTAGGTCAGCAGAAAACTAGCCTGCCCCCTCCTCAATGTGACATCCTTTCAAATATTTAAGCATTGCTATCATGTCCTTTTCTTCTCCAAGCTAAACATAGCTAGCTCCTCAAGCCACTCCTCATAGGGCTGTTGGAGGGTATGTGGTAGCATTATGAGGACCGTGGTGTCATCTATGGAACCCCAGAGGACAGAATGGAAACCTTGCAGGCCTGGATTCTGTCCACAGATAGGGGTATTTTCCAAAAGCACGAGCTGATACCCTGAAGTACTTCCACAAATAATTCCTACTGCTCACTGCCAGATGCCCAGTGCAAATGTGCGAGTGATCCTAAATGTAGCTAGTACACAGAAATTACATTTCTGATACAAACAGTAATAAATATAATACAAAGGATAATAAGAGAAGGGGCACAAAAATCTCCACATTTGTGAATTTGTTCTCAACCCTGAAATTTTGGGAAGACTTAACAATCTGATCCCATTCATTTGTGCTCGGTATGACTGCTGTATCCACAGGACTGGGATCCATGGTTTCATTTATCCACATCCAACAAATTATGCTCCCTCTTAGCCTTTTCTAGGTCCTCCAAATGGCTCTGTTCTATTCTTGGGACAGAAGTCTATCATTCCTACAGAGTTCATGATTATCTATGGTTTTACATATCCATATAAATCTGGGAACATATCTCCAGTGGAGATGGGAGTCACACTGCATTAATAATAACAGAATTTTCCAAGATGGGGGAAATGAGAAGAGAAAGGATAAATTACAACTTTCCCTCCTTCAGCATTGAGCCAATAGTCATCTAAAGCCTCAGAATAATTATACCAAGCGAACCATTGATCGCTGTCTCTCCCCAGATGCCCCCAGCATTGTCCTTTATAGTGAAGTTTTGAGAGAATTGTTCTCAGTATTCCCAGACTTTGGGGATTTCATGAGAAAAGTTAGCAACTGCAGCGCTGTGACCACTCTGTTCCCTCCCTTTCCTGCCGTCGGAACGGCTTTGAAACACCCAAAATAACTTATTTGCCGCAGAGCTGAAGCCTTCACAGATGGTATTTAAGCCCCCTCTAAATGCCCTGTGACCACACAGGTTTATTGACGCTGCATATTTAGAAACCTGAGGATGTCCAGACAATATATCTTTCAAATGAATTTTACACCTCTCCAGCCAGGAAGGCTCATCACTCTCTGCAGAAAAAATGATTATTTTAGTGCAACTTTTTTTCTCCGCATAAATCAGTTCAAAGGCTGATGATTTAAGCTGCGTGAAAGCAGAACTAACAGTGGCTCTAATTGAAGGCTCTGCAGATATGTCACAGTTCAAAGAGCTTGCTAGTATTTCTTCTTTAATTGCACCTTTCGCCACAATACATGGAAACCTGCTTTTATTCATGGCATTTGGACCAGATATCAAGGAAGCAGGCAGCCCCCCAAGAAAAGATAGATAAGAACATTATATATTCTCAACTGGATATTTCCATCAGCTTTCTGGGCTGGGTGGAAGGCTGCTGAAGAAAAGGGGAACACAAAATATAGATCCGGATTTGGAATTTGATATTTTTTTCTTTTGCAGGGAATTGGCTTTTTAAAGACTGAAAGAGAGTGAGCCAACAATCTATTACGTTAAAAGTTTAACCTGTCTTACCCTCAGAGGTAGGGGTTAGCAACAATGGAGATGTATTAAAAAGAGTAAGGTTTAAAATATATTTACTTGAATTGGACAAGAGGGAACTGCATGTTTGAGAAGTCTTCCATACAACGCCAATGTACGTGGAAGTACACTAAAGTCAGGCTTCTATATCTACATATTCTGTATCCATGGATTCAACCATGCATGACTTGCAACCACCCCTCGATGGATTGTCACCTTGCCGTGGTGAGGGGGCTTGCGTGTTCCGATGAACCTGTGGGCACTGGAGTGATGCACTCCCAGGAGTGGCCGCAGGGGAGGTTCCAGACCAAGCACAATCCGAAGACCCAAAGACCTCAACGGCGGAGCAGGCGGAGGATAACATGGTACATGTTACAACGGCTGTGAAGGCGGAAGAAGGCTGCAACAGACTGAGAAGCCACTGTCGTTGTGTTAACCACACCACTGCTGGAACCTCACTCTGTGAAGACTGTGTGTTGACCGGCCGTGCACCGACCTCCACACATTAAAAAAAATCACGCACAGGCGTCTTCCAACAAAAATAAAAACAAACCTACAAAAGTCCCATGGCGATCAGCGAGTGGCGACGGGGGCAGGACTGTGAAATCTGGAAGCCCCTAGTCACAGACTGGCACATGGGCGGTGGATATGGACTCAGTCGTTCTACCTCAAGGACCGAGGCAGTTGAGTAGTCCGGCAGCTGTATCCATGACTGAGCAGCCCTTTTTAGGATCCGCTCTGCTCACCCCACACGGGGAAGGGGCTAGAAAAGGTGCCCTAAACATAGTCTGCCTCTCCTACCCTGACTGGACTGCCGCGTCCAGAGGGGTCACCACTCTGCGGCCAAAAAAGAAAAATGAACTTTGGAACATGGAACGTACGGACATTGTTAGATAACACTGACAGCGAGCGCCCCGAACGCAGGACTGCTCTCATTGCAAGAGAGCTGGGACGCTTCAAGATCGACATAGCAGCCCTTCAGGAGACCCGGAGAGCAGGAGAGGGGCAGCTGAAGGAAGAAAAGGGAGGCTACACCTTCTTCTGGAAGGGACTACCTGAAGAAGAGCGAAGAAGAATACACGGAGTTGGCTTTGCTATCAGAAACGACCTGGTGAAGCACCTGACTGAAGCACCCACTGGCATCAACGAACGACTTTCAACCCTCCGAATTAACCTTGCCAAAAACCAACAGGCAACCATCATATGCGCCTATGCACCAACTCTAGATGCTGACGAAGACATCAAGGAAAAATTTTACTGTCAGCTGGATACCATCCTATCGGAGATACCTAAGGAGGACAAAATCATCCTCCTGGGGGACTTTAACGCAAGAGTCGGAAGGGACTCTGACCTGTGGCCAGGGATCATAGGAAAAGACGGGGTCGGAAACAGCAACTCGAATGGCATCTTGCTTCTCACCAAATGCGGAGAGCACAACCTTGTCATCACCAACACGCTCTTCCGCCAGAAAAACAAGCTCAAGACATCATGGAAGCACCCTCGGTCAAAGCATTGGCACCTCCTGGACTATGTTATCACACGTGCCAGAGACCGCCGCGATGTGCTTCTCACAAGAGCCATGACAGGTACTGATGACTGCTGGACAGACCACAGGCTAATCCGATCCACGATGGCTATCAAGATCGTCCCCAAACGCAGACTCCAAGGAAGAAAAACAAGGCGAAAAATGAACACCCAAGCCCTTCAGGTGCCCTCCAAACGAGCCCTTCTCCAAACAACACTCAAAGATCATCTACCCACAGAACACCCCGAAAATGTTGAGGAACATTGGAACAAACTGAAGACCTCCATCATCACAGCCTGCGAAGAAAGCATTGGATACCTAACTAAGAAACATCAAGACTGGTTTGATGATAACGACAAAGAGATCCAACAGCTGATTGATAACAAAAGGAAAGCCTTCCAAACATGGCAGAGAGACACCAACTGTGCTGCCAAGAAAAAGATCTATGCCAGTGCAAAAGCTGAGGTCCAAAGAAGGACCAGAGAACTCAAGAACATCTGGTGGACAAAGAAGGCTGAAGAAATCCAACACCTTGCAGATACCCATGACGCTCAGGGATTTTTCAAAGCCACAAAGATCATTTATGGACCAAGAAACCATGGCATACAGCCCCTACGCTCATCAGATGGAACCAAAATTCTGAAGGACAAAACATCAATTGCACTACGTTGGAAAGAGCACTACCAGAACCTGCTGAATCGCAGCTCCAATGTGGCCGAAGAGACCCTCTCACAAATCCCGCAACAACAAACCAGGGATGAGCTTGCAGCACTGCCTAGTTTGGAAGAAGTCAGCAATGCCATCAGCCAACAAAAAAACAACAAAGCTAGCGGACCTGATGGGATTCCCGCTGAAATCTTCAAAGAGGGTGGACCTGAGCTGATGCAACAACTCCACCAGCTTATTGAAAAGGTGTGGATGACCGAGAAAATCCCAGCAGACTTCAAGGATGCCACCATCATCACCCTTTTCAAGAAAGGGGACAGAACAGACTGCGGGAACTATCGTGGTATCTCCCTTCTAACCTCCGCCGGGAAAATCCTCGCAAGAATCCTTGCAAACCGCCTTCTCCCTGTCTCAGAAGACACCCTCCCAGAATCCCAGAATGGCTTCCGCCCCTCCAGAGGAACAGTGGACATGATCTTCACTGCTCGACAGCTCCAAGAAAAATGCAGGGAACAAAACCAACCTCTGTACATGGCATTCATTGACCTTGCAAAGGCATTCGACACAGTGAATCGCAGCGCTCTCTGGACCATCCTCCAAAAAATCGGGTGCCCTGACAAATTTGTGAACATCCTGCGGCTCCTCCATGATGACATGATGGCAACAGTCTTGGACAGCAACGGCTCCCAAAGTGACCCATTTAAGGTTGAATCAGGTGTCAAGCAGGGATGTGTTATTGCCCCCACCTTATTTTCCATCTTCATCGCTATGATACTTCACCTTGTTGATGGGAAGCTTCCCACCGGAGTGGAAATCATCTATCGGACAGATGGCAAGCTATTTAACCTCAGCAGACTGAGAGCCAAAACCAAGGTCACCACAACATCTGTTATAGAACTCCAATATGCTGATGACAACGTAGTCTGTGCGCGTTCAGAAGAAGACCTACAAGCCACTCTAAACACCTTCGCAGAAGCATACGAGAAGCTCGGCCTCTCACTGAACATCGAGAAAACCAAAGTGCTCTTCCAACAGGCACCAGCTAATCCCTCTGCAAAGCCAGGAATACAGCTTAACGGTGCAACATTAGAAAATGTTGACCATTTCCGCTACCTTGGTAGCCACCTCTCCACAAAAGTCAACATCGACACTGAAATACAACACCGCCTGAGCTCTGCGAGTGCAGCATTTTTCCGTATGAAGCAGAGAGTGTTCGATGACCGGGACATCCGTAGAGAGACCAAGGTGCTTGTTTATAAAGCCATTGTCCTCCCAACCCTGCTCTATGCCTGCGAAACGTGGACTGTGTACAGACGTCACACCAAACTCCTGGAGCGTTTCCATCAGCGTTGTCTCAGGAAAATCCTGCAAATCTCTTGGGAAGACAGGCGGACAAATGTCAGCGTGCTTGAGGAAGCAAAGACCACCAGCATTGAAGCGATGCTCTTACGCCATCAACTCCGTTGGACTGGCCACGTTGTCCGAATGCCCGATCACCGTCTCCCAAAGCAGCTCCTCTACTCTGAACTCAAGAATGGGAAACGGAATGTTGGAGGGCAGGAAAAGAGATTTAAAGATGGGCTCAAAGCCAACCTTAAAAACTGTGGCATAGACACTGAGAACTGGGAAGCCCTGGCCCTTGAGCGCTCTAATTGGAGGTCAGCTGTGACCAGCAGCGCTGCGGAGTTTGAAGAGGCACGAACGGAGGGCTTAAGGGAGAAACGTGCCAAGAGGAAGGAGCGTCAAGCTAACCCCGACCGGGACCGCCTTCCACCTGGAAACCGATGTCCTCACTGCGGGAGAATATGCGGGTCAAGAATCGGTCTCTTCAGTCACCTAAGAACACACGCCCAAGATACCAAGGTTGGAAGACCATCGTCCTCGAACGTCGAGGGATCGCCTAAGTAAGTACTAAGTAAGTAATTCTGTATCCATGGATTCAACCATGCATGACTTGAAAATATTTTTTTAAAAATCCAAAAAGCATGTTTGATTTTGTAATTTTATATAAGAGGCAGCATTTTACTATGCCATTGTGTATCATGGTATTTGGGCATCCACGATTTTGGGAGCCACGCATTTTATATATACATATAGATACAAAAGAAGTCACGAATCCTGGAACCAACCCCTCAGTGGGTCCACCTATATATCATTCTTTGTCCTGCTCTGGATATGAATGCTTGCTGTGTTGAATGGGATCTAGGCTTCAGGACCTTGGAGAGCTCCTTTAAATCTTGCATTAAACTCTGTAGGCAGCACTACTAACCCTATTGATTTAGTGCACATTCTTCATGCTAAGTCCATACTCTATTCCAAGGATCCAAACCGGGTTATGAAAATTATGTAAAGTGTGCAGAATTTACACAACTCACACGTTGTTTTACTTCACCTGCATGGTTCTATTTCTACCAGTTATTGTGATAAGAGTCAATGCTGCATTTTCTTAGCAAGTGACAGCCAACACATTCATTTGAGGCCTATGTATCAAATCCAGGGAGAGATCCTAATGGTAAATAGACAAGAAGAGTGAACGAAGCCCAAGGATTGTAACCTAAGTATCATACCCCTAAATGCAAAAGTAGGAAAAGTCTTTCCTTGCACTATTGGGAAACCATTAAACTAGCCAACTAAAGGGGCCAATAATTGGACTTAAGGACAGGTTTTTTAAAAATTATATAAAAGTTGCCTCGTTGCTTTCTTCTGACACAAATGTGTTTGGGTGGGGAGGCTTTCTCTAAAACTGATTGTCATCAAGCCGTTTGAGATTCAGGAGGCACCATATGCACTTCCACAGGTGCGCTGCTGCAATTTAGATCCCACTAATGAACACCTATATTACTGTGCTAGCAAAATATGATTTACATTTTTTCAATAAAAATGTCACCTGAAGTCCAGTCTCCCAATGCTCTGGTATTTGAAGCCACTGCCATCAGCCTCCGCTTTGGAGATTAATTAAAGTGAAAGATGACAGCACTTGGGAAAGGAAACCGTATTCTCTGCTGAGCTCAAATGACCTTTAACAAGCGCTTGTTCTTTGGAGAGAGCGGGTCATTACTTGAGATTACTAAGCGGATTTTCCCTCCCACTGAAACTGAAAGGACTGAAGCTCAATCCAAAACCACATTGCTACACTTTCAGGCCTGATAATTCCTTTGAGATACCTCCTTGCCTCCAGATATCAAACATGAAGCTATTTTGCATTCAGATGGCGGTGGGGTTTCAGCATTTTAAAACCAACTTCTGTTTCTGCGAGGTTGGGAATGAAAACTAAAATCAAACACCTTTGAAGGACTGATTTTCAAATTAGCCTTTTTCTCTTGTGTGCAAATTTGGGGTGGTCTTTCCAAACCTGGTAGAAAGAACATGCTGTTTGAGGATACTGGGATTTATAGTCTAACACCTGGATGGTCCCTAGTTGGGGAAGTCAAATCTAGAAGATTGATTGCGGGACTGAAGACATACCTCAAAACTCAATGGATTTTCAAAGATGTAAAAAGGTAGCTAATGTGGTGTACTTACTTAGGCAATCTCTTGTTTTCTGAGGATGATTGTCTTCCAACTGTAGTGTTTTGACGATGGGTATCTAAGTGACTGTAGAGCCCTATTCTTGACCCACATGTTCTTCCACACTGAAGACATCAGTTTCTAGATGGAAGGCAGTCCTGGACAGGGTTGGCTTGACGCGCTTTCCTCTTGGCACATTTCTCCCTTTCACCCTCCATTCGAGCCTTGTCAAATTCTACACCACTGCTGGTCACAGCTGATCTCCAGCTAGAGAGTTCAAGGGCCAGCGTTTCCCAGTTCTCAGTTTCTATGCCACAGTTTTTAAGGTTGGCTTTAAGCCCATCTTTAAATCTCTTTTCCTGTACACCAACATTATGTTTCCTGTTCTTGAGTTGGGAGTATAATAACTGCATTGGGAGATGGTGATCAGGCAATCAGATAATGTGGCTAGTCCAGCGAAGTTGATGGCATAGGAACATCATTTCAATGTTGGTGGTCTTTGCTTCTTCCAGCACACTGACATTTGTCTGCCTGTCTTCCCAAGAGATTTGCAGGATTCTTCGGGGGCAACGCTGATGGAATCATTCCAGGAGTTGAATGTGACATCTGTAGACAGTCCATGTTTTGCAGGCATATAGCAGGGTTGGGAGGACAATAGTTTTATAAACAAGTACCTTGTTCATAAGGTCTCCCTATGGATGTCCCGATCCCCAAAACCTCTGCTTCATTCTGAAAAATGCTATACTCGCAGAGCTTAGGCGGTATTATATCTCAGTGTCAAGGTTGACTTTTGTGGAGAGGTGGCTGCCAAGGTAGCAGAAATGGTCTACATTTTCTAGTGTTACACCATTAAGCTGTATTTCTGGCATTGCAGAGAGGTTGGCTGGTTCCTGCTGGAAGAGCACTTTGGTTTTCTCAATGTTCAATGAGAGGATGAGTGTCTCGTATGCTTCTGCAAAGGTGTTTAGAGTGTAGGTCTTCTGAATGCGCACAGACTGCGCTATCATTGACATATTGGAGTTCTATAAGAGATGTTGTTGTGACCTTGGTTTTGGCTTTCAGTCTGCTGAGGTTAAATCGCTTGCCATTGGTCCGATAGATGATTTCACTCTGGTGAGGCTTCCCATCAACAAGATGAAGTTTCATAGTGATGAAGATGGAGAATATGGCTGGGGCAATAACACATCCCTCTTTGACACCTGATTCCACCTTAAACGGGTTGCTTTGGGAGCCATTGCTGTCCAAGATAATGTGGTGTAGTGCTTTGAGTGTTTGGGTATGCCTCTGGAGACCAGGGTTTGAATACCCACCTGGCCAGGGAAATCGAATGGATGACTTTGGGCAAATCACATTCTCTCAGGGAACAAATCCCCTCTGAGCAAATCTTGTCAAGAAAATCTTTGAGGGCCACCATAAAATAGAGATGACTTAGGAAGGTACACCACAAGTACTACTTGAATGATGACTCCTTCGCCTCAGATTTCCTGCTCTTGCCAAATCTTGATATATATGGATAGTGGAACAGTAATTAATAAGAAATAGGCCTTACTGACCTAATAAATATGTACTGGGCATATAACACAGAGCTGCCCTGAGGCTACTATTAGACTGTGGAAGTCCCTTCCAAAGGGACTACAGCTGGTCTGCTGTATCATCCTCCCGCTTTTTCTATTTTCAAGTTGGGATTTTGGTAACTGAAGAACTACTGGAAGAAGGCCTTTTAAGAAAGGGGGTATGATACTTTATTGATGGGCCTGCGTGCTGCTGGATCAATCAACTGGCACAATATAAACAGCAGCAATGTGTACTTGAAGAGGGCAATGTATGCATGTGTCCAAAGCCTCCTTGCATATGTGATCTCAATTGGTTGTCTCTGCAGGACAAAGGGAGGTTGGGACACTGAATCTGTTTTAAAATAGTCCACTTTCTGCACATGTCTGAAAGTTTTAACCATAAATACTATCAAGTGGTTACCAAGAAATGTTTCAAATATTTTCACATTTAGGAATCACATGCCCTCATAAGTCTACCTCAAAAAAGAGATCCACCAGGAATTTCTGGTTTTCTGTCTGCATTGCAGATGTAGATAAATGCTAGATGGAATACTACTCTGACTTCATAATAACACAGGTTCCTATGTTTATTGTGGAAGGACCTTTTTAGGATATACTCAGTTGGTCATAAAATAAATCCAGTTCCCAAAGCAGGGATGAGGACTGTATGACCCATTGAATGTCACTGGACTACAACTCCCAACATTACTCACTATTCCAGCTATGACTACTTGAACATACAACTCAGCAACATTTTGGAGGTCCTCAATATTTCCATTCTGACTCTAAAGCATTTTTCTCTGGCTGCATTTGGATTCAAGGAAATATGAACAAACAAATTCCACATGTTTTCCTTGTCACGCCTCTGCCATGACATGTGGAGAAGAGACTAGCAAACTAGCCATGACTTAATATTATGCCTGGAGAGCCAGCATGATGTAGTGATTTGAACACTGGACTACAACTCTGGAGACCAAAAGTGAATTTTTCCGAGTTCTGCATCTACACTCTTGAATTGAAATGCAGCTATCTCTTGGATTTCACACTTGGATTTGCAATGCACTCCATAGCTTTAAAAATAGTATTATGGTGAATATTAAAATGCATAATTTTTAGGATAAAATGCGTATTTGAGAGAAAAAAGGTTTTCTAGAAAACGTATTTTAATACATAATAGCCGTGCTTAAATATTTGAAGGGATGTCATATTGAAGATGGAGCAAGCTTGTTTTCTGCTGCTCTAGAGACCAGAACACAGAGCAATAGATTCAAACCACAGGAAGAGATTCCACATAAACATTTAGAAAAACTTCCTGACAGTAAATTCAACAGTAGAATGTTCTGCCTTGGGGTGCAATGGAGTTTCCTTCTCTGATTTGTTTTTAAACAGAGGCTTCATTGCCTTCTGTTGGGAGTACTTTGATAATGTATTTCCTACATGGCAAGAGGTTAGACTGGATGTCCCCTGAGAGCTCCTCCAATTCTATGATTCTACAATTGTAAATCAACCATCCAACCAAATAAATGAATGAATGCATAAATAATCTTGACTTTTTTTATAGC
Source organism: Anolis carolinensis (assembly GCF_035594765.1). Classification (NCBI taxonomy): domain Eukaryota; kingdom Metazoa; phylum Chordata; class Lepidosauria; order Squamata; family Anolidae; genus Anolis; species Anolis carolinensis. Next base: position 346,523,670 of record NC_085841.1, read on the forward strand.
AAGAGGCGTAGCCCCTAATAATATTATTGACTGTGGTATGTAAATTTTACACATTGCCAGAATCTATATGCTCCTTCAGAATGGAAGTTTCCTTGCTTTAGGTCCGAGTGAGGCAATGTGAGCCAGAGACCCCTTGAAAGCCGGTGTGGATGCAATACACTGTGCCAGCTTGTATATCCCCATTCCCCACTTTATTTTTGACAAATACTAGCACAAAATAGTCCACCCATTCCCACCAAGTCGTGCAAAGACCTACAACATGATGGCTTCAGTCCATGTGGAGAGCACTCCTATATGTTGTGGCTGGAGACAAATAGTAACAGAATGTTATTTTCAGCAGTGTTACTGGTTTTAATGTTCTCCAGTTCTCCTGTAGAAACAGGAGAAAGGGATGGATTGGGGCACATGTGGGTCACAGACGTTGAATCCCTCAGTGCACATGTAAATTCTTGGGAATTTTTTTAGTGTTTTGTGTACTTCTTCAGGACTCTTAAAGCCAGAATCCATGCAAGAAACCATGCTACACCTTGATAGCTTAGTCATATATCTATATATACCTTTGATCAGTGTGGTCCAACCTTTAGTTACCTGAGGGCCAATCAAACTTTAGTATAGGAATGTGAAGCTTCAACATGGCCATTATATGGCCGTTTCTTAAAAACTTAAAGCAGTAAGAAGGGTAAACAATTTTTTCCAAATGTTAAATTAAAATTTCCAGTAAGAAGGGCAAGGGTCAACAAAAATGAATTGGTGGGCCGCATGCAGCCCATGGCCTGCGGGTTGGACCACACTGCCTTAGCTGATGACTTATATTGAAATCACTTATTATTATTATTATTATTATTATTATTATTATTATTATTATTATTATTATTATGTTTATTTATATCCTACTTTTTCTCTCCACAAGGAAACTCAAAGCAGCATTTGTAACCATTCTGAGAGCTCCAGTGTGGTTTGAGTGTTAAACTAGGTTTCCAGATCCCATTGGTGGTGACCTTGGCAAGTTGGTCTCTCCCCTCATCAAAAGAAGGCAATGCAAAACTTTCACTGAATATTTTTTTATGAAGAATACACTCAGATAGGATTGCTATTAGTCAGAGTCAACTTTGCACATACAAAAACCACCACCATACTTAATCTTGTTGATTGTTCTTAATGGGTCTGTTTGTTTAATTACAGTATTTTTGATGGTAGGATTAAAGAAGGGCAATCTCCCTCACTCCTTGGCCTATTCAATATAGTAATTCTGATTCTCCTGTTGCTTCCAGTTCAGCTACTAGCCTCCTGACAGCAGAACTGCATTCCTGTACTCATTTAATAGCTATTTATCATTCAGTAATCTGCCCATTTTCAAGAAGGAATAAAGTTAAGTGTTCCAGAAATTGGAAAAAATTGAAACTTGACCTTTATTAAGTGGGTTAATTGTCACCATCACAGCATGTATGAAATTAATGACCAAAAAGTAGAATTTCTGAATTTCAGAAGACTAGGTTAATGTCCAAAAAAAAGTATAAACTCTGACCTTTTTGACATATGCCAAAAGAAACAGCCACCTTAATAAATTACTACCTGTGTGCAATTATACTAAACCATCCCCAGCATCCAATCACTTAAATTAATTGCTGTAAGATACCCAGGCTCTGGTTTAGACATTAGAGTTATTCTCAAGACCCCTTAGCAGCCTGCAAGCTAGGTTTTTGAAGGTGGATTCATTTTTCAACAGCATACCCAATATAGAAATCTATTTCACAAAAAAGTATTAGGGATGGGATCGAAAGTGCCAAAGAAGGGACTGAAAAAGCTATAAAGTCATAACTTTAACAATAAAAGGGCAAGCACCATTTCCAATACAATATATAGGCAGAGTAGTACAACTGGTGTAATGCTTGGCAATGAGACTATGAAAACTATTTTTTTTTAAAAAAAGTACATCCCCAAAAGATTTATTTCATCAATGGTTTGATCTATACTTCAAAGATTTCCAAAGTACATGGATTTGTAAGGGAAAGCATGAAAATTGTAAGTGATCTGACAGTTAAATGAGCTCTCAGAATTTAAAACACAACTAAAGACCCATCCATCTCTTGACTGGCCTACCCAGTAAACCTTGAACCATGAGTTTTGGATTTGCATTCTACTGCTGCTGTATTTTGATCTATGTACTATGTATTTTGGTGTATTTTATGTTAATGTGTTTTGACTGTGTTTTACCCTGACTCGAGCTGTGAGGAGAGGCAGGTAACAAATACAATTATTATTATTACATAGTACGACACAGGAAACGAGATGTATATATGCAGAATTTCGTACCACAAAATCACAAATTGAACACTTCCCAAGTGTTTAGAACTGCGTAATGAATTTTTGGTTGATGCGTGCAGATCCCAGTAAGGTGGCCTTCTGCAGTTGACAGATCGTAATTTTGTCAATGTTTATTTTTTCCAAATCTTTTGGATCTGAGATCTTTTGGCACAGGCTTCTTCTTCTTCTTCTTCTTCTTCTTCTTCTTCTTCTTCTTCTTCTTCTTCTTATTATTATTATTATTATTATTATTATTATTATGTCACATTTTGATTTCACTGCATTCAGAAAGATAGTAGGGCTACTGCAAACACACAGGAAATGTAAATGATCCCTATCTATGTTCTCCTCTTTAAATGAGCCTCTTAAAAACATTGGTTGTGATTCCAGATCAGCTACTTAGCTATGTAACTACCTTGGTTATGTAGCTAACTAGCATCTCTCAGACTGACCCTCTCAATCTGGACTCGCTAAGCAACAGCTGCTGCAAGCAACAGGGGTCTGGTTCTCCTGTCGATCAGAACACAGCTGAGTGACATTTCCAGCCGCTTCCAGCCAGCAATCCCTGGTGTAACAATCAAGAGGCAGGATCCCTGTCAAAATTACGCCTCACACTGGAAATCATTGGCAGGAGGTGGTGATGGAAATATCAATCTGCTGCCTCTTAATCAACAGGAAAACAAACCCCTGTCACTCACAATGGCTGCTTCTTGATGAGTTCAAATGGGGGCGGGGGGCTTTCATGATACCTATAGATCATGAAAGGGATTGTGACTGCATTCTTAGCTGTGATTTTGAATTGCAACCTTGATTTTATTTTCTTATGCAGCTTTTGCACATTGCTTGTTTTTAACAGCTCCTATTGCCCCTCCCTTCCTCCTTCAGGCTTTATATTTTACCTAGTACTGTATTGATTTTATGTAAAAAGCACCTTTTGCACTTTTCTAAAAAAGATAAGACATTAATTAATTAATTAATTTCATCCCAGAGGAAACAGCTAACATTTGCATGACCCTTGTTAAATATCATGCAGGAATGTCAACAACTGACCCATGCATACCAGTAAAACAAAGGGCAAAATAACTTTGCAAACTTGTGATAAAAACGGAAAAAAAAACCTAGCTCCTACATGTTGATTTTGAGAATTCTCTTGACTTCTATTGTGCCAGAAATGTACTCCCTTTTATTTCCAATCAAGAGAGTTCCTCATTGGTGAAAGGCAATCTGTTTTGGTTCAATGGTATTATCATTACATCAATCCTCAAAATGCCAGTGCAATAAGACTTTTTTTAAAAAAAACATTATTCTTCGGATCTCAAAATGGTATTTCAGTACCCCAACATGCTGGAAAAGCACACCTTCTTCTTTGCCTTCTGGATGGCCCAAAATCAGCTTAAGAATGATGCACTACAGGGCGAAGAGTGATTCCTCTTTAGTTTTGCTACGTGTGAAACCATCTCACTGGACCTTTTACAAGGACCTCACCTTTAAGACAACTGCTTCTATTTGTACTAGACTTCTAACATTCTTCTTATAACTTCCACCAAACTCCTGAATCCTCATGTCTATTACTCTCCTCAAGTAGCAGATCAAGTTGAGGAATATAAGAATGATCTTTCAGTGAACTACTGCTACAGGATGAGTATCTTTTATATGGAAACCCAAATTGCCCACATGTGTACTTGAGAAAGTGCACCCTTGCTTTCTAATGGTTCAATGTACACAAACTTTGTTTCATGCACAAAACATAAATATCATTGAGAAAATTATCTCCAGGCTAAGTATATATGAAACAAATGAATTTTGTGTTTACACCTGGGTCTTATCTGGTCTAAAGTGAGCTAAAGCTGACAGGATAATAAGTCATATAATTACATAGTGGGTTTTAGTCAGGAAATGAAAATCTACAAAGAAATGGCATTTATTGTTGGGAAAGATATAGAAAAAACCATCAAAGTATAGAATGTAAAGTCTGAGTGAATCATATCAAGACTTGGTGGAAACCTCATCAATATAACCACAATCTAAGATCATGTTTCAACTACATAGGGTACACTAACAAGCATCTATTATTTTGGGATATAGTGTGATTAGTACAACAATGCCCAGCTTTATTTTCAAGGTCTGGAAGTGATATGTGTTGAACCATTATCTGGATGTTCTTCCAGGTTAGGAGAATAACTGGAAGAAAACCCCAACTGTTGCTGGTGCCACCACCCCTTGTTTGGAATGCAATTGCCTTGTTTGTAATCGAATACAAATAAGGCAGGGAAAAAAAACAATAACTGGCAGTCTAAATGAATCTGGTAGCAGATCTAACTATTCTAGACAGACATTAGTATGACCAATTATGAAGCTAAATTCTTAAATACTGAGGTGGTGGCTGTAGTCAGGAAAATCTTTAATCATATGATGTGCCAGTTGCAATCTTCCTCTGCATGCTACTGCCATGATCTAGCAATTAACAAATGGATTATTGTAATGTGCCCCATGCGGAGCTGACTCTGAAAGCCATCAGAAACTATAATTACAACAGAAATGTATCTGGTCCATCTGCTGATAACAGATCTGTGCATACCAAGGTAATATTAAAGAAAAAGTTGCTGGGCAACATAATCTTTGAGACTTGATTCAAGGATCTTTTCATTATTTATAAGCTCAAAATTGAGTAAGACTTGAGAAAGTACCTCTTGTATGGGTTTCCTTGCAATACCATAAGCTGACTGCTATTATCACAATTTTCCAAGCTCAGATATTGCATCTCGAGACAGAACTCACTTTGTGGTGGCCCTATTTATTATGGAACAGTCAGGTTGGATGCTTGTCAGGTACATCACTATGTATCAATTTAGGAAGCAATTAAAAAAAATCCTCAGGCTCTTTCTTGGAACATTTAGGAATACAGTGTTCCCTCACTTATCGCGGGGGTTAGGTTCCAGGACCACCTGCAATAAGTGAAAATCAGCGAAGTAGAGACACTATATTTATTTTAATATTTATACAGTATTTTAGTAGTTATACACTATTTTAAGTCTTTATCAACCAATCGTGCGTTGATAAATCGCCTCCTTCTCCTCCCGTTGCTGCTTGGGCTCCTTTTCTCTCCCTTTGGCTTCTCCTTCCTTCCTTAGGCTGTAAATTGTATTTTTTATGATTTATAATAGCCTTTTAGAATTTATTGAGAAACCGCGAAACAGCGAATCAGCGAAAAGTGAACTGTGAAGTAGTGAGGGCACTGTATTACTAATTATTGCCATTTTCAGTAAAGTATTTGGTTGATTATACTTTGGTTTTCATGTACTAGTTTTTTACATTTGTAGTTTGCAGATTAGATATGTATGGAAAGAAATACCAACTTGCAATGACAGTGAAGAAATGTGAATATGTATTTTTAAATAAAAAAATAGCAAAACCACCATTCATGACTACTCTGAGATAAATCAGTATGTAAAAATTCTACACAAAAGGTTTTTTTCCCCAGATGATTCATGCTAACTCAAAAATATGTGTGCACTTGGTTACTTTACTTTTGCTAATTTCAGGAAGGAACACGGAACTTTGCAGAATACTGAAGTTCTATTCTCTACAGCAGAAATTCAATCAAGGATCTTCTGACTCCAGACTTCTGCAACACACTTTCAAAACCTTATTAGATGTAAATCTCTATATAGCTTCTGAAAACCCTTCTGGCTGGTAACTAGGCTGCTTGAGCTCTACCATACAGTCTGGGAAGGAGAGCTTATAGAAGATGTACAAAAGGGTATCTTGCCTAAAATTAGGTCATTTGAGCTAGGGAGTGTCCCTGACAAATGTTGTGCGGGGAGACTCTTCTGACATTGAGAATGACCGGAAGTGAGTTAAATTTGAACTGGTTTACTATCCATCAAGTATAACACAGGATTTGGATATGAGAAAAGTGTGCACCAAGATGGTTCCAAAAAATCTGAAGGCTAATCGGAGGGATGTGTGTGTTGATCTTCTGAAGCATCTTGAGAGGGAGCCTTAATTCTTCAGTTACATTATCACAGATGATAAATCATGGATTTTCGAGTACGACCTGGAGACTAAATGCTAAAGTCGGAGAGTGGCACACTGCAAACTGTCCTCATCCCAAAAAAGCAGGAATGAGAAAATCAAAACCAAATTGATGCTCATTTGGTTTTTTGACACTCGGTGGATCATCCACAAGGAATTTGTACCTCCAAGACAAAGTGTCACACTTTTTATCAAGAAGTCCTTGAAAGGCTTAGTGTGGCATGTGTGCGACCAGGCATGGTACACCCTTTGCTGCTACACCACGGCACTACGGCAACAACCCATGTCACATGGCAGTCATTATCAATTACTGTATATACTCGAGTATAAGCCTAGTTTTTCAGCCCTTTTTTTAAAACTGAAAAACAAACCTTCGGCTCATACTTAGGTGAGGGTCCTGGTTGGCTTATATTTGGATCAGTTTAGTTGAGAATATATGGTACATTTATTATTTTTCTCTATTATTATTGGTATTATTACATTTATTTTTTCTCTCTGTTATTGTTGCTACTATTACATTTATTTTACTCTATTTTTATTATTATTATTATTATTATTATTATTATTATTATTATTATTATTATTATTATTATTACATTTATTATTTCACCCTGATCTTATTATTATTATACTGTACTTATTATTTTACTCTATTTATTACCACATGTACTATTTTCCTGTATTTATTATTACTATTATTCTATTATTAATCTACAGATAATTAAAAGGATACATAAGCACATTTACATTGAAGAGGATGAGAAAAATGATTTAATCAGAGTTGGATAATCGTATCTTAAATTAGAGCTTTATGTAAATATCCAAAAACATTTAACCTACTGATGCCTCAATTAATGTAATTTTATTGGTATCTGTTTTTATTTCTGAAATTTACCATTCTCGGCTTATACTGGAGTCAATGTTTTCCCAGTTTTTTTGTGGTAAAATTAGGTGCCTCGGCTTATATTCGGGTCGGCTTATACTCAAGTATATACGGTAATCTTTGGCAGAAAAAAGCATTCATGTGCCCCCCCCCCCCCCCACCACCACCACCATTTAACACGTATCAGTCCTGGCCACTTCTTTTTATTCCCACAGTACAAAAACTACCTGAAAGGGCATCATTTTGGTACTTTAGATAGTATCCAGAAGAGCGTAACTGGTGAGCTGAAACATATTCTAGGAGATACCTTCCAGTACTGCTACAAACAATGGAAATAATGCCCCCATCACTATGTAGCTGCCCAAGGGAACTCTTTTGAAAGGGATAACCTTGATTTGGTTAAAAGGAAATCACTTTCATTCCCTTTTCTGCCGTATCTCATAAGCTCAGAACTCTGAAACTTCTTATATTCCGGAGCTTACTTTGTTGGGTAAGTTTTAGAAATTAGTTGTTTTTTGAAAGTAAGCATTCTTTTAAGATTACAGGATGAAAATTTGTACACTTCCATGAAGCTCAAAATACAGCAGTTTACCACTATTCCCCTACCTTTCCCAATCTAAAATTTAACATTAGTTCACAAGTTTAATGTTTATGGCTATGCAACATTAATAAAAAAACTATCAGACCAAGTTTAATAAAGTTTTCTTTTAATAATTTTCTTAGTCAAAAGTGTAGCTTTGAAAATCTCTAGCTATTTGTGAAAGTCTGAAAAAGCTGGGTGCAACCTCACTTTGAACAACACAGTTTAAAGCTTTAGGCTGGCTGATGTGCTCCCAGCCTCTCCTTCCCCAAATAAAACAGTGCCATTTCAAAATAAAAAGTAAAGCTTCTTAAAAAAATAAAAGAAACGTGTACCGTAGTTGTGCACTTTGATTTCAAGGCAAAGGGGGTGGGGAATAAGGTTTCTTGTACAGTAAATTAAACCACAAAATAAACCAAATTCTCTTAGAAACCACTGTATTTGGAATATAGTTTGTATTCTTATCAACATCTGAAACCTAATGAAAATAAGGATGCCACCTTACCTTTTAAAGGGACAATGAAATTGGTGCTATATAGGCTCAGTCTTTCAAAACTTTTAAATCTTTATATTGACTCTCTATGCTATCTGTTTACTGCTTAGAAGAAATAGTCAGCCTTGTCACCTCCTTAGGCAAGATTCAAGAAACAAGCCTTGCGTTTTAGCATTCAGAACAAATGGAACAGAAAGACAGCAGTTAAACCTGAACTCTTCCCTAGGAAGTAAAAGTAGTTTCAAAACGAAGCGTTCCACAACAATTCAAAAGTAAGCTGGTTCCATTTTCCTGCCCTACTCTGTCCTCCAAAAGCAAGATGGCAATCTTAATAGAAAAAAGGGTGCTAAATCTTTTAAATAACTTAAAAATATTTTTTTAATTATAAAGCAGCAAAAAACATATTTTCCTCTGCAGAAAGAAATGTTAGGAAAACACACCAAATGTAAATCACTGTTTAAAGAAGAAGAGTAAAAGAACACCTGCTAATTTTCAATTTCACAATAAAGTCAAAACTATTTTAGAGCTATTCTTTAATCTCATCAGTACTGTCTGAAGAAGATTCTTTGGCATCTTCAGTCTCTCTGTTGTTTTCCTCTTGGTTTAGGTTTTCATTTTTCGATTTGGTCCCATTAAGCAAAGAATCACCGCCATTCACAAATCCATTGGCTGCAACCTCGGCACCAATGGCTTCTTCAATCTTTAAGTCCTCTTGTTCCTCCACCTCTTCTTCCAAATTTCTCAAGACAATGGGGAGCCTTGAGTCTGCCACAGTGTTCTCTAGCAAAGCAATATTACTCTCTTCATATTTGGGGAGAAGAGCTCCTTCTGCCATTCGTTTGCTGTAATATTCTCTGTTGGCAGCTGCACTCTTGATAGCCTTCTCCAAAATTTCTTTTTCGCCTAAACGCAATTTAATAGCCATTGTTGCGTTACAGGTAAGGTCTTGAGTTCCCAAAAAGGCTTTGTCTTCCTAAGAAGGAAAGGGGAAGGAGGACAAAATGTATTCTTCCAAGTTTAGACATGATTTTGACTTTCAATCAGAAAGTTGCATATCTCCAAATCAATACAATGCTATAAATATATGTGGTGCTTTATATATATCTAGAAAAACATGCCTCTGAACTTACAGGTGCTTACAGTTCAGAACTTGAAAACTAGGAAATACAAAACCAATGGGGAGAAATATGAACAAATGTGGAGCTTGTTTCCAAAAGGTACCAAATCCACCTGAACAAATTTTACAGGAATAGAGAAAAAAAAACGTGCTGAGGATATGCATTTTTCAAACCTCTTACAGAAGTGATTTGATACATTTTGATAATTTTGAGCTGTACATAATATTTTACTCCTAGCCAACAATGTGGTGCCATTATAACTAATTTATCTTTTTTTTTTTTTTTGGGGGGGGGGGGTATCTTTTAAAAACAAACTCCAAAAATTCAGTTATATGTAACTTTAGATTTGTTGCATCTGTGAATGGGGGTTGAGCTGAAAGTGTTTCACTGAAGAAGGGGATTTTCAAGTGGAGTATGAAAAAAAGATGGTGCGAAAACTGCGAAGTTTATGAGTATGTGAAAAATTATGCTCTTTGGAAGTCTTACCGAAACGGTAGTCTTATAGGTTTTCAACAGAAGGGATGCTCTGGCTTCAAGGAATGTCCAAAGTTTCACCTCATTGTCCCAGCTCACTGGGAATTCTGAATTGCCAAGAGTGAAGATTCTGTCAATGGCATGTTCTCCTATCAAATGTTCCTTCAGTTCATCTTTAAAGAAGAAGAATAATTAATACAGAAAACTTCCACAGCACACAAATACACATCCTTTTGTTCAGAGTTTAAATATCAAACCATACTGGCATACCTTTAGGGTTAAATGTAACACCACACTGAATATTTCACTAGAATGTTCTTTTCCTCCCCTTCCCCTTCTATTCCATTAAAAATGGGGATCTAGAGAATTCCCTTCCCTCCAGAGCAGGTTTTGAGTTTGTATCAGGGAAGGGGAGCTATGATACAAAGGGAGATGAATCTCCCATTTAGTTAGCAGAACTCTACCACTGGGTCCCATCCTTTGGAGTCTCTAATACAATAACCTTTTCTGCCAGCAAAAAGGAAAGCACTATGCCCTATCTATTCTTGTTTAAAACTTGTCTCAAGTTCAACCAGCTAATTCTGCAAAGGACAGCAACTTTGGAAGGTCTTAACTATTGGCAGAAAGAGAAACAGCTTGTTTATTTTTCATTATAATTTACCATCCTTCTTAACACTGCATCTCCGGGAATAAAAAGCAATGGAAGGCGTTAATAGCTTCCAAAACAGGCTTTTAAATGGTATTTTACCCCAGAGCTACTCAAAGTGGTGGTTTATGGACTAGTCTGTGGAGTGTTTCCAGGAAGAAAAGAAACAAAGGACATTAATATGGTACCATTCTCTGGCTCACTGAGAAGGAAACCTGCTGGTTCACCAAATCAGAAAAGCACTGTTTTACCTGACCATGCTTCCAGTGTTTTGCTAATATCTCGCAAAGTACTATATGTGGTCTGTCAGCCTAGAACTTTTTCTTAAGTCAAGGCTAATAACTTTTTCTGATTTGCACTTTAGATCCATGCCTCTCAGGCTCCTCTTGTGGGGGAACTGGCAATTATGTCCCCCCCACCCCACTGTGCCAAGGAGCAGTACTATATCATTGGCCATTGGCTAAAGCAGCTTCCTTCTTACCTGGAACCTCACTGTGGACTGGCAAATGAGAGAAAGAAGAGTGATACCAGTCCAGGATCACTAAGTTGTGTGGTGCTGCTACAGAGCAGAGCTTCTTTATTTTTTTTTCACTTGGGACTATTTTCCACCCGAGAAATTGTTACATGATATACAGGTATATAAAATAGGTATAAAATCAAAACAATAATAAATCATCATTTGCCAGGCTTGCTAACCAGCCTGTTTTTCCTTTTTGTGGAGGACAACTGAAGCATTTTCTGTAGAGTCCTCTGTAAACTCTGCATGCTGTTACTAACAAATTTGTGTTTATGTTAGTGCATAAACCTTTTACTGTTGCCAATTTCTGTGACCCCAACATAGAGCTAAGGAACCCCATTTGGGGTCGGGGCCCACAATTTAAGAAGCAGTGCTATAGACGAACCTGTCTTACGAATCGGATTCATGTGAGTTCACCCAAAGAAACAAATATAATATAAACCTCTGCTAGATTTCTTTTACCTTCAGTCATGCAAAACACTCTGAGGAAAGCAAGAAGCTGGGCAGAGATTGGAGGTTCTGTTGCGTGCAATGCAAAAACACTGGACCTAAAGAAATATAAGGTATGAGAACTCTGTGGTAGCATTATTATCTGAAATGAAAACCTTTAATTTATGATACACTGTTATTCTTCTAGCAGGGATATAAGGGTCAATCCCATTTCTGAGCATTAAACTGAAGCTGTTCCAATCTCTCCCACATAACAGTTAAGCAATTTCTCCTCTATAATAGCCTGGTCAAATATTATTATTACTTTATATAACTATGTAATAAAATTTGTGCATGCCTTCAGTTGTCACCTTGCAAGACTTCTACAAATCTCATTTCCAAGCTTCAAACTGTAAGCAGTGTTCATATGACATACTGACCGTCAGTAATTATTGAAATATTCATTAAAAGAAATCCTATTCAATCTTGTTAAATGGCTGCCTCTCCGACCAAAAAACAGTGACTGCACATCATACAATAGCTTAAATTAAAAGGATTATAGTTCAAAACGCACACAATGTATTTGAATTCATGGTTCAAAAATGAAGGATGCAGGAATCTCTACAGGTCACAAATCGACCACGACAGCACTTTTATAATGAGGAGAAGCAGAGTGTAAAAATAGCAAACTGGCCCACTCCTGTCCCTTACAGATAATTAAGTGATTGTAAGGATACTACTAAACATGCTTTATATGGAGTAAATGAGCTTCTTAAGATCAATTTATGACAAATATATAAGGGGGAGTTAGGAGATTCTACCTACATTACTGATAACAACTTTGCTAAAACATTCTACTGGACCTTACAGTTTGAAATATTTTAAGATAAAAACAGTCCCTTTTAGTTTGACTTACGTTGGGATGCCAGCGCGAGCTAAGACCTCTGCCTTCATAGCATATAGCCTGTCACTTTTACTCACTCCAAGCTTTATTTTCACTCTGTCATGTGAATTATTATCAAAGAAAAACCCACTGTGGATCACAAATTCAGCATTTGACCGAGTGCCATAAAAAATGTAAATCTAGGAGGATGAAAAGAGAAGTGAAGGGACAGAAAAATAGCTTAGGATCAACTCTTAGAATGACAAATTGCACGTCAGGCAAACCAACCAAACCAGCCCCCCCCCTTTCCCATGCAATACTGTTGTGAAAATAATACCTTTAAATTATACACAAGACCCAAAAAATTTATTCTTGCTCTTGGACCATAGCCTCCAAATATTCATGCTTTGGACTTGGACATATAGATCTCTATCTCTCTGTGTCTAACAAACTTCTCAATCTTGAGGTTGCAAACCCGTGGTGGGGTCGAACGGCCTTTTGACAGGGGTCGCACCACCTCCTTTGCCTCCTCGGCATGGCTGCCGGGCCCCCTCTGACAGCTAAAAAGCCACCGCCCACGCTGCTTCAGCCCGTCTTCTGTCTTTCATCCTCTGGGTTGGTGCGGAGGGGCTCCTCTTCCTCCGGCAGCATGAGGTGGAGAGGAGTCACAAGCAGGCGCTTGAAGGCGGAGGCAGAGCTAGGCGCACGGCGGGAGAAGGCGCTCCCCCCTTTCCCCTCTCTTTTTCTTTCTCGTCCTTTCTCTCCTGTTCTCCCCTCTCCTTCTCTCTTGTTCTATCCCTTTATTTTCTTTGTCTTTTTTTTCCTCCTCTTCTTCTTTCTCACTTCCTTCTCTTTCTCCTTCATTTTTCTCTCCCTATCTCCTCCTCCCCTTTTCTTATCTCTATATTTTCTTTTTGTCCTCCTTCTTTCTCTTCTCTTTTTTCTCCCCCTTTCCCTTTTTCTTTCTCTTGCCTCCTTCTTTCCCTTCCTTTCTCCTTCTATTTTCTATGTATTTCCTATCTTTCTGTCTTCCTTCCACCTCCTTTTTTCCTTTCTTTCTACCCCTTCTCTCCCTCCCTTCTCATCTCTTCTTCTCTATCCCTCTCTTTTCTATTGATAATTCTTTTACTCTTCTATTTCTCCTACCTGCTCTATCTCCACCCTCCTCACCTTCCTTTCTACCCGTCCCTTTTTCTTTCTTACTGTTACCCTCCCTTTCCTCCTCTCCTCTCGTTCCCTTTTTTATGTCCCTCATTTTTTCTCTCCCTCCTTTTTCTCTTGTGCTCCCTTTTTCTCCCTCCCTTTTCCTTTTCTATCTCTCTGCTTCTCTCTTGCTTTTTATCTTTCTGCCTCTCCTTCCCCTTTCTCTCTCTTGTGCTCCTTTCGCCCTTCCCTTTCTTCTTTCCTCCTTTTTCTTCCTCTCCCCTCCCTTTCTCTCTCTTGTGCCTCTCTCCTTCTTTCCCTTTCTTTTTTATCTTTCCTTCTTCCTATCTTTCTCTTTCTCTGGTAACCCTCTCTCCTTTTTTTCCTCTCTCCCTCCCTTACACAGCCTATTCTTCTCTCCCCCTTTCTTTTCTGTTTCTCTCCCCCTTCCCCCTTCTCCCCTATCTTTCTTTCTCAGCCTCAGAGGAAGGTGATGGTGACAACACAATCCAGCCAAGAAAACCGTGATGGTTTTGGTCTAAGATTTCCAAAAGCCAGGTTTGGTTTGAAGTCACATCAGATCAGCCACTCTCTGAAGAAGAGACCTTCTTCATCCACACCCCTGTTGAAATCTTTGCAAATTCATCCCTCCTTTTAACTATACACAGGCAGTCCCCCGGTTACAAACAAGACAGTTTCTGTAGGTTTGTTCTTAAGTTGAATTTGTATATAAGCCAGAATAGGTACATTTCTTAAGTGTAACTCTAGCCTCATATATATATATATATATATATATATATATATATATATATATATACACACACACACACACACACACACACACACACACACACACACACACACACAAAAGCTTTGAATAGCATAGGGAAGGGTTAACACCCCTGTGGTGTTTTATTTGCTGTCTGTGCCCCTGTTCAGAAAATTTCGCCTCACTTTCTGTCCCTGTGAAAATTGGATTTTGAAAAAAAAATTGGGAAACAGAGATTGGAGATAAAAGTTTAGTGGGGACACTTTCCCCCTTGATAACCCTTTCAGGAGTGAACTTCCCTTCTGAATGATAGATTCTTTTCCTTTCCTGTTGTCCCAGCCCCATTCTTAACTAGGAGTCATTTGTAACTCAGGAACGGCCTGTAGTCTGAAGAACATCATCATCACACAAATGTGGACAGTCCTAAGGGATGATCCATCCTAAAGGCTATGAAAGCCATGCTTTGCATCCCTTTCTTTTAGTGCAAGATTGGCAGATGTTTAAGGGTGGATTTGGTGGCCTCCTTTGTAAAAACAAAAAAACAAACAGGACCAAAAGGTTCTGGGTTATCAAGTCTAAATACAGAAGTAGACTTGTTGTGGAAGATGATCTCTGTCGTGCTCTAGCAAAGATTGCCCGGAGAATTTCTAATCTTGGTGAGAAAGAAGCAATCTCAACCTTCGCACTGACATTGACTTTTTATGCATATCATCACAAAATGTAACAATGTAGTTTACTGTTGTTATATTAAGACTGTTACCCAAGCTACATCATGCTTCAAGACAAAATTTCATTTATTTTTAATTACATATTGTTTTTGTGATTAACCACTATGCTTTAATTATGTTCAATTTGCACTAATAATAATAATAAAACTTTATTTATATTCCACCCTATCTCCCTGGAGGATGAAAATACATCCTGCATATCAGATATTTACATTAAGATTCACAGCAGTAGCAAAACAGTTATGAAGTAACAATGAAAATAATTTTATGATTGGGGGTCACCACAACATGAGGAACTATATTAAAGGGTTGCAGCATTAGAAAGGTTGAGAACCACTGCTCTAGAACATCATGCAGCTCCAGAATTCAAGCATTAACTAAACTCATACAATTTTCCAACACCTCAGTATTAGAAACTGGGACATTCCTATGATGATTTGATGAAGATAGTTAAGTGCCTGTAGTGATCAGTTCTGAGATGACATAACAATTTTCCTGAAGTAAATGAATATTGATATTGGGGATCTCAATCCTCCTTGAGATTTTCCTTATACATCTCTCTAAGATCAATGAAGTGGAAACACTTAGAAAAGTGTGGCGCATAAGTCTTGAAGTCTGAGGTGTGTAAATATCAATAACGTTTATTTTTACTAATTTGATCTGAAGATGCCTCCTGTGCATGGGCACCCCTGCCTCTCAGCGAGGAGTGTGTATGTGCTCATGCATATGTGTGTTCAACAATATATATACTGTATATATAACGAATATGGAGTGATGTGCGTTCTAACAAAACACATTGCCAGTTCTATCTGAATGTTCATCCATGGTTAGACAAAAGACAAATCAGGGTTAACAGAGTCCAACAAATGTGAGGAAAATGGAGAGCAGGCTCAAATGAGAAAGGAAAACTATTTTTTGAATGGGAAAAGGAAGAATTGTTTCAGGAGGCAGGAGTATAAACATTCTCACAAAACATTAAATATGGTCAGGTGACCTAGAAATGCAAATGTGCAACTGAAAGTAAAGAGAGGAAACATGTTTTTAGAGTATGCGGGTATGTTTCCCTCTTCCCATGTATTTAAAAGAAGGGCCTTAAAATTGGCACACCTCTGCCTCAATTTTGCCTCAAACTATAAAGTAAGCTTCAGGAAACTAACTAAATTGGGAAAGGAACAAATATGCAGGAGGTCAGTACCAAGCTTCTCAAACTTCTACTTGTCGAAAGAAGAAAACCGGTATACATTTTCCTTATCAGTAATCCTTATATCAGTTACCAGACCCAGTTTCTTGAGACACCAGTGCCTAATGGTAACTTTTTTGAACTCTTATGGCAGATAGGCTTCTTTTAACTTCTTTTTCAGTAAGCCGTCAAATTAAATGTTGCCATTTTGAGGAATCCAATTAGTCTGCCTGCAACACCAAACCATGATTTAGAACAGGGGTAAGACAAAGTATGCCTCAAGGGTTGGCTGTGGCCCCTGGACCATAAGCTATGACCAACACAACGTTCAGCCCATTTTGGGGCAGATTTTGCCCTTACACAGTGTAGAAAGCCTCCCAAAGGGATGAAAAAAATGTAAAAAGAACCCCAGAATTGTACATTTTCCCCAAAACCACATGTTTTCCTCTGAAGTCTCCCTAAAAATGGCAAGAGGAAATGATAATGGCATTACTGTTGCCATTTTGCTTTCAGAGGGCTACTGAAGGAAAATGTGCAAGTTTAGTGCTTTCCTTTGCTTCATCCACATAGTATAAAACAGTATTTTAGCATTACACTGGAAAAGGCCTACTTTAAACTTGCCTGAAATGTTTCAAGCTCTTGAGATAAGTAGGGCACCAATAAACAACTCTTTTCATTATATAGACAACAAACCAGAAAGTAGTGGTCAAGAAATAATACTGGACAACACGTGACTCAGAGATATTAGAGCTGAATGCTGAAGGCAGCTACTGATGGCTATTAAAAGAAGCTATATGTGCCTTGGAGAATGGATTCTGACAGCTGAATTGGTTAGTGACATCATCTTTTATTTTCTGGACAGGAAAGTGGTAAAAGTCAGAATGCAGCTGAATGAGAACTAAGTAATGTCAAAGAGCAAGAAGATGAACAAGGACAGGTTGCTCACCTGTAACCATGTTTCTTCGAGTGTACTCTGTGAATTCACACTAATGGAGAAGCTGCGCCTGCGCAGGTTCCGACGGAAACTCTTCCAAGCTGAAGTTCAAATTTTTGGCGGTAACCACGCCCCCCTTCCCAAGGGGCATATAAGGCAGCCCCAGGCGCCCGCTCTCCAGTTCCTACGCCGCCAAGGCAACGAGAAAGGGAGAGGTTTGCCAGAGGGGAAGGAAGGGCGGGTTTGTGTGAATTCACAGAGTACACTCGAAGAAACATGGTTACAGGTGAGCAACCTGTCCTTTTTCTTCGTGTACTCTGTGAATGCACACTAATGGAGACTAACACGCTAAGGTCCCGGATGGTGGGACAAGGCAAACTCGACAATCAGTGAATGTCCAAACACATGTTTATTAGGACATAGAAAAAATAACCGTCCCAAGGGACCAGTGCAATAAATTGTCCGAAAGGACCAGTGCAATGCAACATGAGCATCATAGAAGAAGAACATAACATGGAAGGAATTTTTCAATAAACATGATAGAGAAAAATACACAATTGCGTAGTGCATATAAACGCTCTCCCAGGGGGAGAGGGACAAACACATCTTGGTCTTTGGCATATCCGCCAGGGCCAACGAGGCGGTACAAAGCAACAGAGCAACTGCTCAATACAATCATGGGAAAAAAAAAAAACATATCCCTAGAGGTAGGTATGGGGAAAAAACCCCGTCCAACTTGAAGGAGAGGTATAGAGAGTCACCTGTGGGTGAATATGAAGAGAAAAAACGTCTGAGAGTCAGGAGAGGCAAGATGAGAGTACTGATCTTGCAAAGGCCGAGTCTTTAAGGGCCTTACTGTCCAGCCTGTAGTGAGAGACAAACGTGAGAGGGTTTGACCAGATAGCCGCTTTACATATGGAGTCAAGCGGAATACCCCTAAGGAAGGCGGTCGACGCCGAGAGGCCCCTAGTCGACCTCGGGCGGATGGAAGGAGGGGGAGGTCGCTTGGCTAGTTCATAGGCCAACTCAATGGCCTGAGCGATCCAGTGGGACAGTCTTTGGGAAGAGATGGGATTACCCAACTTGTCCTGGGCATAGGCGACAAAGAGTCTTTGTGACTTACGAATGTCCTTAGTACGGTCCCTGTAGAAAAGAAGTGCTCTCCGAACGTCGAGAAGGTGCAGTTTTTGCTCGAGAGGAGAGGAGGGGTTAGAGAAGAAAGCTGGTAAGACAATGTCCTGGTTGAGGTGGAAGGCTGACACCACCTTAGGAAGAAAGGTAATATCCGGGCGAAGAACAGCGCGGTCATGGTGGAAACGAAGATAAGGCTCGTCGACTCTGAGGGCAGCGAGCTCGGATGGCCGTCGTGCCGACGTGATCGCCACCAGAAAGGCCAACTTCCAGGAGAGCAGGCGTAGATCGGTCGAGGCAAGCGGTTCGAAGGGAGCAGAAGACAGTTGAGAAAGTACAAGTTCGAGGCTCCAGCCCGGCGTAGGTGGTAGCGACGGCGGGCAGATGTTGTTGTAGCCCCGGAGAAAGGTTTTGATCAGGTGGTGAGAAAAAAGAGATGGCTGGCCGTGTCGCTGAAAGGACCAGGAAAGAGCTGCGAGATAAGCTTTTATAGAGGCAAGAGAAAGTTTCTTCTCGACGAGAGTCATGAGAAAGTCGAGGACCACCGATACCGAGGTCGGGAAGGTGTCGACGTTACGGGATCGAAGGAAGGCATGAAAGCGAGAGAGTTTGTAGGAATAAGCCTTGGTAGTAGACGGCTTATGGGCTGCCCGCAGGACGTCTTGCAGATTCTGCGGAAGAGAGGCTAGGTAAGAATCCTCCATGCAGTGAGATGAAGGGAAGAAAGGTCCGGGTGAAGAATTTTGCCGTCCTCCCGTGAGAGAAGGTGCGGCGAGAGAGGCAGAGGGTGAAACGATCCTCTGGAGAGGCGAAGAAGGGCTGGATACCACGGTTGGCGGGGCCAGGCCGGAGCTATGAGAATCGCCGTGACCGAGATCGAGAGAAGTTTTTCGAGGACTTTCGGTATGAGGGGAATCGGTGGAAAAAGATAAAGCATCTCCGCCGACCAGTCCAGAAGAAAGGCATCCCCTAGGCAGCCGGGGAAAGAGTTCGGGGGGAGCCTCGCTCCGTAGCGGGGTAGCTGAGCGTTGTGGGGAGACGCGAAGAGATCCAGAGTAGGGCGCCCCCAGAGGCGGAACAGACCGTCGAGGACCTCGGGATTGAGCTTCCATTCGTGAGAGGAAGAAGTCATCCTGCTGAGGGCATCCGCTAAACCGTTTTGGGCGCCCGGTAGGTGGATTGCAGAGATCTGTACGCCGTGGGCTATGCACCAAATCCAGAGACGAGAGGAGAGGAGCATCAGTTTCCTCGAACCCGTACCACCCTGTTTGTTGATGTAGAATACTGCTACTAGATTGTCCGATTGAATGAGGATGGACTTGTGGCGGATGAGGGGGGAGAATGCTTTTAGGGCTTTGAGAATGGCGAGAAGTTCGAGGAAGTTTATGTGGTTGGCCCTCTCTGACGGGGACCAAAGATTTTGAACCGTTAGACCGTTCATGTGGGCTCCCCAAGCGTAGGTGGAGGAGTCTGTGGTTATGGTTAGCGATGGCGGGGCTGGATGGAAAGGAAGGCCCTTGCACACGTTTTGGTGAGACATCCACCATGAGAGAGACTGGCGGACGGACGACGGTACCGACAGGTATCTGGAGTTGTGGTGGTGGAACGGTTTGAAAGTGTCTATAAACCACCTTTGCAGGGTCCGAAGGCGCAGCCTGGCAAACGGGGTCGTGAGAACCGTGGAGGCCATGTGGCCTAGAAGGACCTGAATGACACGGGCTCTGACCCTCCGGGCAGATCGACAAAGGGCGATATGGTGGCGGAGAGCCAGGAATCTGTCGAACGGAAGTGACACAGTCTCTGCGACGGAGTCGAAGAGGGCCCCGATGAACCGGATTCGGGTTGACGGGGAGAGATTTGACTTCTCGGAATTGAGTTGGAGGCCGAGAGATTTTAGAAGACGCAGCGTGAAAGAGACGTGATTTTGGAGAAGAACCGGGTCGGGCCCGACGAGAAGCCAGTCGTCCAGATAAGGAAAGACCGTGATGCCATGTAGCCTGAGGTGGGCCGCTACGGCGGCGACAACCTTGGTGAAGACCCTCGGGGCCGTGACGAGACCGAAGGGCAAAACGGTAAACTGGTAGGTTTGGTCGAGAACTTTGAAGCATAGGAACCGTCTGTGCGCCTCTCGTATTGCCACGTGGAAGTAGGCGTCTCGTAAGTCTATGGAGGCAAAGTAGTCTCCCCGCTGCAGCATCGGGAGGATAGAGGCAATAGAGACCATCCTGAATTTGGAGGGGCGAATGAATATATTGAGTGCCCTTAAGTCCAGAATCGGGCGTAGCCCGCCTCCTCTTTTCGGGACTGTAAAGTATCTGGAGAAGAAACTTAAAGGGTCCAGTTCGGGAGGGGAGGGACGGATAGCGCCTTTGGCCAGTAGCGCTTCGACTTCGGCCAGTATCTCTGGGGAAGGGTTTGAGTGGAGAACGTGACCTGTAGGAGGGAGGTCCATGAACTCTAAGGCGTAGCCGTCTTGGACAATGCGGAGAACCCATGCATCTGAAGTAATAGAGTCCCATTGATTGTAGAAAGGGGCTAGTCGGTCTGCAAAGACACCGAAGGGACGAGGCAGCGTGGGCTCTACAACGGTAGCGGGCGAGGAGCTTTGGCAGGGGTTGGCGTCAGGTACGCCGATTAGGCTGCGGAGGAGCAGGGGTGGATCGACCGCGTTGCTTTTGCGGATGAGGTCCCCGGCGAGGTTGGTGATGGGCTTGATTGTTCGAGCCCGAAGGCCGCCTGAAAGAATGGTGTCTGAAAGATTGCGGCGGGAAACGGCGGGAACGGTGCGGGAACCAGCGAGTGCGCTGAGGTTGAGGTTGGTCGCCACATTTAGACGCAAGAATTTTAAAGTCATGATTAGACTTGAGTTTGTCATCGGTACCGGCGTGAAACAGACCGAGCGCGTCAAAGGGAAGGTCCTCAATGACCTGTCTGGAAGATGAGGAGAGACCTGAAGACCTCAGCCAGGCGTGGCGGCGAATGGAAATCGCGTGGGCAATCATTTTACCCGCAGTATCACCTGTATGCTTCGCCATTTGTATTTGGTGGTGAGCGAGCGAGTCTGCCTCCTGTTGGAGGGTAGTGAGGACGGAGCGGTCTTCGTCCGACATCTTAGCGAAGAAGGGCTGCGCCTTCTCCCAGATAATTTGTTGGTAGGCACCCATGCAGGCTCCATAATTCGCCATGCGGCAAAGCAAAAGGGCTCCGGAATAAAGTTTTCGACCCACGGCGTCGAAGCGCTTCCCCTCTCTGTCGGCCGGAGTATTCGACTGACGACCTGAGGATTGAGAGGCCTTAACGACCAGGGAGTTAGGGTCGGGATGGTGTTTGAGCCACTCCAGGGTATCATCGTCGGTACGGTACCAAGTCTCGATCCTCTTCGAGGTCGGAGGAATGGAGGAAGGGTTTTTCCAGGAGGCCTGGATAACGTCCAACAGATAAGGCAGAAAGGGGAGTAGCGTGGCCGGCGGAGCTTGGGCCTGCACCCTTTTGAAGACTGGGTCAGACACTGCTTTGGAGGTTTGCTTGATCTCCAAACCCAGGGCGTCGGCCATCCTGACCATTTGTTCAGCGAAAGCACGAACATTGTCAGTAGGAGAAGGCGGGTCCGCCTCATACGCGTCGTGGGGAGGAGAGAGGTCGAGACCGAGAGAGACCACCGAGGCCGAGAGGACAGAGTCTGGGCGGTCGACATCAACATCTTCCTCCTCAGCCCCTTGGGGGGACTGAGGGGGAGAAGACAGCACAGTCTCGGGAGGAGGCAAGGCCTCGCGGGAAGAGAGGGCCGGAGGCCGAAGGTCCTTAGAGGCCGAGGCCTGGGCTGCCCGAGCCAGGCGAGCCGTTTGTCTGCCACGCTCCGGTGTCGAGGTGGGAGGGAAGAGCTGTTGGCGCGACGAGCGAGGCGGCGCAAGGGGCTCCGGCACCGGCACCCTGACCACCGTTTGGGTAGAGTGGTGGGGTGAGTCCTGCAGCTCCCCATCAGACAGGGGGTGCAATGGAGACTGAGAAACATCTCTAGGCCTCTGGGCTGGTACAATAGGAGAAGACCTTCTCGAGGAAGTTGTCGAGGAAGATGGCGGGTCTTTCTTTGAGGAGGCCGAGGAGGAGGAGCGCTGAGTTAGCCGTTTCTTCGCCGGCGGTTGCTTGGATGCAACCCTCAAGGACTTGCCAGGTGTGGGAGGAACCACAGCTGAGTCGGATTGCGCTCGACGAGACTCCTCGTGAGCCCTTTTAAAGGCTATTTTGATAGCAGAGGAGGACGGAGGGGAACCGATACGAGAGCGGATCGAGGTCACCGAAGCCAGAGAGCTCGACGTCGAGGAAGGTCCCACCTTTCCGGAGCGGGTCGACACGGTCGCCGTCGTCACAGTACACGGTGGTTTGACCGGTTTAGCGGCCCTGGAGGTCTTGGACGCTCTGGACGAGACCGAGGAAGCCTTGGCTGTCGGAGGCTTAGTTGGTGGCGCCGACATAGTTCTCAAAGCTGAGGACGCCGACGTACCCGACGTCGACGGAGTCGGTTCTGGCGCGAGAGATTTTTCGTAGAGCGCCGCTCTAAGCCTAGCGGCTCTGTTCTTTCTGGCCTGAGCCGTGAGAGCTAGGCAAAAACGGCAGGTACTGACCACATGAGCCTCGCCAAGACAGAAGAGGCACTTGGCGTGGCCGTCCGAGTCAGGAATTTTAGCAGCACACTGCGTGCAACGCTTGAAACGAGTAGTAGACATGCGAAGAGTCCGAAGTGAACCTTGCGGCGGAAAAAAAGGAACTGGAGAGCGGGCGCCTGGGGCTGCCTTATATGCCCCTTGGGAAGGGGGGCGTGGTTACCGCCAAAAATTTGAACTTCAGCTTGGAAGAGTTTCCGTCGGAACCTGCGCAGGCGCAGCTTCTCCATTAGTGTGCATTCACAGAGTACACGAAGAAAAAACAATGGTTGTCCAACTCATGACATTCAGGTCATGTATTTTAAGTAATTTCAAGTTTGATATACGTACCTTTCTACCAATCTGATATCATTCATAACATTAAGTGGTTGAATTACTCATGGCAAATGTGTAATGCTGCTTTAGATGGAGACAGACTATTATTCTTCCTTTGCAGTGAAAATGTAATTTCTACTGCTGTCCCCTTGTAAAACATATTTGTAAGGAAAGTCTCTTAGGAACATGTGCAAGTAGATATGGAGCAAAATCAGAACTATTTATATTAAACATCAATTGTATTAAAGTGTATTTAATGCAGCCAGACGTAGGGGACTTCAATATGTATAGCAGGAAGTATTATATCACACACCGGGATTCTTAAGATTACCTGTTCACCTGCTTTGAAATCTTGAAGAGCCACACACTCACAACGGTCATCTTCTAAGTTGTAGCCTGTAGTAATCTAGTCAAGAAAGTAGAAGAGAAAAAAGTGAAACAGTTAAAATTTCTTAGCATCTCAGAGTTCATTTATAATCAATACTTTTTAAACATTGAAATAACAACTAAAAATCCATGGACATGCTGTTCGCCAGCAAAACAAATATGAAATTCCTCTCTGTAGCAAACTCTCAAAAAAAAAATTGGGCCTCTTTCCTAATGTATTCTCAAATGCAAAGAGTAGCTGTTATTTAGATGAATTCTTTTCAAGCTATCTGTTATAAGGGCCTGGCTATTTTATTTTCAATATGCCAATAAGCTGTACCATATTTATGTCTTCTCGCTTCAAGTGTTGTTCTTTCCTTCCTGGAAACGTTTCAGTGACCAGCAACTAATGACTCTGGAACCTGGTCCAACACTTTGCGCAGCACTGATTTAGAAAATACTTTGCAATATCTATACTGTGTGCTTGCTTTTGTAACGTGTGAACTGTCCTCTAGAGAACCAGTGATGTGTGCGCTGGACTAGAACTCAGGGAGAGATAGTTCAAATCCCTGCTTGGCCATGCAAACCTACTGGGTGGCCTTGAGCAAGTCACACTCTCTCAGACTCAGAGGAACACAACAGAAAACCCCTTAGATCAAATCTTGGCAAGAACTGTGGTCGGTTCACCTTAGCTCAACAGAAGTCAAAAATGTCATGAAGATACACAGTAACAACTACTCCCCTCTTACTTTTTCTGCTCAGCCACTTTTCACTAATAGGTACTTAATACTTCTAACCCCCAAAATTGTGGTCTATGCCCACAGCACAGTGGAAAGTAGACATATTACAGCCTTTTCTGTTGTAAGACACAGAAAACAGATGCTAACAACCATTAATCAGATATAGTTGTGTCCTGGAGATTTCAACCAAAAAGAAAACCTAAAACAACTTTCAAGTATAGCTGCAACTGGCCAAATTAATGGGCCTTATTTGATGGTCAAAAAATGTGCCCTAATCAAGGAGGAGATTTTAAAAAATAGTCAGATATTTTAACACAAATATTAATTAAAAATGCAACTGGTAGGCTCCATTCCTCCTGTCTTGCACAGCAGAGAATGCCTCATCAACGAGGTTTACTATGACATACATATCATGTGAATACAAACAGAATATGGTTTTTCATCACAAATATTCTTTCATATGCAGATCTGAACTATAAAATTATTAATCAATGATGGCTTTTTAAAGTGGGTGACAGGCCTAGTCTCCAGTGCTTCAGAATTCTGTGTGATGCACAAGATTCTTGGTTTGCTTTTGGCTGGTTGTATGGCATATCTAACTTGCCAGCAGGCTTGCCCATTCTTATAAATATTACATGTCTCATTCCTTATTTCTATTTCCATATGTATATTGCTGAAATGTCCCGTCCCCCCCCCCCCCGTGTGTTTGCTTGCACTCCAGTCATTTTGTAGGCAATGTGGCTGCATGCCACCCTTCATATATAGATATGCTGTATGTATTTAAACTTGCTGTTGCTGAGCTACAACTCTTGCTTAAGAAGTATTTAAAGGGCCCTAGTAATACTATGTGTTTACAAGACTATGTTAGATTTAAATGCTTCGATCAGAATTTTTTTCCTCTTCCCACAACCCTGCTGACACTCATGATTCTTAATGGGTCTGGGAATTTCATGTTTCATTTCATTCGTTTATATTAATTCTGAATAAAACTGGACCTTTAAATATCAGTATAAAGACCTATGTCATCTGCTTGCGTGATCTTCCCCAAAGTACTGCCCTTTTCTTTTAAGGATTATTTTGAGAATATACATCTATAATAATAGTATTAGTAGGAGTAATATTAATAATCACACCTTTTTCCTAAATTGGGATTCAAGGTGGTTTAAAAAAACTTAGTGAAACATTTACAAAATACAAAACTTAAAAAGTGATAAATTCATTACAACTATTGAATGCATTGGTACACTAGTCCTAGTTAATACTCAGCCTAGATACTCAGGGGAAATTGTCCAGCATGAAGGCTCAGGCTAAGGAGAGATAATCCCAAAGCAAGAGGCTTTGAACCATGAGAAAAATCTTGAGACTTAATGGACAGTTCTGATTGTGAATACTGACCTGAATTTCCTCAAAGCCATAAATACATTTCCTATTGTTCTCAACATTCATTGAACTCAAGAGAAACATACTCTTCCTACACTAAGGAGAAGTGACAAGTGAGTAATAACCAAGGTAAGAGAAAAAACATGCCAGGGTATGCACAAAATGATAAATTAAGAAAAATGTATTTTATGAAAATAGAAACGTTTTTCTCTATCCTAACATCCTAAAGTCAGATTCAAGGTCAGTGGAGTATGTTCCTTTTGCTAGTCCCAGTTATCAGACATTGTGATGTAACCTGGCTTTACAAAAGTATCCAAGCATTCAGAGACACCAGCACACTGAAGTAAAACTGGGCTTACACTGACTGGCCTACTCCCATCTACAACTGATCTTAGATACTAGTAGAATGCTTCTGCTACAGATTTTAATTGAAAATAAAATGAGTTCTAACACCCTGATTTTTTTTGGCAGCAACACAAGTCAGGCAGAATATATAGAAACTACATGTATAGGAACAATGCAGCGTTGATGGCAGGGAATCAGGAAATCTAAATAGCGCTCTTTGTGGGAAACATTCAAGGCCTTGTTTCAACCAACAGTTAAAATCAGAGAGCAGTCAATTGAACTCACCCAGTGTTTAAGAACTCTCAGAAAAAGGAAATATGTTCTTGTATTATAATGAACTAGGAGTGAAATATCTGAATGAGACTTTCATTCATTCATTTATTTATTTATTTACCCTGTTTCCCCTAAAATAAGACATCCCCAGAAAATAAGACCTAGTAGAGGTTTTGCTGAATTGCTAAATATAAGGCCTCCCCCGAAAGTAAGACCTAGCAAAGTTTTTGTTTGGAAGCATGCCCAGCACCCGCCAAACAGAACACCAGAGCATGCCGGATCGGTAAATTTACGTACCATAGAGTGTTGTACATGGAAATAATGGTAATAACAAGAAATTCTTTACAGGATTCACAGTTGGTCTGGTTATGCTGGTTTGTGATGACAACTACTGTACAGTATAGAATAAATGTTCATTTTTTTTGTTCAACAATAAATGTGAATTCTTATTCATGGAAAAATAAGACATCCCCTGAAAATAAGACCTAGAGCATCTTTGGGAGCAAAAATTAATATAAGACACTGTCTTATTTTCGGGGAAACACGGTACTTACTTACAACATTTCTACCCCGCCCTTCTCACCAGAGGGGACTCAGGGCGGCTTACAACAATCGGCAAAATTCAATGCCAAACAGATCAACAAAACAGCAACACATTTAAAACCATTAACAACTATTCATAAAATACAACACATAAAATACATTAGTCAGCTAAAACATATAGTTACTTAAAACCACTTTTCCCAGGAACCACTGCACATAAACCTAAGTTCAGGTAATTTGTCACTGATAAACTTTAAAAAAAAAACAGTCCACATAGATGTTTCAGCATTTAAAGTCATCTGTATCTTTAAATCATAATGAACAAAACACATGATGCAACATCATATTTCTCCAATTCAATTTAAAATAAAGACTAGAGACAAAGGCCATATTCCACCATACTGAAGGAGGAAGAGATGGGAAGAGATATGTCACCAACGTTGGGATACTAAAAGTCTATTTGATTCCTCTTAATTCTATCCCAGTTTGATAAGAACTTTGTTGTTAACTATTGTCAAGTTGACTTTGATTTATGGCAACGCTACGGATGGGACACCTCTAAATCACCCTCAGCCTCGTACAGATTCAGGGCTGTGGCTTCCTTAATTGAGTCAATTCATTTGGAATGTGGTATTCCTTTTTCCTACTGCCTTCTATCTTAAAAAGCATTATTCTCTTTTCTACCGAGTCCTGTCTTCTCATTGCATGTTCAAAGTAGGATGATTTCATTTTAGTCAACCTGGCATCTAGGGATAATTTAGTTTTACTTTTCTCTGGGATCCACTTATTGGTCTTCTTAGCTATCCAAGGTATCTGCAAAATTATTCTCTAGCACCACAATTCAAATAAGTTGATGTTCTTACTAATACCTAGTTAGCCATTCTTCTTTCCTTCTCACCACATTTTCCTTTTTCAGCATGCCTGGGACAAGAGTCTGTCTTCTTTTCACTGACTGTAGATAAGTTGATGCTATGGGATTCTCTTTTTCAGTTGAAGAAAGGGGTAAAATGCTTTAACCAAAAGATTAAACTTCCTTGCTGGAATCCTTTACCAGGTACTTAAGTATATTTTGTAAACATAGATAAATGTAATTCACCCATGCTCCAATCACTGCCAGAATGGCTACCTTTCCCTGCTTGCAGCAGATACCCAGTAAAGTACATTTGAGGGGAACCAAGTATCATAACAACAGTCTCACAACTGTGACTAAGATAGTAATCAAAACAGCTACCTAATCATGATTATGACACTATCACCACAATTCTAACTCTCTACTAACCTACCTTACTGGGTATCAGCTGCATGAAGAGACAGAGATCTGAGGGTTGTTGTATGTCTTTCGGGCTGTGTGGCCATGTTCCAGAAGCATTCTCTCCTGACGTTTCGCCCACATCTATGGCAGGCATCCTCAGAGGTTGTGAGGTATGGAGAAAACTAAGCAAAGAGGTTAATATATATCTGTGGAAAGTCTAGGGTGAGAGAGGTCACCCTAGACTTTCCACAGATATATATTAACCTCTTTGCTTAGTTTTCTCCATACCTCACAACCTCTGAGGATGCCTGCCATAGATGTGGGCGAAACGTCAGGAGAGAATGCTTCTGGAACATGGCCACACAGCCCGAAAGACATACAACAACCCTGTGATCCCGGCCATGAAAGCCTTCGACAACAGACAGAGATCTATTTCGGTGGTCTTTTGAGCATGGGTGAATGATATTTCTGTTAGGATTTGAGATGGAAATGACCCAAGAGAGGTTAATGAGCTAACTACCCGACTATGCAACTCATATTTTAACTTTGTAACTGATACTGGATTCCAACCCCTGTCTTATGTCTGACTTACAGAATTCATCAAGTTTTAGGTACTTGGTCCAAAACCTTGCAACAATACAGTATAGGCAGCACCAATAGAAATAATCAATATAGATTTAGTTGCTGGCAATAGCTGCAATGAATGAGCAAATCTGTAAATAAGCTTCCCCTCTTTCCATTTAGAAGGAAACACTTTGCTGTTTTTCTCATGCTGTTGTGTTCATTACCAACTAAATAAAAGAATGGACAGATTTTATAAGCCACAATCTCATCTCATTATGTTATGTTATAATTTAATACCAATGTTACTTTTTGGTCTATAAATGATGATTCTCTCTGCTCAGTGGGTTTTAAACCTCTGGCAGCACCAGTAACCAATTTGACTGTCAAGCCACAATGCAGATGAAGAATAACAATGAGAAATGCATGAAGACAGTATTCTTGACAGAGTTCTTAGAGCAGGATGATCTAATTAGTAGTGTCAGAAGCAAGAAAAAGCAGGATGGACACAGTTCCAAGTAAAACCAAAAGAGCCTTTTATTATTTAGCTTGTTGAGGAAAAAAAAGCCCGTGGGGTAGAGCAAGAATAGAGATGCATTATAACTGACTGACTGGAGAAACATCTCAGCGCCAACTTTTCAACAGACTTCAGAGTAGGTAACACCACCTATCTTCTGGCTTCCCTGCACCCTATACACACTTACCTGGAAGAAAGTCGAAATGTTCAATGTGACTAACTTCTAAATAGATATGTATTGGATTGCAATGCCAGAAAAGTGGTAGTTGTTGCTTTACAAATGTTCCCTCATTTCTAGAAAAACAGATTAACTAATATGATTGGGAGGATGAAAACCCATTCTTGACAATTCACATACCTAGTATCTAACAATATTTTTATGGTTTCTTTTGTGGTAGCCATAAAAATACAAAGAACTAATGTTTAAATATTGACCAGCATCCAATGCTGTGACTGCATTTATGGAAGCAGCTGCTATGAGTGCAAGCGGGACGGAGGATTTTTTCTTTTGTAAAAGTCTGTCCTCTGAATGTGCTTTTAAAAAAACCCTTTAAAACTTCATGTGAAAGGTTGAGGAACTGTCCAGAGCAAGATATGTATTTATTTCATATGATACATAAATAAATAAATAAATAAATAAGGTAAGAGACCTGATTTTTGTTACAGTTATCGGTATGTTGCAGAATATTGTTTCGTAACAGAAATGGGCAATAACGCATTGTGAAGTTTTGTATACCAACCCTATTCTTTGCATTTACATGATGCCAAGTTATTGAATACGTAGGTCATCAACAATCATTATGTGCCATAGGAAAACAAAAATAGAAAAGCCCGGTTCCATAGACTTGCTTCTAAAGATAAAACTAATCGAGTGGTAGTAGAACCATAAACAAATTAGTTTCCATTTTTTATTGCTTCTATAGACAGCATTTAGACTGGGACAAGGATCACATTCAAATTTGCCCCTTCCACAACTGCTTTCAGAGAAGGTAGAAAACAGGCAGAGCTCCTAAAACATCCTAGCTGGATTTGACCTAAGAGATTAATTTTAATAGGTGTTTAACAAGAACCAAAAGAAGATATACCAGAAAAAGGCCAGGAAAGTAAAGAGTTGAATGGATAGAAAACAAAGGAAATGGAAGGAATAACTTTGGGATTCTAGAAAGAATTCTAGACAAACAAAGGCCACAAGGAGCTCAGAGACAGAAAGGGGAGAGATATGGAAGAAAGCAAACAAAGACCTTTCAAAGTTAGTAAGATAAGGTTTATACAGAATATTTTCTCTGTTTTACCACAAGTTTCTCAAGAAGAAGCAAAAATCAGGCATCACTCAGGACTTTAAATTTCACTCATACACCCAAAGGTTCAAATGCAATCGTTCTGGTAAATAATGATTTTTTTTATCTCACTACAATTTGTCCATCTAAAAAGAAACCAGAGGTTGTAACAATTGTACCCCTACTTTGCAGAGATTCTCTACTTTGTTCTTTATTAAACTTCTCATGTTTCGAAAGATCTCCAGTGCAGGTTAGACATAAGATTATATATAATCTGAACTATATAAAGCAAAACTCCTAACTACAAAAGAACCTTCCCAAATAAAATCATTATTTAGACATGCAATGCTCTTACCAGCCCATTGGTGTGATTACACATGTCCCATAAAGGAATCAGAGCTAATGTAACTCGAGAGCCATCCTCAGCAGGAATCTGATTTTGTCGAGTCATGACAGAGGAAACAGCCCACCTACAAACCAAATAAATTATCCTGTTTAATGAAACAGTAATTTCCAATTCAGGATTTCACAATTTACATTCATTCTTCTAAGTTTTCTAACTAACAGCAGAAAACATTCTATTCTTATAGTTATTAAGTATATATAGTTTACATCCAATTGTTGCAGTTCTTTATTGTCAAATCACTTCAGCATCTTTACTTCTGAAAACCAATTGGCAAAAAGGGAGGCATTTTTATCCTCTTTTATCCATGGTGTTCTATCTTGGTTGATGCATAAGTCAAATGCAGCAGCTCTACTACTCCACTAAAAAAGAAACCAGGAAATGAAGATATTCTCAGATATTCTCTCTTGGAAACAATACAAATGTAGACAAACTCCTATGTGTTATTACTAGTAACAAACTACAGTATGTTCCATAATTATTCAATTTTTAAAAAACTTTTATTTTAGATCCAGTATCAAACAGTAGATACAAAATAAACTTTAAAAGTGTACTGGGAAGAACACAGTAAAATTTAGAGGCAACCTGAAAGTAATGGTAACTGACTAGTTGTAAACTTTGAAGGGTTAAGATCTAGATAGCTAAAATATTTATACTGTGTGATCTTTACTATAACTGCTATGACTAGACCAGGGATTCATGATTAACAACTTGATTGTTTTCTCTGGAGGCATTTGAACGCTTAACAACCTACTTTTTATATAAAAAGGGAAACAAACCTGTAATCATCGTAAGTGAAAGAATCCTTTAATGGCAGTTTGCTGGCATTAGGATGGGTCTGAGAAATAGAGGATTCAGAGGAGAGGTGAAAAGGGAAAACAAAACAAAAAATGAAAAGAAATCAGTCAGCAGAATTTCATTATTTAGCTGCCTAACAGATCCTAACAAGAGCCAAATGAAGCAGGAGGCGTCCAGCCGCGCTACAGAGGGATCATCATGCTATTATGCTCTCATACATCACTGTCAACTTAATTTGTTGTGCCCAGCAGCCGCCATAAATCTGTTTCTTCATATTTCAAAGACTGGAACCCACAGAAAACACACAAAAGAATTTAAGGTGGACTCCCATCTCAGTGTCACATATGAAAACTTGACTGTGAAAGGAGACAGTACAAGTTCTTATTCTTTTCTAAATTTGAAATGTTTACTTCTATCACTTAAGACAACCTTTAGAAGATATATAAAGTTTCTTCCTCTTTTCTTGCATCACATTACAAATATCAGTTACAAAGACCGCTGAAGTCATAGATATAGTATTAAAATGTTGATACAGTTATGGTGATATAGGATAGCTTAGCAGAACAGTTTCACAGCTATTACTGAACAAAAGTAATAATGCATCATGATTTTTTTCAAAGAGAAGTTAAATTACACATCTAAAGAGGAGAGAAAGAAAGTGTCCTTAATTATTACGAGGATATGGAAGATTTAATTATATATTCTGTCCACCTTACTTATTAAACTACTTCATGACCACTTTGCCTTATAGACATTTAAATACAACACCTAATGAACGAATCACTTTTAAAAAAGTTCCCCCTCTAAAGAGAATGAGAGCCATTAACGGTATCATTTTAATATTACATTTCAATTATAGTTGAATAGGTAGGTTTTAGTAAGTGATCAAATGAATGGTTGTTTCTACTGTTACAAATGAGTTTTACTTGGATATATCTTTGCAACACTGTTAAAGCAAGGAGCTCTATGTAGCATTGTTTTTTAAAATACTCTTGATGCATTAGCATCACAAGTGCATGGTAATTTATCATCTCTCACAGTAATGTACTTGCTGGCAATGTGTGCAGGACAGTAGGGGATGAGGTAAAAGTGGCTCAAACCGTAAATCAATTAGAAAACAAAAGCTTGTGCTCAGTGCACAATTTTAGGCAAATTATATATTACAGGAGCTGCCAATTGGGTGTTATGTCCCAGGTGTCTGCTCTCTCCAACCCTTTAAATTAGCCCTGTTAACGGACTAGCTCTGAAAACCATGGCTCTCTCACGCAATAAATTATTTTGTTCAGACAGAATTTCACTTCAGAATTGTTTACTGTAGCTGTTCCTTTTTAAACATCACAAATGTCATCTCTTAATACACTGCCTCAGAAGTCACAGTTTAGGAAGACCACATTTCAGTAGTCACATTAGATATTAAAACATGGACACATTTTAATTGAAACTATGCACAAAAGTAAGAACACCTGGAAGATTGTATGTTGCTTGCCTGAAAAAGTTGCCATAAACCTTTGGGATTAATCTATAGGTACATAGTATAGTAAAAACAGATTTAAACAGCAAAAAGGTTTTGCAGTTAACTAGTTACTGATAATACTCATATATTTGCATTAGGTCATTATAAAAAAATCCTCAGAAAGCTTATAACAAAAAAAAACAAGCTCTTTATAAAGGCATGAAACAAGCCTACATAGAAGCAAACCTTATTACTGTATTAAAAAGTGTTTCTCTAAAGAAAAAACAGCTAACATGATTCTGCCTCCATCTACTGGACAAAGTATATAATACATTTAAACCTCAGAGCTTCTATTTGTAAAGCACCCAGAACATGCATTTTTACCAAGGTATCTCTACTGCTTTTCATGACCATGCTTATCAGCTGCCTTTCCAATTCAAATGGGTCAAATGGGTTTATGGAACTTTAAGAGATCAAGCTTTAATTGACACATTTTTTAAATCATAAAAAGCAGTGTTTTAAGACAAATTTATTTGCTTTAGTGAAATTAGTTAAAAATCTCTTTTCATTCTGCAACTCATCGTACCTCATGACATGAAGCAAAGTGTCCCCAAAAGGGGTATTTTTATTGGAGTAGGCAGCTCCAAAGATACCATGGGCCAAAGTCATAATCTAACAAACAGTTGTCCTTACAAACAAGCCCACATATACACTGGTCTCCAATGCACATTTGTGATCTATGCACATTTGTGATCTTATTTCCTTCAATGAAACTGTACCCCAGATGAAGTAGAGTTTAACTCAGTTTGAAATCCATGAAAAAAATAACAGCATGCAAAATCCATTTTAATTTTGCACTGTGATATAATATTTTGTTAACTTTAAAATCCTGAAGAGCCTCTGCTATTCAAGTATCAACAATAATAGTGGCCAGTCTAAGAATAAGGCAGCTATGTTCTGTGGATGAAAATCTGTCAATCTGCACATGTATATTTGTAGTTCTGTCAGAATGTGTTCCTGATGCTAAAATAGTGTTCTCTAATCACACACGCACAGTTCCCAACATAACTGGAATTTACTAATTAAACTAAAACTCTTTAAGTAGAAAAAAAGCTTCCTCATCTTTACATAATAGTTTTGAAAGCCATATACACAATTGTATTCAGATGATATTTCCTTATGATATACCTTATTTGTACGTTTCCCAAAATCAAGCTCTCATCCTCAATATAAAGAGAGAACATGGGGAATACTACTAAATTATAACACAAAACGACAGTCTTGAAACAGATATACATTAGAGAGTATCACAAAGAAATTAATTGCTGTGTTTCTGAAAATGCTTTCCAGTGTTTTAACATACGTTAGCAAAGCTCAGCTGAAGTGACCAAGAGAAGAATACACTGATTAAAAAATTGATTTAGCATTCAGCTTCCCTTTACAGTCCCTTGGCAAAAATGAAATCTCCCTAACAAACACTTAATAAAACCTGTCAATATATCTAGAAAGAAAAATGACACAAATGCATTAAGTATTAAATACCCTTGGAAAAAGTCACATATTCCATGAATTTTTGATGTACTATCTTGACATTAATGTAAAACCTTGATATTTATAATTGACAGATATTTAATAAAGTATAGAATATCACTGCTGCATAGCATGCAAATTTCTCAGGTTGATCAAAAAGAGATAGACACTTATTCAAATGAAGCAACCCGTTGATAAATGGTAAAAAACAGATCGAGTTCATGCACCTTAAGCTTTACAAGCAGTATTACACTCACTATATTTATGACAAATCTGGATATACAGTCAGTCCTCCGCACATTCTGCAACCACAAATTCAACCATCCACAGCTCAATATCTTTTTAAAAAATCAGAAATCCAAACCTAGATTTTGACATTTTACGTAAAGGAAACCATTTTACTATGACATTGTGTATAATGGGACTTGAGCATCCAATGATTTTGGCACCCACAGAAAGTCCTGGAATAAAATCCCAATGGATACCAAAAGACCACTTAACATAAGAGACTGCCATTTTTTTTGTTTGATGGAGTAGTAATAAGGGTATTGACATGAATGCTCGCAAGCAGAAAAGGCTGAGAAATGGGAAATTTAATCCTGGATAATGAGGATGGTGAATCAAGACTCCATAATACGCAGAGCAATAAGTAAGCATGTTTATTTAGAGATAAATCATGATGAGATCAGTAGCTTACTTAGTTAAAGCTTAGAAGCACAGTATCTTCAAAATGTATACTCCCTTTTTGTCATTTAGCAGGAAAATGGGCACAGCAACCATTACTCTGATTACAAATAAGGGATGGAATGCAACAGAAGGGAGAGGGAAATGGGAGTTGTGGGTTTTCTTTCAGCTATTCCTCCCCTGTATGTATGCCTGAAAAGGTCCTACAAATAGTCCCTCAAAAATGTTTTAAGTTAGAGAATTCCAGGGAGGGAAAAATCACTGAAAATTACAGCCTTTGCTATTCCACAAATGGACACTAGTGGAGAGTTCTGCATATCTACAAACTTTTAACATGCTACTAGACCATTTGAAAGCTGACATAAAGAAGAATTCATGTCAGCTGGAACGGAAAATCACTTCTTCTCTTATCAATGAGAGCCTTATTCTTGATCATTCAGGTTTTATAAATATATCCACACAGAGAAAAACTAGGAGGAAGAGGAAGAAAGAATAAAAATGAATGAAGAAGTGTGGATATTCTGTAACACCATATGCAATTGGAAACAAGCCAAAAGACCTGCCCCTTCAGCATTATTTGAGTTATAAGCCTCTTTCACCTGCCGCTGACAGAGGTTTTTGAGCAAGCAGCTCTCGGGTATTCAATGCCTCAGCACTCAAAATCACAGAATCATAGTTAAAAGGGACCCTATGGGCTATCACGTCTAATCCACAGCTTAAGGCAGAACCTCAAGCATCCTTCCTCAACAGGTAGCTGTTCAGCCAAGACACCCAGAGGAAATCCCACCACCTCTCTAGGCAATTGCTCCTACAGCCAAATCATCCTCACTGTTAAAAAGTTCCTTCTAATGTTCCAACAAAAGTACCCTCTTGTAACTTAAAACCACTAGACCAAGGTTCTACCCTCTGAGGCAGCAAAGTACAGGCCTGTCCTTCCTCTTAGTGGCAGCCCTGGAGGTATTTAAAAAGTGCAATCATGTCGCCCCACACTGTTCTCTACACCAAGCCAAACATGACAAGCTCCATCAACCTCTCCTCATCTGTTTTATTCTCCATATCTATTATTTGCAGAGTTCACTGTTGATGCTGCACGTTGTGGCCAATATGTAAGTTTCCATGTCCACTTTGTCTTGTTAACTAGAGCAGGCAATGACATGGGTCCCGACCCTAAATGAGATCCCTTTAGCTCAGTGTTTGTGGCATTCAGAAACCTTTTACTATTGCCAATTTTTGTGACCCCAACACTGGGCTAAAGGGATCTCATTTAGGGTCGGGACCTAAATAGTGGCCTGCAGTTTAAGAAGCAGTGGTTTAAACCACAACTAAGATGTGCCGATTTAGCAACTGTCAGGAGCTTTGGGAATTCATGCATTCTTGAGACGATTGTATATAAGTTTCCATGTCCACTTTGTCTTGTTAACTAGAGCAGGCAATGACATTCATATTTTAAAACCAGATTTATAATAATAATAAATAATGATAATAATAATAATACATTAAGACATTGACAAAATCACTGCAAAAGGCCACCCTACTGGGAT
The DNA here is from genome assembly GCF_035594765.1 of Anolis carolinensis. NCBI lineage: Eukaryota > Metazoa > Chordata > Lepidosauria > Squamata > Anolidae > Anolis > Anolis carolinensis. The sequence continues at coordinate 346,560,556 of NC_085841.1, forward strand.
TTGCGCGCATCATCCGAAAATACATCACATAGTCCTAAACGCTTGGGAAGTGTTCAACTTGTGATTTTGTGATACAAAATCCAGCATAAATATCTTGTTTGCTGTGTTAGACTATGTCGTTGTGTCAATACTACTACTACTACTACTACTAATAATAATAATAATAATAATAATAATAATAATAATAATAATAATAATAATTTTATTACTTATCCGCCTCCCCTCATGGCTCAGAACAATTAAAAACCCATAAACACTACAAATACACATATTAAAACATACTTCTATAAAAGCTACACACCAAAATGTATCTCTATAACATACATACACAAAGTACACAAAACAGAGATTAAACAAAGGACATACATTTAAAATTCATGCTTAAATTTATTTACAGTATTTATATTCCGCCCTTCTCACCCCGAAGGGGACTCACATTGCACACATATAAGGCAAACATTCAATGCCATAACATAGAACAGAGACAGAGACAAATGCAGGCAGGACAGACGCAGGTACGGACTGGCCTCGAACTCATGACCTCTTGGTTAGAGTGATTTGTTGCAGCTGGCTGCTATCCAGCCTGCGCCACAGCCCGGCCTGGGTAGGCCTGTTGGGAGAGAGAGGTCTTTACATGGTGCATTTACAAAAAAATTAGTGCATTACCAACAAAATCTAGTTTGTAGCATGCTCTGATGCAGATTTGCAAACGGTCAAGGCATTAACCACAACTTATCAATTCAAACTTTTCTGACCCCCCCCCCCACACACACACAAATGGTCAAAAGTGGGGGGGTTTAGCAGTTCTATGGTAAGTCTAGGGATGATTTTGGGGCAATGGAGGGAAGAACAAAATAGCAACATCTGCAGCAGCTAAAAACAGACATACACAGATGTAGGGTCAACTACACTAGAAGGATGCCAGCTAAAGATTGTAAAGCAATGGTTCCCAATCTTTTTTTGACCAGGGATCACTCTGACAAAGGGACCACTCTCCAATATCAATACCAAAAGGGTTACAAATCAGTTTTTGGTCAACTTTAGATTCGGTTTGGTTATTTGGGGTGCTGATTCAGAAAATTGCATTAGATAGACCACGTCAGCTTTAGTTTCTGATACAGAACACACAGTAGTCGCCACCTGCTCACCCACAGAAAACCATATTTAATAATCTAGAGCTGATGTGGTCTATCCAATGCAATTTTCCGAATCAGCACTTCAAATGACCCCAGGAACTGACCTAAAAATGAAAGCACAAAGGAGCCCCCGCTTCCAGGCGCCACATTAAACTGCACTGCTCAGGGGGAGGGAGGAGGAGGAGGAAAAGCAGCAGTCAGGAGGCCTGTTGTCACGCCTTTTGTGGGTAGTCTGCCTCTTCCCTCCCAACATCCCAGTTATCTCGGCAATATAAGAGGGTTTTGTGAGACTAGTAGTTCTCGCTGCAATGGTGTAGTAACAGTGAGGTCACAACCATATTTTAATTCTTGGGGACCACTGGTGGTCCATGGACCATAGGTTGGAAACCACTGCTGTAATGGGAAACATATAGACAGGAGTCTGTTTTATGCACGTTCATTGAGCTATATCCCAATGTTATGCCCAGCTGAAGAAAAAAACCACAAAGTTGTAAGTATCTAGCATCTATTTTAATTATTACTGCAATTAAAAATAACTAATTGAAATCCGTGTGACATTAAGCATCTCATTTTAGAAAGTCCCTAATCTGTAACAGCCTAGAGTCAAATGTGCACCAAGTAACCTTCCATTATTCTACCATCACATACTCTGCTTGCCAGAAATTCAATGTCTTTCACGTTGATTTCTTCATCGTTCTTCTTTTCCAACCACAAAACATGTCAGCTTGCATTATGTAGAAATGCACATTTGAAAGATGTACCCTTAGGTAACACTCACAGCTTTCTGGGACAAGCAAGATCAATCACATGGGATGACCAACATTCATTAGCCCAACAGTAGGGACAAAATACCAAGTGGCTCCACAACTTTTTTATTGCACATTTCCACATCCATCTCCCATCCTGCCAAAGGGCACAAACACATTTACTTGAGACTAACTCCCATAGAGCACACTTGGTTCTACTTCAGAGTAAAGGTACAAAGATTCTGCAGTAAGTTGGTCACTTTAAAACACACTAAATTTAAGCATAATGATACTTAACCAAAAATCAAGTCTATCCCATTACACTGAACAAATATCAGAATGGAAATATTCTTAAAATATTCATTAAGTCGAAAACTAAGGAGGTAGAGAAGCTACATGAACCACTCAATCTCTTTCATTCCCTGTGCAATCTTTCAAGGAATCAAGGCTGTTCTGCAGTAATAAGAATGGAACCTTACTATACCATACATTCTCCCTTCTAGATTATACTGTGTTTAAACAACAGGTAAATTGGATCCACGGATCCACCATACCCCTTAGTTACCAAGCAGCAACTGTAACTGAAGTATGTATTTGTGAATAAGTTAACATCATATATAAGTCGAAGACAAGTTTGGGACCAAATTTGGGGATTTTGATGTGATCTGAGGACAAGCTGAAGATCATTCTGTGGAGAGGGAATACACCAGCACCCTCTCCACCTCAGCTCCAGTTTCTTTGCTCAGGAAATTGGCAAAAAAAAAAATCTCACCCACTGGAGACTAAGGCAACCCTTATATAGAAGAAAGGGATGAGCTACATGCAGAGCCAGACTCCTCCTTCTGCTGCAGCTTTATGAGAGCGACACCAAGCCCAGGTACATTACTTACCCACTGATAAGTCGCAGAATCACAGAGACCACCTAGATCAACCCCTGCCATGCAGGATCACATAATCAATGCCCACAGCTCATTTTGAAATTATGATTTCACCATTACCAAAAAGTTCTACATTTTGATTCTCCCTAACTTACATAACTACACTGAAAGAGTCATGGAAATGCAACAAGTATGGCTTATCTTCTTTTTTATTTCAGTCACCAAAAACATTTCTTCACTATATTTGCCAACTAATTTAACAAAGCATAAATCAAAAGGAACATGCACATGTTCTCTCACACGTTTAACCTCCCTCAGCCTCAATTTTACCAGACGGAACACACAGACAAATTAGACAGCCTTTCAAAAAAGGAGCTGCCAGGATAATTGCCAAATCAAATGACTGGTTGCTAAAACAGAAAACTTATTAGAAAAATGTGATCCAAGTGTCATCACCAAATGAGACATAGACAAATTTATTGAAACTTTTGTCAGACAGAACAACTGAGTGAAGTCAGAAAAGGGAAGTGAGCATCTACTAGGCTAGGAACACATGTTTAGTGAGACAATTAAGATAGGTAATGCTAATGTGAGCAAAAACACCCGATCAGAGAGCATTGGGGGATGAACTTATATTCACATTTAATATAGTATTCATTATAATAAGTTATACAATAGATAAAGGAAGTTTTATAATGTATAACTTATTTTAACAGTTTAGCAGTATTTAGGTATTAGTGGAAATATTGGCAAACATGCTTTCACCAGAGTATTTTCATTAAAGGACACTGAAATTACCTAGTATAATTATTCATTCTCCATGGCAGTCACAAAGCAGTCAAAGGAGCAATAGGTAAAATTTTCTGAATGCTTAACATTCATCTAGATAACAATAATTCTGGACTGCACTCCAGCAAACAGATGTGAAATGGAGTGAAGCAGATACACTTCAAATTACTTTATAGTGAACAAAGAAAGCAGTTCTACTTAGAAACATTCTGTTCTTCTATACCAACACAGATCACACAGAGTAAAACTGTAGAAGATAATCCATTTTCTAATTTAGTTAAATTACTAATTTCCACAAAGATAAGTCCCTTAAACACTTTAACAATGCTTGGAATATATATCTCCTTTGAGTATTTTACTCTAGATACATCAGTGTTCCACTGTACTTTGATTTTATTGAACATTCATAACTGCAGTTACATGAAGAAGAAGAAAAGTATTAAATCCTAACAATGAGGCTGGTATATCTGTGAAGAAGTTTGATTAACGGTTGAGGCATAAAGTCCCAGAACACAGATAATATCCCTGGAGATGGAAGCCGTTCCTCTCTGGAAGTACAACTTGATCTGAGGAAAATAAGCGGTTGTAATATTATAGCTGCAGAAACAACTGCTCATCTGAATTCGTGACCAGGAGAGAGGTTACAAACCTCATCTTCTAAAGGAAAAGTCTCTACAGACTTCTGTATTTTCTAGCTAACATAATACTCCTCCCAAGTGTGGCTTAAAAATGTTCAAAAACAATTTCATCTAATATTGGCATGTATGGTTTTGAAGCACAGTATTTTCAGACCGAGTGTTTGGGGAGTCTATTTTAATGGGATCGTAAACCATTCAGAGGAGTAGAAATAAATTAAAAGTAGTTATGTTGGCAAGGAGGGTCCAAAATACAGAAGATAACTGCTTCCCAAATGAGAAGTGTAATAATTTTCAAAATGGGAAGTTCTCACTCAGTCTCTCATTTTCTACAGTTACAGAAGGAGATTTGGAGAAGACTCACTATTTCTAAACAAAAGTATTCCAAATTCTGTGTGACACAGTGGGACAGAGAGATCGGTGCTTCTTTGTTCCTCTGAGTAAGCAAAGAAACTTCTATCTAAAAGAACACAGAACCACTCACATTCAAACAAACATAGGGTCTCTGGTGAAAACAGCATATAGGCAGTCTCCAAGTTACACACAAGTTCTATAGGTTTGTTCTTAAGTTGAATTTGTATGTCAGTCGGAACAGGTACATTTTTTAGGTCTATCTATTTTAGTTTTGGATGGCATAGGGAATGGTTAACAACCTTGTGACGTTTGCTTTGCTGTTTGTGCCCCTATTCAGAAGATTTCACTTTACTTTCTGTTCCTGTGATAATTGGATTTTGAAATTTGAAAAATTTGGCTTGTTGTGGAAACAAAGATTGGTGATAAAGCTTCAGTGGAGACACCTTTTTCCTATGATAACTCCTGCAGGAATGAATTTCCCTTCCGAGGGGTAGATTTTTCTCTCTTCCTGTTGTTTCCCCTCTTTTTAACCATCTTTTGTAAGTCAGATGTTTGTAATTTGGGGACTGCCTGTACTTGCCAATATTCCCACAATGCCTTGACTTCAATGTTCTTTCATTCACACTCATAATGGAAAAAAATGTGATTCAGAAACCTAACTAGTCTGCAATTTGGAGAAGAGGAGGAGGGACATGATAGCTGTGTACTTAAATATCTATAGAGATTTCATGTAGGGAGTTGGAGCAAGTTTGTTTTCTGCTGCTCCGGAAATTACAACACACATCAATGAATTTAAATTACAAAAAAGAGAGAGATTCCATCTAAACATCTCTTTTTATTGTAAGAGCTATATGACAATGGAATAGGCTCTCTTGGAGGTTGGTGGATTTTCCATCTCTGGAGGTCTTTAAACAGGTTGGAAGTGCATCTTTCAGAGACATTTCAGTTGTATATTCCTGAATGACAGGGTATTGGCAAGAGTCATCTTTCTCTTCTACCAGCCTACCTGATGAAGAGGAAGATGGTGAGAGAGAGGGAGGTGTTGTTCATGAGAAAGGGAGAAGTGAAAGAAAAGGAGTAGAGCCACTTGGGATCTAATTCTGCCTGCAACTAGTTTCAGACCTGCCAGTAACAGCCTACCTCTGATGAAACTGATCACTGAATAAGGAAAGATTGTTGACCCACAATCTGATCCATATCATCTTTCAAAGTTTTAAATCTTCTAGTTTCTTGGATATTTTTTTTTTGTCACATTTCTCCTGTGGTTCATACATCACATATACATCTGATTCCTATAATCTTTGAGTAAATTGTGGCTTTTTTTACTGGTTAAAAAAATCCCCAAAGCCTCACCCTTAATTCCGTGAAAAGAAAAAAGTGAAAATCACCTCTCTTATTTCCACTAGAAAGAGGACTAACTAGTTCACTAGAGATTAGAGATATTCCAATTGCACAACAGAAAGACTGGCTCCAAGTCCGTTTCTGTAGCAGGGGTGGGAATCATGTGGGGTTTGTGTAGATCCCTGGACTGTCCAAATCCTTGTACCCTCAAAGACTTTTTCAGTTTCCCACCCAGTGTTTTTACTCCTATTTTGGATAGCTAAAAACAGCCTGGAGGGAAAAATGTTTTTGCCTCATCTCTTCATTCAAATTTCTTCTTTCCCCCTAATCTTTGTATGAGCTTTCCTGGACTTCTCTTACATGCATTAGGTACTATGTTTTGTTATTTTTATCTTTTGCTTCTCATCTTTGTGCTTTTATTAAATCTTTGTTTTCAACTTAACATTTTAAAGATGTATTTCTTCCTTCTAAGAGTATTACAATTTGTGTTTTTTTATTGTTCACTTGAATTATGTTTTTCTCATATTGTTCTTCATAACTATCTTCTTGTTTATGTGCTTTGGCACATATCATGCCTTTATCTATTGCAGTTATAATGACTTATAAGACATTTACAAAGAGTCCCTCCCCTTCTTACCATCTACACTTAAAGAATAAAACACAAACACGCACAAACATCCCGAGTGAAAAATGTGAAAAATGCTATGCTTACAAAAGCCAGATACACCAAAATAGTTCCAGTGGACTAATGGGATAGTTTACAGTCATGTAAGAAAGGCAGAGGAGTCGTGTGCTGCTTCGCCTGGCTGTTCTCTCGTGGTGGCATTGTATCTAAACAGTCAGATTCTAACATGCCTTCCCAATACAGTAATAGTTCCAGAATATTTTCAGTTCTAATTACTTGCACAATGTCAATACTTCAGTTTTATGAATTTCATTTCATAAGAACTTCTACTTATATAATAAATTATATTTCAAATGTTTAAATTACTTAACTCCCTTTGCAGTTTATCTTTCATCCTTTCCTTATTTAAAGAGTTGGCAAATATAGGACCCAAATGCTCAATCAATCATTACTGAAGCTCATCAAAACCGATAGTTTGCAGGTAAACCCTCTGAAACTCTTTCTAGCCCATCATCTTTTGACAAATCCTGGGAATCTAAACTCAGAGTAACTTCCAGTCATATCCTGATTTTCACTAGGGGTTTCGGTTGATCGGGGACAGCAGATTTCTTTGGCCAGTACAGCTGTACATCCCAACTAATATATATCTTTATGTTCATTTCAATTTTTTCCCTCCCTATGGCTGATCTATTTCACTGGAAGTCTCTCCCTATTTATTTATTGAGTTCTATTTCTACATCCAAATACAATTTAAAATTGTTCTCTATTATCTGATGCCCCACTCCATTTCCTCAGTGTTTACTGCAAATTCAAAACTCATCCTTCCCATTTGGGCCTTCTCCTTTGATACTGTGTGCTCTAGGGAAAGTCTTAGAATAGAATAAAAAAGACAGGTTTTATATAAATATTGTAATATGTCAAGAGAACAAGTTCTTTTCCAAACCATATAGCCCCTATTGTCAATCTTCTCAAACACTGCATTCATCAAATATCCCAGAAAAAGAAAGCAAAATGAAATATGGAGTTTAGACTGCATTAGACAATAAAACTCTGGAACATCGATTTATATATACACACACACACACAGATAGAAAGAGTATTGAAGAGATAAGAGATAATCCTATTGAAAAAGGTTTTATCTTTATACTTCGTCTTCTCATCTAGTGTTACAATATGCTTTCCTTACTTTTCAGTTTTAGTTCTCATATCACTCTCAATTACCTCTGGCCATCAACACGACCATCTGAAAATTGAAGATACTTTTGAGCTATTTACTCATTGTGAAGCCAACTTTAAAAGAGGCAGAATTACAAAAAGTGCCAAGATCAAAGAAACTGCTGCATCACAAACCTGTGCTTTTCAATGGAAAATTATCTAAATGATTGAAAGAATGCAGGCAAAAAAGCTACATGATGACTTGCTCAAGCATTTGGATAAGGGTGATTTGGATGGCAAAAGAAGAAACTGAAGGTATTCCACAGTTTAAAGCATCAGCTGGTTGGTGTACATGGTTCATGAAATGATATGGATCATGTCTTCAGCTGCAAATGATGATACCACAGAAACTGCCGAAAGAGTTGGATGAAAAGATTATTTCATTCCATGAATTTATTTATAAGGCAAAGATAAAAGAAAGACATAATAATGGCTAACATTACTAATATGGACAAAACACCAATGACTTTTGGTATGCCTGGTAATAAAACTGTTAGGAGTATTGGTGAAAAAAACCACACTTCTGAAAAGTGGTATGTCATGAAAAGACTCATGTAACAATCATTGTGATTTGTCTAGGTCACAAAAGTAAATTACCACTCTCCAAACACCTTAGGTATACTGTGACCTATTATGCATATCATGCAATGAGCATTCTGAGGAATTCTCATTCTTGCTTACTGTGTCATGTGAGTTTTGCTATTAGTCAGCAAGAGAAAAGTTTCTTAGTTACAATGCCCAAACTAACAGGTAACATCCTTGTGGAAGTATGACTGACACTAACACTGCAATTATTTAAGCACCAGTTCAAATAATTTTATTTGCCAAAGTGTTTTCAGTTGTTAATTTTCTTTTACTGTGTGTTAGGCCTGCTTTTTTAACATCATTTTTGAAATCATATTTCAACACTGGGTTTGTATGAAAGCATTTTTTTAATGTAGGGAATTCACTCCTTGAGTGCATTTTAGATCAGAACTCATAAGACAATCAATTGGAACCATGCTCAAGAACAAACCAGGATTAAGTAAATATTTGAATTTGATAAGCATTAATGAACAAACATTTAATACAAGTTATAATCTAGTCATTCAGTGGTACACTTCACTAACTTTGTAAACTGCAATATAGCAGCTGAATAAGGAAAACAAGATTTGATTGTTGGGATGGAGTTTGCATTTCCCTAGTTCTGAAATGCCATTTGCTAGGATTTCCTTCTACAAATAATGGAGAGGGGAAGGGATGGATGCAAGTTAAACATCCCTTAACTGGGATTCCAACATCCAAAAATATTGTGTAGAAAATTACCTCAGGTTATATGTATAAGATGTATATATGAACCATACATAAATTGTGTGTTTCGTATTAAATCCCATCTCCAAGAAATGTCATTGAGCCCCCCCCCCCCAAATCCACTTCAGTTAAGGGATATTCAACTTGATTTTCTATTTTTATTTCTTTCCCTTTCACTGTGCACAATTGCTGCACTCATGCTGTCTCTTTTTCTTCCTGTCACCAGAACTATCCTCTTCTTGGAATGTCAAATAAAGAAGAAAACTTCATCCTCCATCCCTCAATGTGTGAATACATTATTTCCAAATACTTCCCATGCAAAAATGTTCATGCACTGCTTCAGTTCAACTGCAAACAGATTCTTTTAAGGAAGCTTTTATTTAGTAATTGATTTGAGTGTGCAATTTCAAAGCTTCATCTTTACTTCTTTAATTCTTCTCTGTGGGGCTAAGAAACTTTTTATATGTAAGATGACTGGATTATGATGGAAAATTATTGCAGGGGAAAAAGAAAAACTTGGACTGGATTTCTTTGGGAGAGAGAGAAAAAGGCAGTGCCCCTATTCTTAACCTTGGATTTGCTTGCTATGCATGCACATGCCAAGAAAATGGAGGACATGTTTAATTTTCACTAAGACTTCAGAGGAGCTGTGAAGCAAGGCCAACTACTTTATTAGTCCTTTGCTTTAATTCTTTAAGAGGGACAGGATGTCACATGCTGAGTGGAAAAGAAAGCACAATCTGCATATATTCAGAAGCATATTTATGATAGTCTTCCTTGTAGTAAAAATAGCATTTAGCTATTAAATACAACTACAATCTGTAGGCCCTTGGTTTCCATATCTTACACTTTTCTGTAGATTTCACACTTCTGATTTAAAAGTGTAAGAAACGGAGGCCAAAGGCACCTTGCAAACCACACATGGTTTCCCTTCCAGCCAGTCATGTCATGGTTCTAAAAAGGCTTTTTCAGGGAGAAAAGCCTTAGGAAGATTACATTTAGCGGCAAAATAAAAATCCCAGGCCTCAAGGGCTTCTGGGACTGCAATTCCATTTTTTAAAAAGCGGACTCTGGTGCAATCTTGAGAGAGCAACTGGTTTTTAGGTAGCAAGGTGGTGGTGAGTTTGTGATGGGTCAAGCTGGAGGAAATTGACCAGGACCTTGAAAAGTTGTCCATTTCTGCAGTGGATCTTATAAGGAAAGCTGGAGAGATACTGAGACATACGCAATACGATTTAGTATACTTCTACATTATTGTGGATGCTCCTCATCAGTACGCCATAACATACGGGTAATTAACATAAAGCTAGTACAAAAATCATTGAAGCAGCAAAACAAAAATTGACTGTCAACTGGACATACGGATACCAAAATGGAAGACTTTACTGTAGCTCCCAGAACTCTTTCGAAAGCAAGTTAGGGAAAAAATGAGCATTTGGAGTACTTCCTTCATTTTATATCACAAGCCAGTCTAGAAAACTAATTGAAATGTCATCTACTCCTCTGCAATGGAATGGTTGGTTATCTTTTACCGTGTTTCTTTGAGTAGTCATCTGTAAAATTTGCACATCCCTGCCCATCCTCCCCACTTTCTGTCATGCCTTGGTTCTGTCGCTACAGCTCTGTGGTGCAGGAACTGAGGCTATAGTCCCTTCCAATGGTTATATGCTTCCTGGGGAGGATGATGGGTGGGGTTGCAGCCAGAATACTTTCAGCTATCTAGAGCAGGGGTCCCCAAACTAAGGCCCGGGGGCCAGATGCGGCCCATCGAAGCCATTTATCCGGCCCCCACGGCACAAGGGCAGATGGGGGTTGGGCTAAATGACCCAAGGGGTCTCTTCTTCTCTTCCAACCCTTATTATTATTATTATTATTATTATTATTAACATTGAGGCTGAGTGGCCATCTGTCAGGGGTGCTTTGCTTGTGCTTTTGGTGCGCAAAGGCAGAAGGGGATTGGACTAAATGGCCCAAGGGGTCTCTTCCAACCCTCTTTATATGGTGGTGATGATGATGATGATGATTATTAACATTAACATTGAGGCTGGGTGGCCATCTGTCAGGGGTTCTTTGCTTGTGCTTTTGGTGCACAAAGGCAGAAGGGGGTTGGACTAAATGGCCCTAAGGTTCTCTTCCAACCCTTATTATTAATATTATTATTATTAGTAGTAGTAGTAGTAGTAGTAGTAGTAATTATTAACATTGAGGCTGGGTGGCCATCTGTCAGGGGTGCTTTGCTTGTGCTTTCGGTGCACAAAGGCAGAAGGGGGTTGGACTCAATGGCCCAAAGTGTCTCTTCCAACCCTTTTGTTGTTGTTGTTGTTGTTATTATTATTGCTTGGTGGCCAACTATAGACCGGCCCTCCAACGGTCAGAAGGATTGTGAACTGGCCCACTGTTTAAAAAGTTTGGGGACCCCTGGTCTAGAGGATTCTGAAGCTCACTGCACAGAAAGTACCATAGGTGTGAATTTTACAGAGACCATGAAGAAGAATCAAAGTGATGGTCCCTGTGCTCCTGGGTGTCTGGGAAAATTGCAATAAAGCAGCGGTTCTCAACCTGGAGTCCCCAGATGTTTTTGGCCTACAACTCCCAGAAATCCCAGCCAGTTTACCAGCTGTTAAGATTTCTGGGAGTTGACGGCCAAAAACATCTGGGGACACCAGTTTGAGAGACACTGCAATAAAGAAAAAGCTAATGAGCACACATAGAGTTCTGGTTTTTGGCATATAGGAAAATAACACCGCTGGTCCCCCACATCTGATAGCCTGTGATGCATTACACCATCAAACAGCTTACTAGGCCACTCTCAACTCCATGTGGTTCAAAGGAAGTCTCTTTTTCCTTGAGGAAGTATGGGACACAGACATGGTATTACTGGAATCTGTAATAATGCCCGGCTTCTGATGGGCATAGGGGTTTTGGCCTTTAGTCCTTCACAGACTACGATAGTTGTCTAATCCCAGTCTTGCAATTTAAGTTAACCATGGCTAATACGTGTTGCATATCTTCTGTCTCCACATTTCACATTCCAGCATGAATGATACTAACAGAACACTTCAGATTTCAGGAAACCTTTTTTTTTTTTTGCTGATTTGGCAATGGCATTAAACATGGGTACACACTGCATTTACCACACAGTAAGGAGAAAGGCACTGCTTGAACTGTGATCTGGCTTTGTCACTACAGCATTCAGTCCCCTCTGAAGGGACAGATATTGAAGAAGATATTTTTGGTGCAAAAGTGAAAAGTAACTGGCAGATGTATGCATGCATTTTGAAACAAAAAGCACTGTGAAATGAGAGACACTTTGGTGCTCTGCACCTGGTTAGCAAATCAAATGACACTGAAATTATGGAAGAATCATTTTTTGGATGTTATAGTTGACAGCAGAGACATATTATTTAGAAAACAATACTTATGCTAAAATGTTTTGTAACTATAAAGGAAAATGAAGCACTTCCGTCATTCAAAGTTCCCTTTCTTTCCCCCTCCAATCTTGCAGAGAAGCAATACAGCTGACAGTGAATTGCGTGTGTGTTATGGGCTAAACAGCACCATTTCATAGTAATCTATGAGGAAATTCTCTAAAGACGTCTGCAAACATGTGAAGTAGGAGGGAAAGTTAAAACAGGAAACCACTGTACATTCCATTATAAAACATACTAAAACATCCATCTCTAAAAGCAAAAAATATCACTCCGAACATCCGGAAACTATATGGCTCCCTCTTGTGCTTATCACACCACATTTCAGGGCACAAAGAATTCAGCACTATGCAATAAACATTCAGACTGTATTCACTCTGCTGTGCACATTCAATATCCATAAAATCCTAATGGTAGTAACATGCCCACATCTGGTGTGTGCCTGTGTGTGTGCGTGTGTGTGTGTGTATATATATATATATATAAAAGTAGATATCAGAACAAAGAAGGGGGAAAGCCCTCCTAAAAAAACTTGTATAAAAGCCTAATAACACATTTCTCATATTAAGAGACACAGCCCCAGTTCTTATTTACGTTCTAGGCATCAAATTACCAGTACATGCATTTTAATGGTGTCAGTGTGGGCCTTTGCATAGCGCAAAGAACTATTTTTGTCTGTGCAACCTCACACCTGCTTTCAGTTGTCAAACCAAACTAAAAGTCAACTGACAAAAACTGTAAAAGAAAGAAGCTACCTCAGCATTCAGAATATCCATACTGTAACTATTCCTTTTAAAATTTGGTTGTTTTCCCCACTGCTTTTATAAACTAATTAAACATACGTCTGATGTCTCAAAATAATACCAGCTTTAAGACCTCAAACCACTTTACTTCTTAACCTAACTAAAGCAGAGAAATCCTGTGGCGCAAGAAGAGAATGCTGGGCTACGAGAAATGCAGTTCAAAACCCAGCCATGTGTCAGTCATTATCTCTAGAACTAATCAAACTGACAAGGCCATTGTGAGAATAAAATGTGACATATTTATTGTAGGTGAAAAGTAAAATATAAAAGATCCAGCTACTTCCCTTTGAACCTATTCAAGGTTTCTAACCACATACCATATATGGGGAGCCCCCAGTGGCGCAGTGGATTAAACCGCTGAGCTGCTGAATTTGCTGACTGAAAGGTCGGCGGTTTGAATCCGGGGAGCGGGTAAGCTCCCGCTGTTAGCCCCAGCTTCTGCCAAACTAGCAGTTCAAAAACATGCAAATGTGAGTAGATCAATAGGCACCGCTCCAGCGGAAAGGTAACGGCGCACCATGCAGTCATGCCGGCCACATAACCTTGGAGGTGTCTACAGACAACACCGACTCTTCGGCCTAGAAATGGAGATGAGCACCAACCCCCAGAGTCGGACACAATTAGACTTAATGTCAGATGAAAACGTTTACCTTTACCTACCATATATGGAGGGAAAACACCTAAGCTGAGCTCAAAGAAGAAGTACTGCCTACTATATTGCAAAAATATGTTGGATAATGAAACACACCAAAGAATTTCAGATGAAAATCAAATTGTGATTCAGAGATGAAAATAAAGCCTTTGATTGAAGATCATGATAAATTATGATATAATCTGAAAGAAATTGGTGTGTCAAAATCTTGATCTATAACCTATATTCAGGACAAGAAGATAGTGTTCAATCTGAAAAATTGAATGGCTTCAAATTGACAAGTGGGTCAGAAAAGGCAGCATTTTATCATCCTAAATGTTTAATTTATAAGCAGAACATAGGATTAGAATAGAAAAAAGAGACAAAAACCTGGATAATGGAACATCAACTATTTAAGAGATGCAGGTAACACCATGTTATTAATGGAAAATAGAAAAGTTTCAGAACAATCTTGAGCCTATATTGGGAGAAAGGCAGAATAAAAATGAAGTAAATAAATAAAGCAAATAAATAAAAACAATGACCGATCAAAGTAAAGTAAGATAGTGCAAAAGCAGGCTATAGATGAATATTAAGATGACAAAACAACAGACACAATGATTTACCTAATTTTAATGTGTGGCAAAACCAATGAAAGGGTTAAACAAAATCTTTATTCATTAATCAAAACAGATGCGTTAGTCATAAAATCAGAAGAAGCCTAAGACTTGGAAAGGCAGCAATGAGGAAGCAGATAGGATTCTCAATTGTAAAGATATATGATTAAATACCAAAATCAGAAACATCCAGATCAGAGTATCCATACATTGCCATAGAATTCACGCACTGCTAATCCCCTGCCGATGAAGAAATCTACAGCCAAACTGCCCCTGACAGATGGCCATCCAACTTTTGTTTAAACAGCTCAATTGGCTGAACCTTACCTGGTTTCCAAAGTTTGAGATAAACAACATTTCAGCAATTTAAATAGGGCAGAACACTACTTTCATATAAAATGATTTCAGATGCAACATTTAAAAATGTTCCTCTTAAAGAACGCATAGACACATCATTCATCAGAAACATTTGCCATTCAAGAATTATTGTAAATTGATAATCACACTTGTCTCCTCTTGAAGACCAGCATTATATACAAGTTATAGTCTAGATAGCAAGCCATTTAGTGGTACACTTTACGGACTTAGTATTAAGATAACATATGGCAAGCATAAAGGTTGGTTAACGAAACAGTTAAAGCAAAACTAGATGCTTTGTGCTGCCAGTTTTCTTTTTTCAAGGCTGGAACTTATCTGTGACATTGGCATCTAATTATTATAGCACCTTCTGTTCCAAAATAAGACATACAAATCTTCCAATCCTTTACAGTTCTATTGCAAAGAGATTAGATTTCACCAAAAATTATTTGAACTACCCAAATTACAAATACCATGAAGTGATAATACTGGGACTTTAGAGCAACCTAGACTTCTAAAGCACAAAACAAGACAGTCTTTGTATAAACAGAAAACTTGAAATGAAGGAAGGGACTATGCTC
Organism: Anolis carolinensis; assembly: GCF_035594765.1. Lineage (NCBI taxonomy): Eukaryota > Metazoa > Chordata > Lepidosauria > Squamata > Anolidae > Anolis > Anolis carolinensis. Next base: position 346,575,982 of record NC_085841.1, read on the forward strand.
AGGAGATCACTGATACTATGGAAACTTAGTACTGTATTGCAATTTTTCATATCCTGTTTTTTCTTTCAAATCTCACGTAGCTTTAAAGGCAACCAGGGACTATTTTGGCTAACCTACTTTTATAACACAACGTACAAAACTTTCATTTTAAAATATTAAAAAGTTCTAAATAATTGTAAATAGACATTACAATTCAATAAACAGAGGCAGGAAGTAGATTATGTTTCAACTGAGATTCTGCCCCATTAAATAGAAATAATTGAAACACTGTTGTTATAAAATACACCCATCTCTATACTGAAATAATTTTTTGTAATAAAGCATTGATAATGGCTCAATAACAAGAAGTTGTTCCATTTTTTTAAAAAAAACCTGAAGCCTAATAGCACACAGGATTTATTTTCTAATACCAACAATATAATGCCTTGATTATTCAGTTGTCATACCATACACTAGGTACAATGGGGAGGAGAAATGACAAGGCAGTGATTTAAGAATGGATGATAACGTGCTACAAGAGACCAATATATTGACTTTTTTATTTACTTCATTTCTACCCTGCCTTTCTCACCCGAAGGGACTCAAGGCGGCTTACAACTCTGGCAAAAATTCAATACCAGTAGAAACCAACAATAACAATAAAAACATAAAAACAGTTAAAACGATAAACAGTTAAAACATTATCATTAACCAATACTATTTTTGGCAGTGATATGGTATTATGACCAGTGAAGCTGGGAAACAGCTACAAGACTCTTTTTCCCTGAAAGCTCCCATTTTTGAAATATACTCTCAGGACTGATGGCAACAACACCTAAGACATTTTACCTCTGCAAACAAAGATTGCAGAGGTATGTGTTGGAACAAAAGCAAGAACACAAGCATATTAACCTCTAGCCATAAATACTAGGCATGTGCAAGTGATTTAAAAATGTTTCAAAAGTCAAAATGGGGGCAGGGGGCATACTGGCGCTTCGTTTCTAAAGTGTTTTTAAAGTATTGTTAGTGAAAAATTCATTATAATGAAAGCAACAAAATTTCATTACTTTTTCTTTATAGTAATTGTGCATAATTATAATTGGGGAAACTTCAGGGGTTCCTTTCTCCCTCATTTTTACAGCTATTGGGGTGAAACTTGCTACAATGGTAAAACACATTTACCACTGCTGGCCCATCAAATTTCAGAATGTTTCACTTATCCACTAAGTTTGGGGGAAATTTTCCAAGTTTTTATAATCAACATTTTTAATAATAAAGAAAATATGTTCCTAGTTTGAAAGTACTATTCCTGTTTAATGGTGTAGTCCTTACTTTGAAAGTAGTTTTTCTACTCCAGAAACTTTGTTTGTGTGGCACAAACTATGTTGAATTGGTTGAGACTCGATGATGAAATAGTCATTGAAAAACTATTGTGCTATAGCACCATGTCCTCCCGGCAAAGACAAAGTTTTTGCAGTGTAATAAACTTTCCCCTTGTTTTTATGATAGAATCAATTAGAAAATGGCATTTACAAACCAGGAACAAAAATCATATTAACCACCAATTTAATGGAACTCTGGCTGGCTATGAAGGGGCAAATCTCTCTCCCCCTATCTTGATTGGGGCTTACTGATGTTGATGCAGTCTGGAAATGTAGTTTAGGGCAGGGCCTTTTGCATTTTCTGGCATAGGGCTCCTCGTCTTCCCAAACGTTATTTCCCAGAGTTTTGTGCTTCTTCTCAGGGAACTCTGCTTTCTCACTCCTTTCCCTTTCCTAATGGCAAGCATTTTTGGCTTTGGTTTTCTTGCTTGCTAAGACTTTGGGAGGGAGCTTTCAGAGATTTACAAAATACAAACAAAAATGTATTGGGTAAGTTTTGATTTGAAAGATTTTGGCACAGGCCACGCCCGCGTGTTGAATATTGCTTTGGATGTACAGATTTAATTAATTTTCTTACGAATTAAAAAACTTCAAAATGTTTGCACATTTCTAATAAATACCACAGTTTAACATGCCTGACCTTCTGTCACCAAAGACAGAAAAGCTACCAATGGAATTCTGACAGGTTAATGTGCAGGCACAAACTTCCTCTTTCCATAACATTCTAGATCTTCTCCCCATACTATCAACATGACAAAACACAAACTTGCAGAACTCAAGTATTTCAAAAATCCTTAAATTAAACCTCTGAACTAGTGGCTATGGTGTACTCCAGTACGTTCATGTACCAACCAGGAACCCTATGTATTTAAGAAGTGAAAATTATGCTTTCAAGGTCTCATCTAGGCCACTTCATATAAAACATATGACAAGAAGCTGAACATATTCCACCTACAAAGGGAATAACCCCTCAGAACCATTTTTGCTGGACCTCAGTCCTTCTAGAAATTTAGGCTGCTGAAAAAGTTTGATGTCCCTATGAATCATATATAACACAGCTTCTAGACTCTTACCTGAATAACTTTGTAGAAATAAGCATATTGTCGAGCAGTGTTTTTATACTGGCTGAATACATCAAGTATGGCCTGAGTTGATTGAAGATACTGAACCTCTTCTTCTTCAAAATAAAGAGGAGTATTGTATTCACTTGGGAGAGTCTGGATGTAAGGCAGCCAGAATGAACTGGGGTTGCATCGTTCACAAAGTAGGTGGAATGCTAGTGTAATGTTGCCCATGGCTTGGAGAATTCGGTCTTGAGAATACAAGGATCCTAAATGAAACAACCCATAAGAAAATCTCAGTTTCGCCAAAACAGCAAAACTAAATACAAATGAAATTATCATTTTTCAAAAAGAAAACAAATCTCAAACCAAAAAAAGTTAGTCTTGCAGTAACATGTACAAAATTTCAATTTTCATCTTCCTACAACTTGTTTAAAATTTACAGGACACTGCCAAAATCTTTTACAAAAAGTGCTTTATTTTTGTAACATTTCTATAATTCAGCACTCTGGACTAATTCCCCATAGTTATTATTGTGATTTGTGCATGGAGCATGGGATTCATAGGATTTAGTATGAATAGATGGGGATGTACATAAATCAAATTCATTTCTACAGTGGCAATCTTAAGAGATGAAAAGATGTGAAGTAATAGAAAAGTAAAATTTAAGGTATTAGTTTGTTCCCTCTTCCACAGTTGGAAATGAAAAGAGTTTCAGAAATCTAGATTTACCATTTACCCAACATATAATAGTCAATTCTACTTGATGATTCAGTATCATCCTCTCAATATGTAGGAATATCTGGAAACACACTTGCAAGCTCCTCTTACCCAAGACTGAATTTTTAGCTGACTCAACAGTCATTAGCATCTTTCTGGGAACCCAGAGAAAGAGTTCTTCTCCCTAAAAAGCAACAGAAAAGTTCAATAGTATTTTAGTGGGTTGGACTTGTGGTCTCTTCCAATTTTGATTCTGTAAGTTGAGTAAACAGATAGCACATGTAAATTTTATTCCTGTCGTAAACCAGCCTTTGGAAGCACCATCTGCCTGACAAGTAGCCATTATTTTCATATGTATTTTCTATCTCATAAGTATCTTAGTCAAAACTGGCTGTGTTTGTCTCTTTTGCCTTTAGACTATGGGCAAATTTAAACAATGGCCATGTGGTTTCAAACAATGACATCCAATCCCAGCTAGCAGCTGTTCAAGGACCACATATTTTACTTGCTAGCCAGGAAAGGCAACAGAATTCTTAAACACATGGTCATCCTTTCTTCTTGTCCTTTTCTCGAAGTGACAAGAAAGCAGAAGGCAATGGCCACTGGAATGGACATCATACTGTGCTTTCCAACTGGGAAGCAGTGCAGGACGCAACAGGCAACAGATTAGATCTGGGTTTTTTTCTTCAACAGCTTTCTAGTGGTAGGAACAGAGGGACGAAGAGAAGGCTGAACTACTGAAAGTGGATGGCTGACCCTTTAACTTCAAATCACAACACACACATTTTAAGTAAAAATAAACAAGATTACATTCTAAAGAGCAAGACAAAATAATAACGAAGCTCCTAAATTGTTTACTAAAACAGTAGTAAGAAACAAAAATTTAAAATTCACCTTAATACAGTTTATGCAATAATTCTCATGGCAATATAATAATACTAAAATTTGGAGTTTACATGTTTCCTTCCAGATTATTATCTGAAGTTACAGAAGTGTACAGTGTTTGTAGGGCACGATGTCAGTGTTTCTGAATAACACAGACACAAAACACAAGACGAATACGGTGTGATTTGAAGCTCTGAAGAAAGCAGCAATTCACTGAAAGAAACTACATTAGCTCTGGCCAGGAAGAGAAAAAAGGTAGTAATTTTCTATAAGACACTTGGTGTTCTTGAAAAGGAAAGTGAAATATAAATGTAATAAATTAATAAAGTGCCTTGACCAAAACATAATAATTGGAAGAAGATGAGAAGACCAGAGAGAACACCAAACCGAGACACTGCACCCTATTTTTGCACTCCTCAAGAAATAATCAGAATGTTGTGATCTTACAAAGCCAGCCCTTTAGACAAACCTGTTCATCTACAAAAACAAACAAAACACCCTGTTCTGGACCACTGTCAGGGTTTGGATAAAAACAATGGGACAGAAAGCCCAGTTGCATACAAAGTTTTTATTTCCCAAAACAGAGAAACAGGTGAAGTCAGGTGAACAAGCATGGATTGTTGGGAGGCCATCATCAGCTCTTTGCAATTCTACTGCAATTTTTGAGTACTTAGAAGTAACATTCTAGGAACTGGGAGTTACTTTTAGACAATTTGGGTGAGGGGAGTGATCTGCTGTTTTAGAAAGACAGAAAGGATGTCAGAGTGTAGAACTGCACCTTCCAGATTTTTTTTCCAATCAAAAATTGCATTTAGGTTGGGGTGTCATGTTTCTTTTACTGAACTCCAGACTCTGACAGAATCTCTACTAAGCTATCCAAGACGGCATGATTTCCATTTTTAAAATTAGCATCTTTTTTACATTCTCAATATTGTTAGCAAAGTTATGTTATACTCACTTTTATTTCTCTTGTGGCTCTCAAACCAAAGCCTTCATCTCCAAAGTTAGCCACTTCAAAACCCTCTGTGTATGCACCATTCTCTCTGGCCCACTTAATTAGTTCAGTGAAATAATCTTCTCTTTTACCATCAAATACAACAGACAAACCTAAGTACATATTTAATGACAGAGAGAAACCAACATGGTGAATCATCTATACTACTTAGTATACAAACAGTATTCATAATTATTTGGTCTCTGCTGTCCTCTTGAAAAATGCAATGTAGAATGTGTCTATGGCAATTTCACTTAACCCAAAAGCATTAGTTTTTAAACTAAAATACAACGGTCTTCATAAGAAGTGAGTCCATGCAACTCTCAAACTCCACACACTTCTGTGACTTTTCGCTTTATATATCAGAAAGTAAAATACTAACTACCTATAATGTCCTATCTGAATCTGTGTCAATTTAGTATTTCCTTGTAATCTTGAAATTCATTGACATCTGTGGCAGGGTGCTGGAAGTCTCATATATTGATATTCCACTAAGGATATAATAACACCATAGTCCAACCTTTATGTAGATCTAGAACAATCTTACAAAGCAATGGCAAAGTGAATAAACAATGGAATTGACAGGGTTGTTGTGTGTTTTCCGGGCTGTATGGCCATGTTCCAGAAGCATTCTCTCCTGATGTTTCACCCACATCTATAGCAGGCATCCTCAGAGGTTGTGAGGTATAGTGGAAAAAACTAAGCAGGGAAGGTTTACATGGAAAGTCGAGGGTGAGAGGTCTAGGGTGAAAGAAGGAACTCTTGTCTGTTGGAGGCCAGTGTGAATGTTTTAATTAATCACCTTGATTAATTAGAAGAAGCCAGGAAATGAATCTGGCAAGGCAATTAATGCCAATCAAGGTGATTAATTAAAACATTCACACTGGCCTCCCACCCCTGGACCTTCCCTGCTTAGTTTTTTCCACTATATCTCACAAACTCTGAGGATGCCTGCCATAGATGTGGGCAAAACATCAGGAGAGAATGCTTCTGGAACATGGTCATACAGCCCGGAAAACACATAACAACCCTGTGATTCCGGCCATGAAAGCCTTCGACAACACAATGAAACTAACAGGTTACATTATCAGAAAAGTTTCAAAATGAGAATTGCTCATTGGAACTGTATATTACTGTAATACAGTATGTTGAAAATATATATTTTATTACCAATATTATTTCACTGTACTGTTTTCCTAATTTATAATTCCTTATATACATTGGAAAAAACTCTCTAGAGCAGCAACGCTAGGCCGTTCGTACTTCTTCAGAAAATATGTTTGTGGAATTCATCAGTGACCAATATAAGAATTGTTTTTCACCATATAAACTAAAAGTTTATTTCTTCCCACATGAGCCATTTTGCAATTATAATTCCCCACACTCAAAATACATTCTGATTAGATTTTTTAAAATTGTTATGCCCCAAATCAGAGGAAGGAAAAAATCAAAATAAAATCCAATCAAGATTGTCTATAGAAACAGAACACCAATTTACTAAAGTTCTCACTTTACATTGTTATAAAATGTGAAAATTCCATATTAATTCTATAATTCATAAGCAAATTAAAATATGAACTGCTGAACAACTGCAAGCTTTCTAGACATTTTTTAAAAACCTTAATGTTAGCCATTCTATGTTTTAAAATATAGTAAGTATGAGTTGAAAACATCATATTTAGCCAGTATTATTTCTGCCAGAAAAATTCTTTTTTTTTTTTTGCTTACCTTTTTGTTTTTTGCGAATTCTTTCAACAAGAGCTCGAATTTGCTGATATTCTTCCCACTCTTTTCCAGGACCTGGAGTTGGACTGCTGCATTCTTGAAGAATAAAGAATGAAATCTTTTGTTCACTACAATTGTGCTTTCTTCCTCCTCTTAAGTTATAAGAGAGCATCAGGCACAGATTTATAGGTTAAATGTCATTAGAAAAATTTCATTATTGGGTAGGATATATTGGAAGTGGTGGCAATGGTTGAACTTCATTTGGTCTAAGCCACAAACTAAATTTGATGGGAGTGCAAACATAACAACGCAATTCCACTCTAAAACAAGACACATATTACTTGCATACAGTGTTTTAAATTTAAAATGATGGCTTACTTGGGCCTCTCTACTGGAGTTAGTAGAAGCTGGACCTACAAAAATAGGTGGAGTGGTCGAATGATATTACTTTAGCATATTCATTTCTTATTTGCTATCCCCATCCCAGCAGTTTGGGTTAATATACTTACTCTGCAATAATTCACTAATCAAATTCAGCATTTCTTTTGGAGAGACTGCAGCGGTGGCTCCAGTGCCTGACTTCTGAGTTTTCACTCTGCTTTTCTTCCCCATCTTTGAACTTCAACAGTTAGCAAAATAAACAGAGATTGCCTGTTAAAATCTATGCTTTCTTTTTAAATAGTTACTTATCAAATTCACTTTAACCACGGATGCCAACGCACTGTATCACTTGAGAGGGGGGAAATAATGGTAGATAAACAAATAATGTGAAGACTTCTTAGGAAAAAATAATACTTTTGAACAGTGATTCACAGACATTATTCCTTCAAATATTATGGGTTTCATGTCCCAGAAGCCCAGACCACCAATGATTTCAAATGCTGACAGCAGAAGTCTAAAACACCTGGAGTATTAAAATTTGAGGACCACTGTTCTAGAATAACTGTTTTAAACCACATCAGTAATGCATAAAATTAAAGTGCAAAGCACTGATAGCTATTATGGGCAGAACTGCACATAGCACACATTTGGCTAGCATAAATATATGCATAAATGAAGTTGGGCTTCATCCTCATAAAAACAGATACTCTTTAGCAGTAGAGGAATAAGCAGCAGCATTACAACATTCAACTACAAATGTATTATTGCAGAAACAGTAAACTTGTCTACTATTAACTCTGAAAATTGATTGATTTCAATAGATTTTAAATTCACACATTAAGGGCTGAGACAATGAGTTAGGAAAAGTAACGCCTACCTGAACAAGCAACGAGCACTTAAAGTGCTTTATCTTGGAAAACTACAGAGTTCTCTAAAGAAGAAACTATTAATGGTGACAAATGTGTTTGGGTACATGCACCTAAAGTACATATCCAAAAATAGAGAATGTAGCAAACTTGGCACAAAGAAGCAAGAGTTTAACCAATCTCCCACTCGCTGTCACAGGCAAAGTTCTTGTGTTGTGTTTAGCTTTGAACTTCTGTTCCACCAAAAATCTCTCCTTAATGAGATACAAATATATTTTCTTCCCTCCCACACACCACCTTTAGTGAACAAAAATGTGCATTCAGTACCTTCCCCCAAAAGGCACTCATTTGCAATGAATAAATATTTTTGCAGCAAATAAATGTTTGCCCATGTATGATTCTGCACCTTTATTTATTACAGTGTGACTGCAAAGATATATTATGTTAATATTAGGCAAAATGTGTTTTACTCTAAAGCTGAACTGATGTACAACTCACGGTATTTATGCAAATATAATATCTCAGAGACATCAGAAAAGCAAAACAAAGAAAATAATTACAGCACAGCTAAAAAGGATTTAAGTTATTGAAATGCAAAAGTTAGAATATTAGGATATTATAAGAGAATACATATAATTTCACTGTCATCTATACAGAGCTATCCATGTAAATGGCACTTTACAAACAAATTAAAGGGCAAATATGTTTCCAACAGAAGTTGAGGTTGTAGTTAGAAAATGTTTTATGATTAATAAAAATTGTGCCATTTATTCTTGATCTGTAGTCAGAAAAAAAATCAATACTTTGACTAGCAAATATTGAGGCTGCACCTCTATGCTCTGGCGACTGGTAACAAGCCCAATTAAATCCAATTGTACTTACTTCAGATCAGAAATTACAAGGGTTCCTTTGCCAGGTGATAAACTTTTCTGGGGCTACTTAAATATATATACCAACATGGGATTTGAGAGGATGTCATATTGAGGAGGGGGTAAGCTTGTTTTCTGCTGCTCTAAAGACTAAGACATGGAGCAATAATTCAAAATGCAGGAAAAGGGATTCATTCCAACTAAACATTAGGAAGAACTTCATGATGGCAAGAACTGCTGAATAGTAGAATATGCTGCCTCGGAATGTGGGAAGTCCCCTTCTCTGGAGGTTTTTAAGCAGAGGCTAGATGGGCATCTGTTGAAGGTGCTTCACATCACAGGAGATTGGACTGGATGGCCGCTTCCAACTCCATGAATCTATAAATCTATGTAAAATCTCTAGACATATAGAAAACTGGCATACCTAATAACAGAGTTCAGACTAACCTTCCTCCTGATATTCTATATTCTAAGTGCAGGAAGCTATTTTTCCTAATTTGAGCTATTATTAGGGTGGGATGGGGGCAAAATCTACCTTGACTAAGAACTAGCAGAAATAAATATTCACTATAGATACTTCAGGAATACTACTTTTAAAAAACATATTATTGAGAAAAGAGAAAACAAAAAATGTAAGATATCATGGTGGGCTATGCAAACATAAACTGTTAATTGTTTTAAAAGTGGCCATCTGCAGAAAACCTTACCCTTTAAATAAAAATTTGAACAAGCAGCTATGTCTCTCATTCCTCCCCATCAGTCTTAATGTCTAACAGATACAGGAAATCCTAGTTACAAACTCGTAACTTGGGGCCTGACTGTATACATACAATATGTCAGTTACTTGGCTTTATAATGCCAGAGGAAAGAAACCTTCTGCACCTGTCTGAAAGGCCCATGCTATGTCTAATGAAAAATTCAGTCATTGAATTTCCTCAGAAAAATATGTGCAAATAATAATGATCCAATAATACATTTGTAAATGTGAAATACAGGCAGTCCCCAAGTTATGAACAAGTTAGGTTTTGTTGGTTTGTTCTTAAGTTGAATTTGTATGTAAGTTGGAACAGATTTTTTAAGTGTAACTCCAGCCATATATATATTATCAATTAATGCAAATCAGTTAATAATAATCATACTCAAGTTATAGCCAGATTACTAAGTTTCAGTATAAAACTCAGAGGCCAAATTGTGTACAAGAAAATATAGTACATTAAAAACTAAGATTCTTTGAAATAAAACTTAATCTTCAAAAAATCAACTTCCCTGATAGACAATTAGCAAACTAGGAAATTTGTGCATTAGCCTAAATATGCTAGAAAATTTTGCTAAAGTCTTTGAAGGTATATGACCAATATGCAATTGTACTTTTCTGCATTCTTTTTCCATCTGATTCCACCCACACAACTGTTCATCATCAGTACATTTTGCATCTGAGGTGGGAATACTTTACTCCATTAGGGCATATGAGGAGATGGATCGTAACCCACAAAAATCAATTAGTTGTAAAGCAACCATAAGACTCCTTTCATCACCTTTTCTTCTTTAATACACTATTTTAACTTGTTATTACCAAACTCTGGTTTGCAATGTTGAAAAGAAAGGAAAAGAAAGGGCACATTTACACTGACTACTTAATGGGGTTTGAAGGCAGCCTGAGAACATGGTGTTTAAATTACGCAAGTAATGGATATGCACAACGATGTGCATGAATGGCTTTAACATGGAATAAGAAAAGTTGGGGAATACTCCAAAATACAGGAATGGTATGCAGATGAAAATGGACCTAAAGACTCTGAAGACATCAGATCTTCTCTGATCTTGGAAGCTAAGGAGCGCCTGACCTGATTAATGCTTGGATGGGAGATTGTCAGGGAAAATCAGGTTCTGTAGGCTATATTTCAGAGGAAAGCAATGGCAAATCATCTCTGAGTATTTCTTGCATGTGAAATTCATAAGGTTGCTGAAAAATTGAAGGAACATGCATACACATGTGACAAATATCCAGGCTTAGTTATAGAAGAGCACAAGGTGTTGGGCTTGCAGCCAAATACCTATGGCACAAGAACTAAATTAGTTAACATACATCTAGTTGTCATTTTTAAAGTCTCAAGGAATTACAAAACCAAAGACCCAAATGCTGTAGGTCTGAATACAAGGTGCAAGAGCAAATTTCACTGGATTGCAAAAGTTGTTACAGCACAAAGGAATGAAATTTTACCCTGCAATGGGACAATACTCTCTGTTGTATAGGAATTTAACAAGATGAACTGCTTTTTACTGCAGGGGGAAAATCAGATTTAAATAACTGATTTAAACCAATGTGAATTCAATCAATACAGGCTAATATATTGTAGCCAGTCCTCTACATTTGCTAGAGTCAGGGGCACAGGTTCCCATGAGAGCAAAAAACTGCAAATAAAGAAATTGCTTTTTAAAAAATCTGAGAGACCACCTTTCTAGAAATCTCTATGTCTTCCAGCATGGCTAGAGAAAGTTGACCATAGAGTCACTCTGGAAACTCAGATTCTTAGAGAAAACATTTTAACATCAAATCCATAAAAGTCTAAGCCACATAGAGGGGATTAACTGGAATTTGAACTGAAATCCAGCTTCAACAATTCAAAATTAATGTATTTCCTTAGCATATGTATATTCTAACTTGTGTCTCTAACAATAAGAACAGATGTATTTAGTTACCACTTAAGTTTTACACAACCTGAATCCAAATGTCTTACTTAGCTGCTTATTGTATTGTAAACCTGAACCTGCATATACACTGGGAAACAAGCACATGGTGTTCAACACTGGTGCTTTTCCAGTAGCTCTCAGCAAATTTCAATTGCACCATCCCTGCAATCCTTCTGAACTTGTCATCTTTGCGAGATGCAAACAGTATCCATGTGTAGAACTTGGGAAAACTGCTGACAGATACAATAGTTGATGTTATATATGCTTATGTTTAAATTGTCTAAATCTGCTCCAGCTCTTTATTTATTAAGGACATATATTATAACAGAGCCATTGTGATAAGAACTCAAAGTCATATCTGCATTTAAAAGCCTTTTAAAGAGGCTTCTCAAACTTGCTGCATAGGATGTGATGAACTGTGACTATCATTATCCCTAGGCAGCCTGTAGCTGGACTTGGAAAAAAACCCCTAAATTTTACCACTACCAAGATTGAAGTTAAATAGAGCCTGTTTGGAAAAAACACTCAAGAATAAATATTTGTAACCTTTCTAAGTACTCTGAATACAGCCTGTCAAATCCTTTCCAAATCCCTTTTAATTGCTTTCAAAGTCCAAACTCCTATCAAGTTAATCATTTATTGAATATAAGATTCAAACAAGGTTGTAATTTTATAAAGATAAAAATGCTTCTTCAAAACACCACTTAAAAACACGCTTGTCACACTTGTACAACAGAACCAGCTACGGATCTGCAGAAACCCTGGCTTGTCATGAACATGTAGTGTGCTGCAGCTTGCAATCAGAGCAGCTAAACAAATGTCTTTATTTTGTTGGGAAGGGATAAACCAGTGAAGGGTAGCTGCCAGCTGTGAGACATAACAAACCAACTGTAGGGTGAAGCTCCATGCTTTGTTCAGCCTACCCTAAGCAAGAGTGATCAAGCAGCATGCACCACCACCTGCTTATTCATGACAAGCCAGAATTTCCATGGATCTCTGGCTTGTCACAGCACAATAACTTCAGCAGAAAAAATATGCAGAAAGCAAGGCTAAATATTTTGGAGTTTTGGCTGAGTGCGGAAATTAGTATCTAAGACAAGTTGCGCTTTGAACCCTATGATTCTTTTACTTAGCAAGATGAGTCCTGTAATCCCCCAAAGATCAAGTATACAAGGAAGAGACAACAAAAGGTTTAACTTCCAATATGGTCCATGTCTTGAAACTATACCTCCTTAACTATTGGTCCAGAAGGCCATCCTGTCAGTTGTGGTCAAAAGGATATTTCTGAGAAGCAAGTAAGCTTGGCAAGAAGAAAGAACTTAAGAACACCAACATCAGCCGATACGTTTTGCAACATCCTCAAATTAGTACTTTGGCTGATGTAACTGATAGTGAAGCTACTCCCTCAGCTTCCTTTCATAAACTGAATGGCTGTCTACTACACACTGATTAAACTAGGTATTCTGATTTAAGAGGAATTCTGATAGCATGAGTTGTAACAGCAGCATTTTGGATAACAGTTTTCCTGGTGAATTCTCTTTTAACAAAGGAGTCAAAATTAAGTTTTAGGAACTTTGCATAGCAAAGTTCTTGTCAACTCCCAGAAAAACAACTTCTATCTTATCAAGATTGTACAAAATGTATGCTATCTTACTGAATTGACTGCAAGTGTAAACTTGATATCTGACAGGTTTTTTTATACTGCATGTAGTTTTTCTCATTTATCTATGGCCATTAGAATCAATTAAGATTTTGATGGCATACACTTCATAAAACAGAAGAACATATCTACAAAAGCTAGAGTATCAGCTAAATGAAATGAGCATACTATCTGTAAAAATTGCATAAAATCAACCACACATTTCTAGTTTTCAGACATAAAGAGATCACAAGTGAACTTGGAGGAAGAAAATGTGAACCATCTTTTCATTTTGAGACAGCACTTGTTTGTTAGGGTTCTGTTGTTCTGTCTTTTACAATAGTTTACAATTGCTAAATAAACACATGTTAACACAAGCAAAACCGCCAAATAGAAGCCTTTTGACATTTTCCCAGACAATGACTCTGATACCAGAACACAAAGTAAGACCCTAACATAAAACATATTGTCCACTATGGAAAAACTTTTATAATTCAAAACTTTCACATAAAGGATTCCTACAGCTAATCTAATTAAAAAAAACTTCCACAAAAGCAAATCCTTACATTATTACATTATTATAAGCACTATAAAGGATATGGAACAAGAAAAAACTTTAAGAATTCAATGAATTAAGATAGCCACCATTTTACTAAAAAGGAACACTAAGGCATAATAATAGAGCAGCTTGCCCATCTTTTTTCTGCTCACATTGCCATTCTTTGAGAATACTTAAGTAGAGGTCTACTCAGCTGAATTTAAAAAAAATAATAGAATTGAGATTTTACAAAATGTTAGAAAACCATCTATTACAAAAGTTTAAAAAAATACACTACAGTTAAGATACTACTCTACCATCGCCAGCACAGGCATGCAATGTCTCTATCACTCTAGTGTTATTAAGTAAATGGGTTCCTGGTTACACACCAAACTATACTCACTATAAGAATTAACAAAGAGTCAGCAGGGTATCATATAAATACATAAATTCAAAGACACTAACCCACCTTTGAAAAAAGATAAACTTGAGAGAAGAATGTAAAGTGTGTTTCATGTGAATGTACAATTATAAACACACCTGAAGAAGACTAAGTCGAAACCGGTCGTGTGTGTGTGTGTGTTCTACATGCTCTTCAGTTTCAACGGATTGATTTAACAAATGAAAATTTATGTATAGGGCAAACATTGTTCAGTTATATATCCATTTTGATGTATGGAACATTATATCTGTTTATTGACCATTTACTAGTGCATATCATTGTACTTGTGGGTTTATATTAGTTTGGTGACTATCACTCTAGTGCCCAAGATCATAGCATCTGGGGGCTCTTCCACACAGCCATATACCCCAGACTATCAAGGCAGAAAATCCCACAATATCTGCTTTGAACTGGGTTATTTGAGTCCACACTCAGATAATGTGGGATTTTTTGCCTTGATATTCTGGGATATAGGGTTGTGTGGAAGGGCCCCGGGGGCTCTTCCACACAGCCATATACCCCAGAATATCAAGGCAGATAATCCATAATATTTGCTTTGAACTAGATTATCTGAGTCCAAGCTGCTATAATCCAGTTCAATGTGAATTTTACACAGCTGTGTGGAAGGGGCCTAAAAAGTATATGCATACATATACTAAAGGGGCCTAAAAAGTATATGCATACATACGTACTAAAGTGATGAACATATTACAAACTGAAATCATGTGAACATATAAAGTATGATTTCTTTATAGTGCTAACACAGCAAATGAAAATGGAGCATGCACGTTAGAAGCAGATGCAGTCACTCCTCAAGACATATTTGGCTATTGGTAATTTAAAAGTGGAAAATGGACATGCAAGTTTAGTTGAGAGACAAAGTCTAAAATACCTTTAGACTAAATACAAATATACTGAGTATGAAATTAAACAAAGCTAAAACCATAATTTGGAAGAGTATGTAACTGGAAAGTTACAATTTAGGCCTCTTCTATACTGCTATATAATCCAGATTATCAGAGCAAATAATTTTATCTGGCAGTGTAAAAGGAGCCTTAAAATACTAACGGTTCAGGGAAAGAATGAGAGCTGTATGTGTAAGACAAGATTCTAGTGAACAATTGCACTCAGCATTATTATTTTTTAAAAAAACCCAAAAGAAAGGGACATGGACTGTCAATATGCTTGTGACAGAAACAGAGGACTGAATAAACATTCATAGGATTTCACTGTCACTTGCCAAGAAACTACAGGGTGCAGACAACAAAAAGGGAAATCAAAAGTCTTAAAACTGGTATAGAAGTATTAGTGTGAGGGCGCATTTAACTAAATAAAAGCATAAAAGGGGCAATGCAACAACTAATTATGATAGTCAGGAAAGCGTATACTGAAACTGACAGGGAATCCATGGGAGAGATTAATTAACAAAGTGAGGCAAAGTGTGTATCTACACTGCAGAACTAATGCAACCTGACTTTATCTGTCATGGTTCACGGCTATGGAATCCTGGGATTTGTAGTTTGATAAGGCACCTAAACTCTTTGGCAGAGAGTTTAACACAGTATAAAACTACAACTTCCATTATTCCTTAGTATTGAGCCAGGGCAGTTAAAGTGGTGTCAAACTGTATGAATATTACAGTATAAATGCATCCTAAGAATGTAGGACAGAAAAGAAGAATGGGGGCTTCACACTAACACTGTGTTAGGCTAGTTTATGACAAACTGCACTGGAGGCTCTAAAGGCTAACATATACAGTCATAATAAATCACAAAGCAAACCATGAATTTATGGGATGTGATTTTATTGAGAGGGGAAAGGACACAAGCAAGCAGATGAAGAGCCATGGAGCTGAGAAATACTGTAGCAAAGAACTGGACAGCAGGGCTAGTAAAAAGACAGGACTGATTCACAGACCTACAATAAAAAAGCTTTCCCCAAAATTGTTGTTTTGGTTAATATATCTTTGGGTGCTAAGTTAGGCTGGATACATACTGCCTTATAATGGAGGTTTAACTACAGGCAGTCTCCAAGTTACGAACAAGATAGGTTCTGCAGGTTTGTTCTTAAGTTGGATTTATTTGTATGTCAGAATAGGTACATTTTTAAAGTGTAAGTCCAGCCAAAAAGGGCGTTGACCCTTCCCTATGCTATATATAGCTTTTTCTGTCTCTGCCCCTGTGATATTTCACCTCTTTCTGTCCCTGGGATAATTGGATTTTGAAATTTTTGGCTCTTTGTGGAAACAAGGATTGGTGATAAAGAGTCAGTGAAGACCCATTTCCCCATAATAACTCTGTTCAGTAGTGAATTTCCCTTCCAAGGGATAGATTTCTCTCACTTCCTGTTGTCTCACCCCCTTTCTTAACTATGAGTCGTTTGTAAGTCGAATGTTTGTAACACAGGGACTTCTGTACATTATATGGACAGTGTAAATCCATATACTTCAGTTTGAATGGCACTGCACTGCATTATATGGGTCTACACCAAGGGTGGAAAACTCGTTTTCTTTGAGGGTCAAATCAGCCTCATGGTTGCTTTCAAACGGCCATTGAATCCACGGACAGAGAATGTGTGGATACAGAGAGCCAAGTATATGTATTTTTTACATAGTGGTTGGTGTTTTAATTTTTATCCAATTTGGGTCCCCAGATGTTATTGGAGACAACTCCCTTCACTTTTGATGATCTGCCATGCAGACTAGGGATAATGGGAATTGCAACTCAACGGCACCTGTGATTCTGAGGTTGGGGAATGCTTAAAGGACATTTTAGAGTCAGACATTATATGCACTAATGTTGTATCTCGACTCAAAGCTCACTCTCCTGACTAAACAGAACAAATTGCAGCCTTCCAGATGTTTAACTGGTTTGCCTCCATGGTGCAATGTGTCTTTAAACCCAGTACAATTTTTAACCTGTGTATTTATTGTGATATTGTTTTTTAATTTTTTTGTTTATGCTTATTGGTTATATATTATGTCTTGTCTTTTTGGTTTCTGCTTATGTGTGTTTTGTGACTTGATTCTGTTCTGTTGTGAGCCGCCCTGAGTCCTTGTGGAGAGGGGGCGGGATATAAATAAAGTTTATGATTTATTATTATTTTTTACACAACAAGATTAGTACACAGCCAAAAATCCCTATGCTGACTTTTGTATTGCATCACACATCGGACACCTCCCAAGTATCTAGGACTATGTGATGTATCAGCGAATAATGCGTGCAGATTCAAGTAGGGTGGCCTTTTGCAGCTGATAGATGGTAATTTTGTCAGTGCTGATTCTTTACAAGTGCTGGCCAAGGTCTTTAGGCACTGCACCCATTGTGCTGATCACCACTGGGACCACCTTTACTGGCTTGTGTCAGAGTCTTTGTGCATTAATTATTATTGTCATTGTTGTTATTATTACTGCTGTAATAATAACTTCCATCAGCTCTAATCATGATGCTGAATGATGTGGAACACAGGTATTAATAGTCCAGCATCTCGAGGGCCACATAACAAGACATGGTGGGCTGGATCCTTGAGTTTGACACATTAACATATAACACAGTTCAAATAGCAGTGTAGACCCAGCCTTAGAAAAGCATAAGATGGACAGTTCTTTCGCAAACTTCATGACTTAACAAATCCCTGCATTATAGGGAAAAGGTGGGATCAAAAAGAAAAATAGTAATAAAGCTAAGTCAACAAATAAATGATTGGGTTGATGTGGGTTTTCCTGGCTGCATGGCCATGTTCCAGAAGCATTCTCTCCTGACATTTCATCCACATCTTTGGCAGGCATCCTCAGAGGTTGTGAGGTCTGTTGGAAAAATATGCAAGTGGGCTTTATATATCTGTGGAAGGTCCAGGGTGGGAGAAAGAACTCTTGTCTGCTTGAGGCAAGTGTGAATGGTGCAATTTGCCAGTTTGATTAGCACTGAATTGCCTTGCTGCTTCGAATTCCCCTGTTTTCTGAGTGTTCTTTATTTACTGCTCTGATTTTAGAGTTATTTAATAGCCAGATTTTATTCATTTTCATGGTCTCCTCCTTTCTGTTAAAACTGTCCAAATGCTGGAGGATTTCAAGGACTTCTCTGTGTGAAAACTGAGGAATTTCATACATGAAACAATCAGGACCAGCTAACATCTCCCAAAAAAGGATTCCTCCAGGCAGGAAGAAGCCAAACTTTGGAGCTGCATGGTTATTCAATACTAATCAAGCAGGCCAATTGCACATTCACACTTGTATCAACTTGCAGAGTTTTCCTACAGACCTCACAACCTCTGAGGATGCCTGCCATAGATGTGGGTGAAACGTCAGGAGAGAATGCTTCTGGAACATGGCCATACAGCCTGGAAAACTCACAACCCAGTGATTCTGGCCATGAAAGCCTTCGACAACAAATAAATAATTCTTTCATGAAGTCACATTTTACACATGTCAAGCCACGTTGTGAAAGCATTTTTGGGGGAATATGTAATGCTAAATTCCTTTAACCCAGAATACATTTTTAGGAAAAATAAAGAGTTCTTATGACACCCCCAACATTTTGCAAGGCCTGTAAATTGGAGGGAAAGAGGGGCGGGAGGGAGACCTTTAGTGATGAGGCTGTTATTCCAAATGAACACGAAGTCGCGTGTCAAAGAAGGCTCGTGTGAAGGGAGGGCGGGGATGAGTGATGGGGTTCTTGAGGCCCTCACAGATGCGTGTTTTCGTGAGGTGGGGAAAGTGGCCCAGGCCCAGTTACCTCTGCCTGAGATGACATCCAGAAGTGTGCGCAGCGAAGCAAGGGGAGAGAGGAGGGGCCTTCCCGCCGTTACCTTCTCTTTTGGTCGACGACCCCCGCGAATCCTCTCACCGGGCGGAAAAGGGGAGAGGCGGCGGCGCGGGCGGCCGCGGAGCCAACCACAGCCCCACCACGCGCATGCGTACAAACACGCCCTCCCTCCCTCAATCGTCCCTACTGGACCCTCCTGTATGCCCGTATCCCAAGCAAAAACGCCCAGGGTCCCTTCGTGACTGGGATTGGTTCCCTCTTATGGCACTCTGGACCGCAGACCAATCCGATCTCACCGTTTATTTTTTCCCCTCCTATCGCAAAGAGGGGTGGGGCGCGCGGGAGGAGGGAAGGAAGAAGGTGTTAGAGCGGACGCCAATCACAGAGCCATCGTGCGCATGCGTATACACACTCTCACTCCCCCCCCTTTTGAAGCTTCCTTCGTAGCTGCGATTGGCTGACACTGATAGCACTCCGAACGGCTGGGCAATCCGAGCTCATTTCCCCTCCTCTCGCAAAGAGAGGCGGGACCGACGAGTGGGTGGAGCGGAAAAGCGAACAGCGCCACCGTGCGCATGCGTACATGCACGCTCACGCCGTCGGTCCCACAGGGCACACACATCGCTTATACAGGTCCTCCTATTAGGCCCGCCTCACAGGTCTCTTTCGTGGCGGCTATTGGTTTCTACTTTTAGCACCCTGGTTGATTGGCCAATCCGGTCCCAAGACCTGTTCTTTCCTCCTATCGCAAAGAGGGGCGGGGCATGTGGAAGAACCCACTGTGCGCATGGGTATAAATACTTGCACTCCCAGTCCTCCTCCTGTAGGCCCGCTTCCCAGGGTATAAACAATTAGGCTGCGATTGGTTCTCAATAATAGCACTCAGGATTTATTGACCAATCCGGTGCATGCGCTAGGCGTAAGAGAAGGGGAAGAACCCACTAAGAGTCAAACCCCCTCAGGGAAGGAGGGAGGGACGTGAATCACATTCTCATTGGTGGGGAATATTCATTTGGACCCGCCTACTTTGCTTTTTTTTTCTTGGCTCACCGTCGTTATTGGCGGGAGTATTGACGTCGCGGAGACAATCCGCGCTTTCTGCGCTTGCGCATGGAAGAGGAGGCGGGGTCAAGTGTCCACAGGAAAGAGAGTGGGGTGATAAGTTCTCTCGCGCGAGCCGACTGACTGACGTCGGCAACGGCTTTGCTCAGGGTTTTCCAAGATGGCTCCGTGCTGGCGCGATTGAAGCTCCATTGCGTGTGAGATCGGTGAGTATCTCCGGCCCCTGAGTGACCGGACGAGCGAATGTCTCTGAGGGAGAAGGTTGAACAAAGGCCGAGGGAATCCTGAGGGTGAAAAACAACGAGGCTGTTAGGAATGGTGGGAGCTGAATTCCAAAACACCTGGACATTGGATAGCATTGAGAAGGGTTCACATCTCTATGGTGTTCGTTTTTCTGCCTGTGCCCCTGTTCAGAGGATTTCACCTCACTTTCTGTCCCTGTGAGAATTGGATTTTGGAAAATGTGGAAAAGACTCTGCTACTCTTTTTCACCTAATTCCAAGGAAGCTCCCCAGGTCTTGGACCAGTGTCTGGCAGCTGTGATGGACTGGATGAGGGCCAACAAGCTAAAGCCTAATCCAGACTAGACAGAGGTCCTCCTGGTCAGTCACAAGGCTGATCAGGGTATAGGGTGGCAACCTGTGTTCAACGGGATTACACTCCCCCAGAAGACAGTCTGGGGGTCCTCCTGGACTCAGCGCTGACGCTTGAAGCTCAGGTGTCAGTGGTGGCCCAGAGGGTTTTGACACAGCTAAAAGTTGTGCGCCAGCTGTGACCGTACCTTGAAAAGCCTGACCTGGTCACGGTGATCCATGCCTTAGTTATTTTATGAATAGTTGTTAATGGTTTTAAATATGTTGCTGTTTTATTGATCTGTTTGGCATTGAATTTTGCCGGTTGTTGTAAGCTGCCCTGAGTCCCCTCGGGTGAGAAGGGCAGGGTAGAAATGTTGTAAATAAATAAATAAATTAGTTACATCCAGGATGGATTACTGCAATGCACTCTACATGGGGCTACCTTTGAAGACTGCTCAAAAACTGCAATTAGTGCAGAGGTCAGCAGTCAGATTGCTAACTGGGGCTGCTTATAAGGGAGCATCTACTTCTTTATTCGGTCAGTCGTTTCCAACTCTTCGTGACCTCATGGACCAGTCTGCGCCAGAACTCCCTGTCCGTCACTGCCCCCCCGGTTCCTTCAAGTTCATGCCAGTAACTTCAAGGATACCGTCCATCCGTCTTGCCCTTGGTCGGCCTCTCTTCCTTTTCCCTTCCATTTTCCCCAGCATCATGAACTTTTCCAAACTTTCCTGTCTTCTCATGATGTGGCCAAAATATTTCAACTTTGCCTCCAATATCCTTCCCTCCAGTGAGCAGCCGGGCATTATTTCCTGGAGGGTGGACTGGTTGGTTCTTCTTGCGGTCCAAGGCACTCTCAGGATTTTCCTCTAGCACCAAAGTTCAAAAGCATCTATCTTCCTTCTCTCAGCCTTCCTTATGGTCCAGCTCTCGCACCCATAAGTTACTATGGGGAATACCATTGCTTTGACTATGCGGACCTTCGTTGCCAGTGTGATGTCTTTGCTTTTCACTATTTTGTCAAGGTTGGCCATTGCTCTCCTCCCAAGAAGTAAACGTCTTCTGATTTCCTGGCTACAGTCTGCTTGTGCAGTGATCTTCGCGCCTAGAAATATAAAGTCTGTCACTGCCTCCACGCTTTCTCCTTCTATTTGCCAGTTGTCAATAGGTGTGGTTGCCATAATCTTGGTTTTCTTCATGTTTAACTGCAGCCTGGCTTTTGCACTTTCTTCTTTCACTTTGGTGATGAGGCTCCTCAGCTCCTCCTCACCTTCAGCCATCAGAGTTGTATCATCCGCATACCTAAGGTTGTTAATGTTTCTTCCAGCAACTTTAACTCCAGCCTTGGACTCGTCAAGCCCTGCACATCGCATGATGTGTTCATAGGGAGCATACTATGCCTCTATTGAAGCAGCGCCACTGGTTGCCAACAAATTTCCGGGCCCAATTCAAAGTGCAGAGTATCGCCTACAATGCTCTATATGGTTCAGGTCCAGCCTGTCTTCATGACCGCCAGTTCTTTTTATGAACCGGCATGGACTCTGAGGTGCATCGGGGAGGCCCTTCTCTCAGTCCCACCGCCTTCACAAGTACAGTTGGTGGGGACGAGGGAGAGGGCCTTCTCGGTGGTGGCCCCCTGGCTCTGGAACGCCCTCCCAAAGGAAATTAGGCTGGCCCCCACCCTCTAATGTTTTTGGTCCAACCTAAAAACTTGGCTCTTTAACCAAGCTTTCCAATGGATACAGAGCCCAAAAGGTTCAAATTGTAGACCCATTGATTTTTTCACTGAAAGTACTTTATATGACTGGTTGGTTGTTATTCATTTTATATTTATAATTACCATAACATTTTATTGATGTATATTTTAGGGTTGTTTGATTTTACTGCGGTATTGTAATGTATTGATGATGCGAATTATGTTTCTCTTTGATATTGACATATCTGTATTTCTTGCACCATAGGTATTTTTACATTATGAGAGCTTTGTAAGCCACCCCGAGTCCTTTATGGGAGATGGTGGTGGTGTGGAAATAAAGTTGTTGTTGTTGTTGTTGTTATTGCTATTCCTATTATTGTTCTGGAAACAAGGATTGGTGAGAAAACTTCAGTGGAGACACCTTTTCTCTATAATAACTCTTACAGGAGTGAATTTCCCTTCTGTGGGGTAGATTTTTCTCACCCTTGTTCTTAACTATGAGTTGTTTAGCCAGATTTTTGTAACTCAAGGACTGCCTGTACAGGTGCTAAGAGAAATACAAATAAGAACAACAATATTTTTATTTACTACCTGCCTCTGCGTACAGCTGAAGGCAGAGCACAACATAGTTATAATACATTATCATACTGAAATATATTCCATAAAAACCCATATTAAAACATGTTTCTGTGTATATTAAAATACATGGGACAAAAATAAGAATATAAAAAACCATAGAATTTGTATTTAGAATCTTGGGCTATTGGATTATGACCTGTTAGGATCATAACTTATTGGGTAGCAGAGTTTCAGGAGTGTTACTTTAGTTTAATAGTTAATGGAAGATCATTGGGTGCATAAATATCTTGTTTCTATTCAATGCTCTCAGCAGACAAAGATTCAAGTAAACTTCTTTAAAATAACATGTTTGTTTTACTCACTTCATGTATTTAAATATACAGGTACATTTCTTGTCAGGTTAAGCTTTAAAATGTTTCAGTTTGTATCTTTAATTTATAATCTTTAACAGTCTCTTCAAAACTATATTACTTTGTACAGTTCTCTTTCATAACAGTCTATTTCTAAGGAACTCAATCCTCGTCTGATTTCTAATTTTCAACCCTGGCTTCTGTACTCAAACAGACACAAGCATCAACTGTCATTCCTCAACTGTCATTCTTTTTTAAACTGCATTCTAAACAGTCACTGAACCAGTCACATGGTCTGCAGCTCCTCCCACTGCCTCAAGTATATAGAGCTAAGAAAACTGCAAACCAAAGAAGACATATACTTCAGGACATTTCTTCTTTGTTCACTTTTTAAATGCTTGTATTAAATTTAAATATGTGAAAAAATATTAAGAACTTGATATATTCTCAACATTTTTCCCCCAAAGGTCCTGAAGTCATTATACATAAAGCAGGTTGTTGAAAACAGGAAGGGTTCTACATCAATAAATGAAGGAAAACAAGGAAAACTCTAGTCCTTCTGTATCTTCGGCAAACCTGGATCACGCAAAACCATGCTGGTACTGGGATAAGAAAGATTTGGCTCATACACCGTCACAATTGGAAGGACTTGATCCAGCTACTGAAGCAAGATACAGAAGAGAAGGTGCTCGTTTCATATTTGATGTGGGAACCCGTTTAGGACTGTATCCTTTGATTTAGTGTGCTGCACAATTTCTTGCATATGATAATGCAATTAAGACTAATGATAGTCTCAGTTTTATTATCTTTATATATATACTAGCTTGGAGACCTGGCGATGGCCGGCTTATTTGAAAAAGGCATGATTTATCTTTGAATGTTAGGTATTCTCAGTTTGGAGTGGGTTAACTACAATTCCCAGAATCGTGGGTCAATCCTCCCCAAACCCTGCCAGTATTCAAAGTTGACCATTTTGGGTCTGTGTACCAAGTGTGGTCCAGATCTGTCATTGGCTGGTCATCACTTGGCTGCAGTGCTCTCTGGATGGGGGTGAACTACTACAACTCTCAGATTCCAGGGGTAATTGTCCCAAAACATGTCAGTACCCACAGCAGGCTATGTTGAGTCTGTGCCAAGTGTGGTCCAGATCTGTCGTTGGCTGGGCTCAGTGCTCTTTGGATGCAGGTGAACTACAACTCCCAAAATCAAGGCCCATTCCCACAAATCCCTGCAGTATGTTCAGTTGGTCATGAGGCTTCTCTGTGCAAAGTTTGGTCCCGGACCATTGTCGGTGGGGGTCACTGTTTCTCTGGATACAGGTGAACTATAACTCCCTTTCCCCCAAACTTGTCCAATATGCTCTTTTGGTTATGGGGGCTCTGTGTGCCAAGTTTGGTCCTGGTCCATCATCGGAGAGGTTCGGAGGGCTCATTCATTGCAGGTGAACTATAAATCCCAGTACCTACTACTCCCAAATGTCCAAGCAAATTCCCCTCAAAATCTACCAGTATTCAAATCTGGGCATATCGGGTCTGCATGGCAAGTTTGGTCCAGACCCATTATTGTTTGGGTTCATAGCGTTCTGGGTGTAGGTGAACTACAACTCCTCTAAATTACCCAGTAGGAGTCACAGTGCTCTGACTTGATGCAGGGTGAACTACAACTTCCACCATGTGGAGTCAATCCCCCAAACTCCTCCAGGAAGTGTAGTAGTGCTGTGTTTGTTTTGCAGACAGATTTGAAAAGGAAGGACAGTAGGCAGGGTCAAGCAAATTTTACACCAATGGAGAACCCTGGGATGCCTGCCTGTGGTGGAGGGCAATGCAAAATCTAGGATGAAATGGTCCCCAAATGAAAACATTCCTTGGGTTGTGGGCCGTAGTATTTGGGGAGGACATTGGCAGGGGTTGGGCTACATATTCATGGAGCTCGCTGTAACCGCAATGTCAGTGGAAAAGAGTGACTTGCTGTCTCCTCAGCACTGGGAACTGTAGCCTGTTTGTAGAGGCCGGAGGCTGACTGTGTGAGCAGACACCTGTGCCACATACGGGTTTTTACTTTTATTATAGATATAGATAGATATAGATGTGTATAAAATTTTAATGCCTTTGTTAGAATTCAAATCAGTGTACGCTGTTAGGCTCTGAAACTGCTTCCCTAGAGAAAGCTTCAGTGGAGACACCTTTTTCCATAATAATTTTTCCAGGAATGAATTATCCCTTCAGACGGTAGATTTTTCTTACTTCCTGTTGTTTCACCCCTGTTCTTTACTATTAGTCATTTGTAAGTTGGATGTTTATAACACAGGGACTGCCTGTATACCGAAACAGTGTGAGAACACTGGTGTAGACATGGACATAAATGTTAGAGGAACTTATTATATAATTTAAATTATAAAAAACTGTGTTTTAAGTGTCAGACAATGGCCTGTTAGAATAAGAATTTGCTGTCTTCCAGAGTTATTGGAGTTAAACAAAACACCTAACATTAAGTGTCTTACAAATTATTGTACATTGCAGGTATCTTTAGACACAGTTCTTTGTGTTATAACTTGCAATAAAGTCTGCAGACTTCACTTTCCCCCAAAACCAGCACACTTAATAAGAAAAAGTACAGTAGAGTCTCACTTATCCAAGCTAAACGGGCCGGCAGAAGCTTGGATAAGCGAATATCTTGGATAATAAGGAGGGGTTAAGGAAAAGCCTATTATACATCAAATTAGGTTATGATTTACAAATTAAGCACCAAAATATCACGATACATTGAAAACATTGCCAAAAAAATGGCTTGGATAATCCAGAAACTTGAATAAGCGAGGCTTGGATAAGTGAGACTCTACTGTACTACCATATATGTTTGTATGTATTATTTAGTGTATTCGATATTTATATTTAGAGTTGAATTTTGAGCAAATCTGTTTATGTTCTTAAACTGTGATCAAGACATTATGATACTTTGGCGACTGGAATAATATACTTCCATCGGTTTTATATGTTCCACTCCTTCAAACAGTTCCCGAGATATGTAAGTAGACAGTTGTGCCTTTCTGTGAAACCTGTAATGAATTCCAATATTCTGTGATGAATTCTAGTATTTTGCCATCCATGTCCTTGATAGAGAAATGGAAGGCACATCCCTGTTCCAAGAGGATTACTTTGGGACCCACATTGGGTCCCATTCAGGGAGAAAAGCGGGATATAAATCAAGATTATTATTTTATTATTACAAACTAGAAATACACTAGGACAAGAACACAGGAAAGAGAAGCAGAAGTTGGAGTAAATGCGGGAGGAGAATGTGAAATATTGCAGTTGCTACATGTTCTTATGCTTCATTGTGGTATAATATGCAGATAGTGCCAAAAGAATAATGTAAAACTGGTGTTCTGCTCTATTTGCTGTTGTTCACTTCAATGTCTAGTGCTGACGGTAATCGATGCAGTCTGTTTGCTATTCCTTGCTTCATCTGAACAGTAAATGCAGCAATGTTAACCAGTACATCAAAAGCTTGATGCTTTATATGAATCAATGCTCTTGACTTACTGCTCCTAAATAAGCAAAAATATGTAAACAATGAATAAATCTTGGTTTGTAGTCTTGTCTTTTTAATGGCACAGTAAGCCAGTTTGGTTTGATTCTTGCTTCATTAACTCAAGTGCACTTTCTTGGGTTACACGAAGATTGTATTGTTTGTACTAGCAGTACAGTGTTTTGTTAGGAAACAGCATAGGCTTTGCTTCTGATTTTTTTCAATATTTAGAGGTAATCTTCATACTATTTCTCATTTTATGAATCAAGGGAATCATAATGAAGATTCTAGAGAAAGGCATAGAATACCAGTAGCAACTTCAGATGGTATATTTGCATTTGGTCCTTTTCAAAAAGATATCATTCTTACCAAATTAGAAAATAAGATGGTGATTTTGAGATAAAAAGTATATGTCTTCCTTGTTTTGTATAAATTCTTTTCTTTGTCAGAATAGATAATTTAGTTTTATAATGTGGGAGATTTTTTTATCATGGTAAAATCAATTTCTTGTGAGTTATGATATACACCTGGACAACTTCGTAAAGACTCTTTCTTTTCATAGGTGACAGGAGCTTGCTGCCTCTTCCTAGCAGGCAAAGTTGAAGAAACACCTAAAAAATGCAAAGATATCATTAAAACAGCTCGTAGCTTACTAAATGATGTGCAGTTTGGACAATTTGGAGATGATCCAAAGGTAAAATCACATGTGCTAATGGTTCTGTCACCTAAAACCGCCAAGGAGTAACAAAACTACTATTGTTTATAGTTGTTTAACACATGATTTTAGTGGGTTTTTAAAATAAAATTAATAGTTAACTAAGTTAGAGCAGTACCAACATTATTTTATATAAACTATTGGAAACTTAATTCATTGTTGGACAACTGAAGGACTATTTCAGTGGTTGGGATCATATTTTAGACAAACTTGTCATATTTTATTTTGAAAGGCAATGTGTACTGCAGTGTTTGTGTGTTGTTCTTCTGTTGCATTTGCCTGTCTTTTCAGCAAAGAAATAACCCACTGCACAGGGGAAGCAGTGAAACTGGCCACACAGAGTGCAGCCATATGCATACAGTAAGCAAATTGGAAAAAATAAACTTTTATCACTTATTTTCTTTGTTATAGTAATTATAGGCCTTTTTGTAGCCACAAAGTCTTCAGACAATTTTTATAAATTTAAGAAATGCCTGAAAGCCTTACAGGTTAACACAGACAACATTTCATTGGCTTCTTTCAACAAAATTTGCTAAACAAAAATATGTGTCGCTAGATTGTTCTGCCACATTGTTTGTCAGTAGCTTTGGAAGTTTCAAAGGTTCTGAATACTTTGTGAGCAGCTCCCCATAAAAATTATTGTGGTTGTCTATTCTTGTGTAAATTGTGGTAAATTGGGGATTTCATTTATCCTTTCTGCATTGAAATAACTAGCATGAGAAGAACAAAGCATCAAGGTGCTGACTCAGTAGGATATAACTCCCCCATATTCACTGGAATTCAGTCTTAGTTTCAGCTGCACTAGTCAAGAAAGCTTAAAGGTAATCTGTTCCACTACTGCCATGACATTGCCACTGATATTCAGTTTGGCCTTCTATTAATAAATGGTATAGTCATAAGTAATACTAAGGTGAAAGAAGGCGTTTAGTTACAATTTACTGAAAATGCAATAATGTAGCCTTCATAAGTGGTTTTTGTCAGAAATTCCGTTTCAGATGTTGGAAGTCATCCTGTTCTAATTGAACCAAAACAGTATTTGTTAATAGTTATTGGCATTTGACTGCACATGTGTGCAGTTTCACTCTTTCCCCAAAACTGTGCAGCACTATTATATACACCCTCCTCTCCCCAACGTGGTTGTACAGCAGAGATCAGCCATTGGGCTGTGTTGTGGGGGTACTGAATAACAAGGTCAGATTCTAAAAAAGTAACCCCCCTTTCACTGTAATTAGAATTTCAACCCATATCATACCTCAGTTTTGTTTTTTTCCCCCTCCTATTTTGCCCTTTTGGGTGCTTTCCTAGAAGGTCAAGAGCCTTTTTGCCTGAAAGAAAGACAGGAGATGTGTGTGATGTGGTCATAATTGTAGTTCCTTGTGCCATCCTACTTGGTCCTGCATGCTTTTAGGCCACAGTGACACCCAAGAAAGGGAAAGTAAACACGAGACTTTTAGCTGGCATGGCTGTTCCTGACCATTGTGGCACAAATGAAAAAATGCAGGTGCTTATATGTACTTACATTCACGAACACATTTCTAAATGTATCTTCCTTAGACATTATTTTGTAATACCCTCTGGAACTTTTGTAAAATGTAAAAAAATGAACTGGCATTTTAATATATTATTTGCTCTTTTATGATATTTAGGAAGAAGTTATGGTGTTAGAAAGGATCCTACTGCAGACGATAAAATTTGATTTACAAGTGGAGCACCCTTATCAGTTTCTACTTAAATATGCTAAGCAACTCAAAGGTATCAAACCAATTGGCATTGCTTGACATTTGCTGTTATGTGGGCAAAATTGTATTATGTTATTAAATTTTGTAGTCACTTTAACCAGTTTGATTAGCTGCTGGGTAATATGAAATGCTTTGCTGGCCAATTACCACCATTTTGACTTGTTTTTTTTTTTCTTCCTATGTATAAAACAATTTCTGTGCAAAAAAGCATGATTACCATGTGTTTTTTCCCTTGATTTTTATTTATTTACTCTAGAAGGAGAGGAAATGTGTTGTTCTGCTTATGTCCTATAATATTCTCTGTGGGCACGTGTCTGGCAGCATGCTGTGTGGGCAGATTAATTAATTTTGAGCCTGAGTCATCTCAGTTCAAACTGGCTAGGGTTGTAGGTGCAGAGCTCTTCTGCTGGTTAACTATTTGATGAAGAGAGAAAGACAGGGCAGCATCTTTTGTTCAGCAAGACTTTTACTGCATATTCTTTTGAATTAGAAAGCAGAGATCCATGTTTAGCTTCCTTTTGTAAATTGGGTCAAACATCTATAACTACTCTTTGTTCATTCTCCAGAGGTCTGTTGAGCATATATATATATTTAAAAGACTGAAGGGCAGTGCACATCTTATCATTAGCCCTGCAGAGAGAAATCTAAATTTTTGACTTGCCTTTTTGACCAAGTTAAGAATGACAAGTCTCCAAGTTCCTCACTAGCATAATCTTTCAAGCTGGAAATGGTGGTGAATATCAGCCTTTAGTCTCCACTTCCTAAAGGAACTCAGTAATCCTTTGGGTAGTGGAGTCCAACTTTCTCTTGTTCCATCCCCCTTTTTTCTGATAGCAGAGACCCAAGAGGAAGGAAGAAGGTGACTCTCTCTCAGTTGCCTTTCTTTCTCCAGAATTAGGAAGACGGTCTTAGGCAGTCCCTTGTCAATTTTGCTTTGTATGCTCCAAGGTACTTCACCCTTATCTATGCAAGTGGTTTGCTGTTAGTAATCTTTTTTCCATCCCGTCTCAATAGGTGATAAGAACAAAATTCAGAAACTGGTTCAGATGGCATGGACATTTGTCAATGACAGGTAAAAAAAACCTTTTACATCATTTCGTAATTAAATGAACATTTACTGTTAAATAGTTTGATCCCTGGTGACGATCATTCTTCACACATTGTCATAAATTGCTTTAATGCTTTGGAACATAACTATAATCTATATTTCAAAATATTGAGTGAATAGAACAACATGAAGTCCTAAATCAGTTCTAGGTCACAATGATAGATTGGAAAGGCAAGTGAATTCAAGTTTACTCCACACAAGATGGAGTAACTCTACCAAGTAACTGATACCCAATCTGGTTTTTTTTAAGTGGGCTGCACTCACCATAGTCATCAATTTAATAATCTAGAGGTTCTTATTAAATCTTTCTGAGTCACTGAGGACTCAAGAAGCTTTCATGACATGGAATATCTTTTACCACTAAGGCTGTTATGCCAGCTATCATTATATGCAAACATTTATAGGCTTGTTTTACTTATCTGTGATTGTTAATTTCTAATTTAGACCATTACAATATTCAAGACAGCTTTTGAAAACAATCCAGAGATGCTAGTCTAGCACTATGTCTATGCTATTTGTTTCAGTTATCATTGTGTGCTTGATCATAGTTTTCATGCCAAATAGGAGATATTTGCATTTTCAAGTCTTGTTTTACTTTATGAGATGGTAAAAGAAAGACAAAGAACCTTTGGACCTTTCTGAGGAAGATTGCAATTCGGAATGATTGAGGTGGACATTAACTGTTATCAACAAATGAGAGTAGGATGTTGGAAGGATAGGTTCAGTTTCCCCACCCTTTGCTTAAGTAATGCATGTGTTATAATTTCCATTGCTGATGTGTTTTCTTGTTTTTTCTTGCAACGCTTAAACTACTTTGTTGTGATAGTGTTTGCCATCATATACCTGATGTTTTGGGGTGTATCTACTGACATGAGGGTTGCTGAGGTGATTACATTTGGCAGCTATTTTGAAACAAGACATATTATAAACTATTTATTTATACTTTTCTCCCTTCAGGATTGAGACCTAAAGCAGTAAACAACTTTTAAAATTATACTGTTAAAAATAAAGATAAATACAGAAAATGTCATTTGTGCCATTTTTACATGACACAAGGAGAGTTAAACAATTGATAATTTGACATTTTAAAGAATATAAACAGCCTTATTTTCAATAAGCAACTATTTTGATATGAGGTTCTTTGATTTGTATGTGTCAGTAATTTAATAAAAGCTTCCTTTTACAAGGTCTTTTTTTATGCCCATGGTCTACTGTCTAGCTGGAATTTTTTTTAACCAGCCTTAGCATTGAGAGAGTGAACAAAGAGGAATGGAAAAACACAGAATTCTAGTGTCAGGTTGCTGTAGTAAAGAATGCAGTAAAGCTTGAGTTGGGAATGAATAGGATTCTGCTCTAGCCAATTCTACTGTCATTGTGTACATCTGCCAGAAATAGGCAAGGTAAACAGCATCCCT
The DNA here is from genome assembly GCF_035594765.1 of Anolis carolinensis. Classification (NCBI taxonomy): domain Eukaryota; kingdom Metazoa; phylum Chordata; class Lepidosauria; order Squamata; family Anolidae; genus Anolis; species Anolis carolinensis. Next base: position 346,607,684 of record NC_085841.1, read on the forward strand.
TACTGAGCATTCATGAACAGGACAACAGACAGAAGAATGGAAAGCTGATACACCTTCCTTACCATTTACTCCAAGCATGTTAAAGAAGCATAGGTCTGGAAGTTTGGTCACCAAAGTAAAATAAGCCTGGTGAAAAAAACACCCCCTGAATGCATTTTGGTAAAAACCTTCAGGTGATTTCTAGAAGATTCAAAATGTTATTTACTTCTGTGAGGTCTACTTGACCTTGTTTTATTTTACAGGGCATATTCTTAGTTTTCGATAAAACGTTTATTGAAAGTGCTCTTTTTGTGGTGTAGGTACCTATCCTTCTTTCCATGTTCTTTCCACCTCTGGTACCCAATTTTCTATTAAAGAAGTAATGCTCAGGAATCATTTACTTCATTATGTGTGATATATCTGTATTTATACACTCCACATTTTATATGTCATAATAAAGTACTTGTAAATGTTTAGTGAGCCTATGTCCTAATGATGTTGGGGTTTTGTTTTTCTAGTCTGTGCACTACATTGTCATTGCAATGGGAACCTGAAATTATAGCTGTTGCAGTTATGTATCTGGCTGGTCGCTTGTGTAAGTTTGAGATTCAGGAGTGGACATCAAAGCCAATGTACAGAAGATGGTGGGAACAGTTTGTGCAGGATGTTCCTGTTGATGTCCTGGAAGGTAATGGAAATATTTGCTGCCAAACCTTTTTGCCTGAATTATTCATTCATTTTATATAATCTGCAACAGTCTGAACTGCTGTTTGCCCCAGACTAGAAAAATACATTGAAATAAAACAGCATTTTAAATTTTTGTTTAGAAGCTAAATAGAAAAAAAAATTTATTTGCCTTCCTGAAAATATATAGTGGTGATAGATGGCCCATGTGGTCTTTTCCAACTCTATGATTCTATTATTAAGTAAAGGTAAAGGTTTCCCCTGATGTTAAGTCCAGTCATGTCCGACTCGGGGAGGGGGGGGGGGTTGGTGCTCATCTCCATTTCTAAGCCGAAGAGCCGGCGTTTTCCGTAGACACTTCCAAGGTCATGTGGACAGCATGACTGCACGGAACATCGTTACCTTCCTGCTGGAGTGGTACCTATTGATCTACTCACATTTGCATGTTTTCGAACTGCTAGGTTGGCAGAAGCTGGAGCTAACAGCGGCCGCTCCCCGGATTTTAACCTGGATCCTTATTATATTGCCTTAATCAATTTCAAATTATATGTGTAAAAGAACTATAGTTTAAAAGAGGATTTTTCAGGCTTAAACTAGAATACGTTTAGAAACCATGCTGTCAAATGCATGTTAGCTTGAAATTAGTTATGCTTCAAATGCAAGAGTGGTCTTTCAGACATGGTGTCAGAAATATGACTTAGATTTATTTGTATATGCTGCTGTGCTCCCTTTCACATCTCTTTTTTTAATTGTTCTGATTAACCCTACTAATTGGTGGCCCCAATCTTTACAGTCCAGTCATTCAAATCCCCATTGTACGTCCTTGTGTCTTTGCTGTGGCCAGTTCCCACCTAAAAGCAAGCTAGGATTGTATCTTGAATTCTGGCTCGGTTTTATGTATGGCCATACAACAAGTCATGATTTATTGGCCATACATCAAAAGCTGCTTGGTGTAAACCTTTGGTCCTCCAGGTCTTTTGAACTTCAGCTCCCAGAATTCCTGATCATTGGACAAGCTGGCCATGGAGTCCCAAACACCTGAAGAACCAAAGGCTGGGCACCACTGGTATAAACCATGGTTTATTTGTTACATCTGTGCCCTATCTCTAGAAGGGGCAAAAAGAAAGCATAGGCAAGAAACAGACCAGAACTGAGAGAAAAAACTGGTTTGTTTGGCATCTGCAGGACAGCCATGTAAGCTCTGACTAAGTTTGACCTGAAAATGTGGCCTCTATCTTCTGGTGCATTTTTTGAGGCATCTACTTGTTCTGTCCTATTATGTGAGCAACCATAGAATGGAGGATTACACATATGCAAGAAATTATTGGTAATTTAATCAACTGTGAAACTGATACTTGAGTTGCCGAGAGCTTTCACGCCTGGAATCACTGGGCTGGGCTTTATGGCCGTTTTCTACCAGCATTTTTTCTTGACGTTTCACCTGCATCTGTGGCTGGCATCTTCAGAGGATCCTCTGAAGATGCTACACACAGATGCTGGCTGTACAGTCTGGAAACCACATAATACCCCCAGACACTTGAGTATTGCCGATAGCAGAGTTGAGAAGATAATGTGGCAATCTTGAACTTGGTGTCATCTCAAAAAAGCATGAGATAAAATATTTGGTATAATTTTCAATACAACCTTCAAAAAATCTGCGACTGTTTATCAGAGTCCTTGACTTGCAATTTATTTTTTTTAAGATATCTGTCATCAGATCCTGGACCTGTACTCACAGGGGAAGCAACAGATGCCTCACCATACCCCGCATCAGCTCCCACAGCCTCCTTCCCTTCACTCGACTCCCCCAGGGCCTACCTCCCAGCAGCCCCAGTCATCTCAAAGCTCAGAGCAGTCCCAGCCCCAACAGCCAAAGGAGCCTCAGCAGGCAGCACAGCAGCCACCGCCACCGCCACAACCACCACAACAGCAGCCACCGCCACCACAAACTCAACCGCCCAAAAAGCCGTCTCCGCAATCAAGTCCTCCCAGGCAGGCAAAACGACCAGTGGTAAGACTGACTGAAATCATACTGTGTAGGTTTGCATCTGCCTTTATATGAAGATCTTCCATTTCCTTCTTTTGCTGCTCTAAGTATAGTACAACTCCTAGTGTTTTACCTAGTACAGTAATGAATTATGACTAAAAGAAACAGCTCTCTATTTCTAACTACGAAAGCGTGAAACGAAGTGTGATGGAAGCCAGGGACCCAAACTAGCACTTCCACTTGTGGAAGTCCATTTTCAGTGGGATTGTGAGATGGACAAACATACAAATCCTTGTGAACTGTAGAAACCTGCCATGGAGAACCATGACACTGCTAGATTCGGGCATGTTTCCTGGGCTATCAAATTGGGCTGGTGACAAGAAGTGAAAATCCCATGACTTAAATTAATGTAGTGTAGGATCCAAGGCACTTTCTTTCCAAGAATGTAGCACATGGTATATCAGGCAACCACATAATCGAATCAGTCCTGAAAATGTTGGTGTGTTATATGCATGGGGTGTATGGGAGTACAAGTACTCAGAATATCAAAAACTAGAAGTGTTTAACAATTTTAGCAATGATGGAGTTGTAAAAACAACACTCATGCTATTGGTATTAAAGGAAATAGAGCAGGGGCTGACAACATGTGACCCTCCAGATATTGTTGGACTCCCAACTCCTATCATGCTGGCTTACCTTGATGGGAATTTGTAAGAAAAGTGGGTACGAAGGACAACTCAACTGATCTCAAGTCTACTGGAGATTTCCAGTATAGCACCAGCCTAGGCAAGATAGTGTCACGGCCATCCCAGTGGGTCTGTGGCTAGATTTGTCAAAATTGAGATATACAGCACCATGCTAAAATTCCAAGTGGCAAAAGTCAAGCCTAGTATAGAATCATAGAATACTAAAGTTGGCAGAGCCCATAGAGGCCATCCCTGCCATGCACTCACGACAGATGGCCATTCAGCCTCTGCTTAAAAACCTCCAGAGAAGAGACTGAATAGTTCTTAGGTTCTGGGCTATAGCCTTAGACTGTTGTTCTAATTAGTAGCATATGACCAAATAGCCAAGAACGGTATTTCCAGAATCAAACACATACACAACATAAAGAAAGAGATTCATTTACAACATATGAGGGAAAGGGAGAAGCTATATGTGTTGTCTATGCTCTTTGAATTTACTACAACCACACAAAAATAACAGAGATCTAAGTATACATACCATTTGCTTTCACTAGGTAAGTTCTAGTGAAGAACCAAAGCATGAACACAGCGAAAATTAAAGTAAGGTTGAAAAGCATATATAGCATGTAAGGCAAACAAGGGCAAAATACTACTTCTTCATCCATAACTCAAGATGGCCCAGTTAAGCAACCAAAGGATCTGACGTTCAGAATTTTATAGCATTTACCCTAGATGCTTGTTTAGATTTTTTTCAGCTGGTGAGACTGGTTTATAATCTCAGGAAAATCAGAATAATGATAGTGATATCTGAATGCTTAAGATGTCCACAAGTGGGAACCTGTCAGAAACTCATTGAAATTGGAATTTTGTGACAGAATCTATCATATTGTGGAAGCCAATGTGTTCTCCGCAACTGATTTAGTACCTGAAATTAAAATATTTTACATTAAATTAGATGTGACAATTCTATAATTCCAAACATTTGCAGTTCAACACATTTGTTGTTACTACTGAGATTGAAGCATTTGATTTCCAATTCCCTTTCCCCCCCAATAACAGGTTGTATCACCAAAAGAAGAAAGCAAATCTGCAGGTAAAATAATTTCTTTCCTCCTTTCCTATAACACATTTATTTTGTGCCATAAAAGATAGTTATTCACAACAAGTTTATATGTCTACTGCAAAGTAAACACTTGAATTTAAACTTTAGTTGTATTATTAAGTTTCTTTTATTTGAAGGAGTCTTATTAACTTGTTTGTTGTGTTATTAATTGTAGCAATGCCTACAAATCTTCTGTTTTCAGAGGCACCTCCTGCTAAGGTTGCTAAAATGGAACCTGCTCATCCACCAATACCACCTGTGCATCAACCACCCGGTAAGTTCTACCGAATTTCTTTTAAAATAATCTTTAGCTTATGATGTGGGATATGTGGGAGGGAACATCCTTTGGTGTTTATTCCTTATGCAGCAAATATAGCTTACAATATAAGTATCTGGATAAACTGTATTCTGAATTTGAGCATGTTTGTTTGAACTGGAGAAATGACTTCAGCAAGACCTCAAGCATGAACTTCTTCCATATAGAACATGATCGCTATTCCACTTTGACATATTAGCTGTCCTACTAACCCTGAGACAGGATATTAAGGTACAACTGGATGATTATCACTTTGTCAGCTTGCAAGGGAGAACTAATTAGAAATTCTGCCATCTCAGCTTTCTGATTTTCGCCAAAGACATTTGGAAAGGCAATTCCACCTTTTAACCTTAATGTAGCTTTCCCAGTCTAGTGTCTTCTGGGCTTGTTGGGTTCACCACGTCAGTAATTGGGAAAATATTAGTTTTATTATTTTGGTTCTTCATTCCCTTACCCGCAGCATAAAAGGAGCTTGACAGATAGATCTCATGACAACACTTCAGACTAATGCCCTAAATTGGTACTTTCCAAACACATCTACCTTCCTCTAGTGTACATGTCCACAATTGTTGTTTCTAATCCAAAATCAGTGCTAAGCAAATTTTCACCCTCATTTGAATAAGTAGTTTTCCTTCATCTCTTTGTTAGTAGTGTTTATGTAGTTTGCATAGCACATAGAAGCCATTGCAGAAAGATATAAGTAACAGGTTTTTCCTAATCCATTTGTAATGCAACATTAAATAAAACTCATATAATACAGCATCTGAATAATTGGGTAATTCATATTGTGGAGAACAACCTCAAGACCCTGATCTAGTTCCTTGGATTAATGGATTCAGACCAAAAAAAATGATACATGCTACATCTAAAGTGCAATATTTTGTTAATTTTTCCCTTCTTGTTGGCACTTGATGATGATGATTACAGTATTGCTGCTTTTGGTTTTTTCAACATTAGCATATTCTGTTTTGTGTTCTATAATCTGTCATTGACATATGCAGTTGATCTGTATATCTTGTGTTTTTTTTTCTTTTCCAGAACACAAGCCTCCTCTGACAACTGCTGTTTCTATGGGGGGTGACCAGTCCTCTATCGTAGATTCCGTAGACATTGCAAAAGTCCAGATTGCGCCGCCATCTCACCCAGCTCCTGTCCATCAGCCGCCGCCTATGCCTCACCGCCCACCTCCTCCACCCCCGCCATCCAGTTACATAACTGGCATGTCCACGACCAATTCTTATATGTCGGGAGAGGGATATCAGAGTCTTCAATCGATGATGAAGACAGAAGCACCAACATACGGAGCTCTGCCGCCCAGCTATGGACCTCCAAGCCACATGCCATATCACCCTCATGTGTATCCTCCCAACCCTCCGCCGCCTGTCCCTCCTCCTCCACCCACTTCCTTCCCACCACCAACGATTCCTCCTCCCGCCCCAGGGTATCCTCCGCCACCTACCTACAATCCCAACTTCCCACCCCCTCGGCTGCCTCCCTCCCATGCCGTCCCACCGCATCCTCCTCCGGGAATGGGAATGCCGCCTGCCAATTACCCGCCTCCCTCAGTGCCCCCAGGTGGACAGCCACCAGTACCGCCTCCAATACCGCCTCCTGGCATGCCCCCTGTTGGAGGACTTGGCCGAGCTACATGGATGAGATAACATTTGTACATAAGATAACCTTTAGCTTTGGGGAATAGTTTAATGGTTAGGATTGTTGAGAGAGAAAACCATGAAGAGAATTTTGTGTAATGTAGACATGGATGTATGGAAACGGAGAAGACAATGGCCTAGAATCTTCACAGTTTAGTCAGCAGAAGAGAATTTTTAGTTTCAATATTGCAAAGCTAATTGAAATACAAGTTCTAAGTTGATTGTAGCACTGGATTATTTTGCACTAATAAAATGTTTTTTAAGGGCCATATTGGCTTAGTTCTATGGGTAAAATTAAAATCTGCTGCTGGAAATCAGTGCCTCCTTTTTGAGTATCAGGATTAATGATATTTCATCTGAAGGAGGAAAACAACTTTCTGGTTGTCATTATAGAACATTCCAGCAACATACTTCGTTCTAAATAACAACAGCTAATTTTTAAAATATATTCAAACACATCGTTTGCAGTCTATAACTGATGAACATCCTTTTTGTGCTTTTTGTTTTGGAGTTTATTGGGATATTGACCTTTAATGAACGTCTAAACCTCTGTGCAAATTTGTGTACATAAATAGCTATTTTCTAAGCGTGAAAGTCTGAATGTAATGGCCTTTGGTTATTTACCATTTGTTCATCTTTTTTAAAGGCTGACTTTGTTGACATGTACTCAAATAAATCTGGTTTTGAAGTCTGCAAATTGGAAGTCTTTTTTCTCAAATATATTTTGTTATGTCAAAATATATTTTTCATAAACCTGCTATTACGCATACATGCATTCAGTCAACCGTAACAGTGTAGTTTGTGTATGCTCAGTATCTGGTTGATCTGAAACTGCCAAGAATATTGTTTACTTAAATTCACTGAATACTGTATTGACTATTCAGACTTGCTTTCCCAAACAGATGGAATAAAGCAACTTTCTAAACCTTTTCCTGTTTTTCAGATGCTCTAGTAGATTTGTTAAATATTATAGTCATAAATTGAGCTGCATCATTTTGCTATATGTGTATTTATCTGGGCTAAAAAGCTGATCCAAGAGTTGTAGTCTTTTTAGTGGCAATAGTACCAATCCCCATCCCGAGAGGAAAGCCAGCATCACAGATTAGTTCTGTCAGGTCCTGCCAAGGTCCACAACCTGGTTGTCAACCCCAAGAGACTCTTGGCTCTGCTTCTGTTGACTTGCCTTCACTGAATGCAAGGAGTGAAGAGTTGGATCAGTATCTTCTAGTTGCCTTACTCTCTTCTAGAGGGAAGATATCTGCTTGGGTCTAGTGGAGTGTGAAGGTAAGTTGAGAGTTAACAATCAAACTTGAAGGGAAATATAGCCTCCATAAATGGATTTCACTGAAGACATGATTTGTTAGGATATTTGGGAAATGGGAGCCAGAAGCAGAGAGCTGGAATTCACTCTGTGCCAAGACATTATTGCCACTTTTGCTGCCAAACTGGCTGGCAATGCTGGCACTCAGCCATCACTCCTGAATGGGGCAATTCATGGGAGCTTGATCCATCAGCTATGCTTTCCAAGTATCTATGCTCCTTATGAGATATGGGGTGTAGCCATAAAAAGAGATTGAGAATTTTTCCCCTTTGCAAATAAAATTTTTGCCCCGTTCAAATTGGGACTTCTTTTGAAGAATATCCAGAAACGTCAGCTGGTCCAGAGAGTTATTGGCAGATTGTTAACAGAGACTGCTGCAGAGGAATTTTGGACATCTGTTCCCAAAATTCCTGATAGTTGGCCAAGCTGGTTGAGGCTTCTTCGAGTTGATGTCTCAAACACCCAGAGGACCACGGTTGGGAACCACTGTACTAGCAGATGTATGATGCCAGTAGTGGATGGATGGACTGAACCGTCACTCTTCTCATTCTCCCCAAAACAGGCTCCCAAGGAATTAAAATGCCTCTTTTGTCAGGTATCTAGACTGCTTGCAGAAAGATGAGTATCATGTGGCCCCCAAACCCTCGACTTTGGTTATTTTGCCAATGGCAAATTCCTTCAAATACAGATATGGACCCCTAATCTAAGGAGGAGGACAAAGTATTAAACAATCCACTACAGCCAAGGCACAGATTCACATTTGAACCTATGATTTACTTATTTAAAAAAAACATCCTCAAACGAGGGCTCAATGAAATGTAATGCCTCCACCTTCATAACTCCAACAGATGGCAGTACTGGTATGTGGCAGGTACTGGCTTGTTCTGTAGACTCCCCTCTACAGTTCCATTTGACAGGAAGCCTTAGCATTGAATGGTTGTGTTAAAGTGCGAAGTATGGGACCCTGAGCAGATGGTCAATGCGACTTAAGCAACGTGCAGTCATTGAATTCTTGACAGCAGAAGGTGTCACTCCAAAGGAGATTCATCAGAGAATGCAAGCTCTTTATGGTGATTGTGTTGATGTGAGTACTGTGCGTCGCTGGGAGAGTAAGTTTAAAGGTGGGAATATCTGACTTGCGTGACAAACAAAGAGTTGGATGTCCTGTGTCAGCAACCACTGAGTTTCACAAGCAAAAGGTTTACAGATTGATTCAGGACAATCGTATCACACAGAGAGAAAATTTCAAGCATGATCGGGATTTCACAAGAATGTGTGGGTCACGTTATTGCTTTGCTTGGCTATCGGAAGATCTGTGCATGATGGATACTGTGAGAAGCTGGTTGCGGAAACAGTGTCGACCTCTTCAATGACGGCTTCAGAAAACTTGTTCATCGTTGGCAGAAATGTATCCAATTGTCTGGTGATTATGTGGAAAAGTGAATAGTGGTAGTTAAAGAGCACAACCTAAGGATTATTTCTGCGTTTGATTTATTAAAATATTACCATCCAAACCCAAGTAACGAAGGTGGAGGCATTACTTTTCATTCAACCCTTGTATTTGGGAATCACACCCAGTTCAGCAGGTCTAAGCATATCCTATACCCCAGAGAAAGTTCTACTGAACATAGGTGGATTCACAACTCAGTAAATACCATATATCCATTTTTGTATTGGTGAAGACTAAACCATGGTTTAAAAAGACAAAAAAGAGTTGGTGTTGCTTAAATATGGATCAGGCACAAGACATGTTAAATGAAAATTTCACTGCAGCAAAAAAAACTAATGTTTGTCTTCCAAAATGCTTTTGTAACTTCAGTGTCAGTTCAAGTATAGCAGGATTGTAAGATGGCATTGAACCAAAATAATAATTTTCAAGGATTTTAATACGCTTCAGTTCTAGAATAATCGAGAAATCTCACAGCTCACTTACAAATAACGTATTTTATTTTCTTCAACCAAATGTATACACTATCACAATCTCTTAATTTTTACTAAAATATTTCAAATGAAGGTTTTACACACTTATCAAAAAATCTGCTTACATTTTCTTCTCCCTTTCCCCTCCCCACCCCCACAAAAGCAAAGTATTTCCATAAAAGGTATAAACGTGTGCTAAATTCTACAGACATTGCTTATATACAGGAGCACAGGTGCTATCATATTCCAGTTCTATTTGTCAGTCATATACAGAAAATATAGCAGGGTTATAAGATCACAGGTTTAACAGAAATCATAATTTCATACTGATTTCCAAAAGCAGCACAAATAGACTCTTTCCCCCACATTATGAAAAATATACAATTTTTATCACTTTACAGTCATGCACTTTGAAAAAGTTCAGTAGTACCTCCCCCGCCCCACTCCAATTTCTAAAAAGATAAAAGGTCACTTAAAAACACTGGGTTGGATCCACACTGAGTCATACTTAGAGCAGACCCACTAAAATTGGCAGAAATTAATTTAGTCATGAGAAGTCTAAAGTGTTTTTCAATAGGTCTACTTAAGTATGATTACATCTGAACCAAACCCATTGGTTTTTATCGCTATCATTTGGCTAGAACATGCCATCCTGAAATGAAATTTTGCTTATCGTTGCAAGGTGGACATTTGCAGTTTGTTAAGCTGCATTTTGCTTACCCCTGCGCCAAATGAAAATGTTATTAATTGCTCAGAAAGAAAATGCTGACAGGAGGGAAAGAACCCAACAACGAAAAATTCTGTGAAGTCTGAGAGCAAGTTCAAACTTAGATGTAAAATTTCAACTCAGGCTAAATATACTTTAGGATTGAAAGTGTGTAGAAGGTAGATCTACTGTTGATCTCTGGGCAATTTATGGTAGATAAACAATGGTTTCTGGTGCCCTATTGTTTAACTACCAAAAAACCCAGCTCCTTTCTCCACCTTAATTTGGTTGCTGAAATGAGAGATTGCAGCAACCAAAATGAACTTTTCTATGAAAGAAACTGTAAGCTCTGCTCATTGCCAACAGTTGCCCAAACCCTTCCTTCGAGTTAGTCCCAACTTAAGTAGGCACACTGAATCCTTCACTGAGTGTTCACTGGATTACTCTAGTTAAGACCAAAACTGGAATTCAGGCTAATGCAAATAAATTTCTAGGCTCAGAAAGTGTTCAACACATCCTGCTCTATAATTATATAATTGTGCCTTGTACCTGGCTCAGTTCTAGTTTGAAAAGAGAAAGTGATAGCAAGATTTTTAAGGGCAAAAACGTTTTTATATTGCCATTATTTAGGAGGCGAAAAAGCTGTTGTTCCAGGTTAACAAGCTGTTGATCTGGTATTTTCCCCACCATTTTCTAGCACAATGGCCAACGTTTGCTATTTTAATTTTGGACAGCCGAACTTTTAAGCACGCAAACCATACTGTAAAGTCATCGAGTGTCATTTCCCCTCCGCTCCAAAGAAGACACTAGCTTTAGCTGTTCAAGCTAAACTATCAAGTAGCAATTAAAACAAAACATAGCACGGCCTCTGAACTCTACAATGCATAACTTGCATTTGTGTGTGCCTTCTTAATATAGTTATATATGAAAACAGAAATGCCTTATTGCAAATATGACCGTGGAGTCCCAGACCCAGTTCATCTGCAGTACTTTTCAATGTATTTGCTTCTATTTGGATAGTGTCATTTCCACTTGAGTAGCTTTACAAAATCCTGGTTGCCTTTTCACTTTTGTATTGTTTTGCACGCTCAGGTAGTTTCTAGAGTAGCCCATAGCTGGGTTATAGAAATAATACTTAGTTTACATTTCTTTAATGGCTTTAAATTGCACAAAACGTTTGACTGGCTGGTTCTCTTAATGGATTAGCAGACTGAAAAGAAAAATCCAACCCATCAAAATATCCAAGTTGATAACCCAAGTGCCATGTGTATGGGCACAAAGAGCCACGATCTTCCTCATGTACATCATGGTCATCTGATTTGCCATGATCCAATACAATGAATGATCTGTTGAGGAGATCACAGGAGCTTAGACAGTCCAGTCTAGCTTTTCAAGGAGAGAAGCAGGAAAGAAGGTTTGCCATGCGGAAAGGAGAACTGAGAATACAGTTCAGAAACACTACAGTAGTTATTTATTTCTATCCTTTACTCTGCAGAACTCAAGGCTGTAAACACCTGAGTTCACGTTCAAGATAGTTTCCCATCCAAACGCTGACTAGGGCAAGGCTGCGGTACAATATGCCTTTAATTTGCGCCTTGTGTGCCTTAATACTCATTTCCTCCTATCTGCTCTACTATAGAATTGGCAAATGTTTGGTCTTCCAGATTATGGTGGATTGCAATTCCCAGCACTCCGTACCACTAGTTATATTGATTAGGGATAAAGGGGACTGCACTACATCTGGCGACCTGCACTCAATCCACTTTTCTTGGTCCATTGGTTTCCTCCCAACATAGAATAGTATTATAAAAACAACTACCTTACTTAATAAAAAATTGGTATTGTTTGGAATAAATGTTGGGTTCCATAAATTCTGCTCATTATTATTTTTAAAGGCTGTCATTCCAGAGGACAGTCACAGCCATCATTAAAATGCTTCAGCATCTAAACGGATCAAAGCATGTCTACCTAAATCTTCAAACACCAGAAGGAAAGGATGCAGGTAGATATAGAAGAGTGTGAGGAAAGGGGGAAATGGCTAGGAACCAATGTAAATTGAGTGTATCAAACTTTATACAACACTACTGGGTCAACACTGGCACTGTTGTCAATCAACGTGTGGCCTCAACTCAGTATGGTTTCTGGCGAACTAGCTTTTCAATGCTTTTATGATGTCATTTTCAAAAAGTTTAGCAAATCTTGACTAACAGCAATGAAGAAGGAAGAGATAAGCATGCCCAACAAGGGGAAATGCCAGTGTTTTTCAGTTTTCAAAAACTGCTAATTTCCCATCCTTACTGAAATGGAGAGTATTTGATCTCCCAGCTAGTATTGCCAAACTGAATAGTGAAGGATGACAGGAACTGCAGTCCACCATAACTAGAGAGTCACATATTTCTCATCACGTCTCCAAGTCTTAGTTTTCAGTTAAGTTATCATAGTAAAACATTTTTGGCTGGTTGACTGACTGTGTATGGAAGAATTGAGCTCCACTTTCTTCCACACTAGTGAAATCCTTGTATTTATTGCATCTAAGTTGTCTGCTGGCTGAAAGAGAAACAAGACTATATTTATATAGTGGCCTTTTTGCCATGTTTACCTAGTGTTTGTTGCAGTGATCAGAATTAATGTAATAAAGAAGTCATACAATGCTTGTAATACACACATTTTTTAAGAAGCTGCATCAAAGCACGTTTGTGGTATGCGACTTCCCCTTATCTCCAGCTGTCTAAACACTGTGGTGACTCTTTTGCTCTCAGTGTCACACATCGCAGAAGTCAATGAGCCATATAGTTGACACAGCTACCAGTGGATTCTGAACACGATTGTCCTTTCTCTGAAAGGTAAATTCTGGGGTCCCAAAGCTTCCACTAAAGGCAGCCAGTCCAGGATCCTTGATTACTTGCGCTTGTATTGACCATAAACCTGATATTTCTGTCTTCACAATTTATATTTAAAATGTATACTTAAAACAAGTTAAACTTACATCTAAACAGAACTTGGAAATGTCCTCCAATGAGACTACTTCTCCCAGAATAATCCTCATCATGCTGGCTGTGGGATTCTGGGAGTTGTACTCTTAAAAAACTATTTTCAAGCTCTGAACCACCTAAAGAGCATAAATGCCCCATCAGTTGTTGCAGTTTCATTTCCCAAGGAGGTAGCCCCATTCATCTGAATCTGCTTTGGTTGGTTCAGTAGTACCCATGTTCAGACAAGTTCCATGACTTCAAAGTAACTCATGCCAGTGGGGGCATATTTAAAATAGCAGTGGTTAAACTGTGTTTCTTAATATATCATTTGACTCCAGTTCCTATCTGCCTCATAAGACTGATCATCAGAGAAAAATGATAGTTTTTGAGGTCCATGCCTTTCCCATTACTCCCCTAAATTGTATTATAGGGCCAAAGTTTGCACATCCCTGATTTAAATAGATGGGATAGGGAAAGGATGACACCCTATTTACAGCTTTCCACCCAGTGTTCCATATAATATTCATAAGGATCAAACCTAAGGGGAATGCTTGTTCCTTGATATTTACCCAATTTTTATTCATACAACCAGGCTTTCTCAGAGACTGGTGACTCAGTAATCAGATTTATAAATTAAGCCTATTCTTACATTTCAACAACCAAATAACTGTAAATGAAAGATGTGCCGATAATGATGATAATCTGCTATGACAAGCAGACTTTTTTTTTACTAGTTGAAGGAGCACTTCTAAAAACATGTTAAGGATAAAAACTCTTATCTGTATTAGTTCCAAGCAAGTTAAGAGCCCAGCTTGGAAATAGTGATTGGAAGCAGGTGAGAAGAACTAGGAGGGAGGGTCTGGCAATGGTTTTAGGTCATAAAACACACTTAGTAATGGTCACAGAAACTGAGAAAGTAAGCAGGAGCAATGAAAAAGAGAAAGATTTTCTAGGAAGTGGTTTAAATAAAGTGGACATTATTGACAGCACAGACTGGAAAGATTTTGCGTAGATAGTAGAACTTCCTCAATGGTCCAGCCAACATAACCTGTATTTTCCCTAAATTGGAGTTTCCAAGCTCTGCTTAAGAAGTATACTAGAAAACTCCTAAATGAACCCTCCAGTTCTATATTAGTTGAACAACTATGTGGGTACTTATTTAGAAAGAAACCCTGTATAAGGGCATCCAGTAGAAACAGGTCCAACTAACTGAACCACCTATAAGCACCATAGCCCACTATGAGACCAGGCTGCAATATCTGGAAGCTGTGACATCTTCACAATAATTACAAAACACAAATGCAAATGTCCAAAGAACTAGCGTTAACCCTACAGGTTCCCGTTATAAGAATGATTTTACACAAATGTCATTCTGATTTACGCTATCCACTTTTAAGAAAACTGACAAGTATGTGATGAGATGAGGGAAGCCTGCGAAAAGTAAGCGAAGTCTTTGGCAGATTGCAAAAGCGCTGCTTGCGTGTCATATAAAGATCGGCCATTCATATTCTACAAAGCACTTCATCAAATGGTTCAATGGTAGCAGCAAATTTTCTGAAAAATCAGCTTATTCCTTTGTATAGCTGGAATGGCTATTTCTATGCTTTACAGTTTCAAATTACCCATTCTGTTCTATTCTTTCAGTGAGAATACAGCGGTGGGGAAAAGCACATTGCCTCTCATTCTTCGCAATGTCAGATCAGGACAAAATTATAGTGCTGGCTGGCATAGCAAACATTTGTTCATGGTATGAAAAAGAAGCAGAGAATAAGGAAGACTCACACAGCATGTCCTCCATATGGAGTTAACATCTGAGAATACAAATAACCTTGATGAAGAAGCAGGTATTTTTATGTATCATGAACAGAGCCAGTCCAACAATGAGGTGAATTAAGCGGTTGCTTGGGGCGCAAAACATACGGGGGCACAGTCGAGACCGCTTTTTCTGTTGATTTGTTGTAAAACATGATGTTTTGGTGCTTAATTTGTAAAATCTTAATGTAATTTGATGTTTAATAGGTTTTTCCTTAATCCCTCCTTATTATCCAACATTTTCACTTATCCAACGCTTTTATTTTTCAGTGATTGGTTTGGAGGGGGGGGGGGGCGCACCAAAATTCTGTTCGCCTACACTTGAAAAATACCTAGGGCTGGCTCTGATCATGAAGGAAAGGCTGAGATCGCGTACCTTTTGTAAAACCTGGAAACATTTGCCAAGAACCTACATGACAGAGAGTTATGAATGTGTAACTACATTTCATCTACCAAACTTACTCCCCAATGTTTTCAATACATTGTGATGTTTTGGTGCTAAATTTGTAAATACAGTAATTACTACATAGCATTACCATGTATTGAACTGCTTTTTCTGTCAATATGTTGTAAAACATGATGTTTTGGTGCTTAATTTGTAAAACCATAACGTAATTTGATGTTTAATAGGCTTTTTCTTAATCCCTCCTTATTAGCCAACATTTTTGCATATTCAACATTCTACCTGCTCATTTATGTTGGATAAGTGAGACTCTGCTGTATAGTATTTCCAAGTTTTGTCATGTGAACGGCTATGAAGAACATGGCTTCTCTGATAGGTTTAGCCCCACTTCCTGAAACACTTGGATACAACTACAGTAACAGGACCCAGGTGGGGTAGCAACCTAATTTCAGTAGAGCCTCCTCTTTCTCCTTGCCACAGGTGATTTGCTTGCCCTCTTAACCATCAAGCAGCTGCATTGTGTAATGGTGGTCTGTTCTACTGGCAATCAGGTCACGGAGAGGTGATGTTCACATCTCCCTTCTACCAGCAAGGAAGTCTGTGGCAATCAGAAACAGGACCCCTGCTGCAACTCTTCACAGTGCAGATTTTGCTGGAAAGAGGGGAATGAAAATATCATTCTACTGCATCCCAATCCCCTGAAGAACAGGCCTTCATTGAGTAATGACTCAATGCTGCTGCTGGCTGTTGAAGTACATCAGGGGGGTGTTGGGTCAGGAGATAATACTGAGTTATACATTCATAATTAAGTCAGCAATAGAGTCTCAGCACAGGTTTTAGGCAAGAAGCCCATGTGTTTTTCTACACAAACTAATTCCCCTGCAGCACTTCAGGACATTCCAATACTGTGGAATAATGTTTGTTTTCTCCTGCTCCAGGGAGAAACCTCCCCTAATTATTTATCCCTGCAGGTGACAACAAAATAATCAAAGATTGCCTCCATAGAGCAGAGGTTGGTATAGAGCTCTCAAGATATTGCGGGAATGTAAATCCCAGAAGTAATGGTAAGGAATACTGGGACTTGTCTCTGGGAGGCTGCATTTTTTCTGTCTCTGATCCAATGGGAAGCTATTATCTTGGTGGGATGCAGGCTGCAACTTTATGGGACCAGTCCTTAGAAATCTGTGGCATTTTGGGACCAGCCAAATGACAATAATGTTCTTCTCAAAGGGCATAGAAACAACAAGTATACTTGCAGTTTTCCTCAGTCTTTCCCCAAAAGCAAACTGCAGGGAGCTTGTGTGGTGCCGGTCCACACATCGTCACAAATGAAAAAAGTGTAAATCTTCCACAGGTAGGGGCTCCTTGTTTCTTTTTCCTCCTAGGAATTCACTTGGGTTTAGGTATTTCTACACATGATCATACAAGAAAGCAGGCTTGGGGTGATTTCCCCCACTACAATACAAGTGACACAAATGGGTCACTAGAGGATTGTTATGAACCCACGTAGTGTTGTTCTGGATCAGGTCAGCCTACTATCTAGGCCTTGAGCTGCTGCCTTATTTACACTATGAACAGGTATAGGACTGGGGGCCAGCAGGAGAGACGGCTGTGGCAGCAAGAGGCAGAGAAGTCCTTGTTCATCTCATTCTTTCCACTCCCAGTCTTGTGGTGTGAGGTTTCTTACAAAGGGCCCTTGAACTGGTTACCCGAAAGATGTTGCCGGATGGATGGCTTGGAGCTTGCAGCATCACCTAGTTTCCGCCAGACCACCTGAAAGCAAAGGGAGCAAAAGACGGATTTGAGAATTGAAAGGTGGTATCAAATCTAGCACAGATAACTGTATTTCCCAGAAATGTTGAAGCCAATAAAAAGAACTACAACTTTTTCAAGGAAAAAATAGATATCTTCAGAGAAACTGGGGGAAAACCAAAGTATTAGCACTCTTTATAGATTGATAGTCACTTTGTTACTTTATAAACATAAAATGGGATATGTATAACTTAGTTAAAAAAGGAGCCCCGGTGGCGAAGTGTGACCTTGGAGGTGACTACGGACAACGCCGGCTCTTCGGCTTAGAAATAGAGATGAGCACCAACCCCCAAAGTCAGACATGACTGGACTTAACGTCAGGGGAAACCTTTACCTTTACTATAACTTAGTTTGGCATAGAATGATAGGCTGGTACCCTGCTTTGCAGCTAAATGCTCTGTATTCAGCTGTGCTGCATACTCATGATTGTAGTTCTATTGTTATGATGATAAATGCTAACCCAAATAATTTTATTTATATTTACAGCTGTCCCTTAATTTTTGAAGGTTAAGCATGCGCTGATTTAATTATTCTAAGATTTGATTAATATTTTCTCCACAGGTCTTTCAACACAATTGAGGGATCTAATGATTCCAAGAGACATGTTCTATTGGGGTTTTTTCTGATGTATTAAAAATACCACTTGCCAAGAAAAAAAAATTACAAATTGAATTTAATTTCTAACATTTTATATTATCTTACAGATAGAGTTATAAGAACCTCAACTGGGTGAGACACCTGGAAGAAACCCCATTGGTTTTGTCAGTTTATGACGGTAAAGATAAAAGGTTTTCCCCTGACATTAAGTCTAGTCGTGTCTGACTCTGGGGGTTGGTGCTCATCTCCATTTCTAAGCTGAAGAGCTGGCTTTGTCCATAGATACCTCCAAGGTCATGTGGCCGGCATGACTGCATGGAGCACTGTTACCTTTCCGCCAGAGCGGTACCTATTGATCTAGTCACATTTGCATGTTTTTGAACTCCTAGGCTAGCAGAAATAATAATAATAATGATAATAATAATAATAATAATAATAATAATAATAATAATAATAATACTTCTTTATTTTTTATCCCACCTACATCTCCTTGCAGGGACTTGAGATGGCTAACATGGGGCGAAGCCCGAAGAACAAACAGTAAACAAAATAAAATTCATATATAACCAACATTATCAAACAGATAAAATAAACAAATTAAAAAGAAAAAATTCAAAATAGTACAATAAGACAGTAAAATACAAAATGATAAAAACAAAACCACCAATTAATGGCAATTAGATAAATAAAATGAGAGGGTGGTCTAGAACAAAGTGCCAAGATATGAATTGTAAACACTGTTTTGGTCGGGTAAGTAAACAAGTGATGACATGATCTCTAGGGGATTTGGAGTAGGATAGGAAATCAAGTCATTTCCAACAGGGAAGCAGAATACTGTACAAAATACAGCGATTTTCATTTAGATGGGGTTTGTCATGGGGATTAATTAATTGAAGGCACACTGGAAAAGCCAAGTTTTTAATTATTTTCTAAAGGTTGATAGGGTGGGTGCTTGTCTAATCTCCCTGGGAGGGAATTCCAGAGCCGGGGGGCCACCACAGAGCTGGGGGGCGACCAGAAGCTGGGGCTAACAGCAGGAGCTCACCCCGCTCCCCGGATTCAAACTGCCGACCTTTCTGTCAGCAAGTTCAGCAGCTCAGCACCACCAGAGGCTCACCGTTTATGAAACAGTGGTAAAAAAACAAACACGTCATGCACATGACCACAAAATAGGAACAGAAGAAACCATCAAAAAGAAATAAAATTATTTTGTCTCCTCTATTCTTCCATAGTGTCAAGGAGACAGCAGCTTCCACCCCCATAAATAGAATCAAGAAAAGGAAAACAGAACCAAGAATTGCAATTGTCTTATTTTGTACATCGGGACTATTTAAGCTATCGCATAAGGGAGAGCAGGCATTATTTTTTTACTGTGCCAAGGATCAGTACTATATCCTGTGCCCAATGACTACAACTATTTCTTCCTTCCTTGGAAATGTGATGTGGTGAGAAACATGTACATGTACAGTCTATAAACCATGACTTAGACTAACACAGATGTATATTTGTTTAGAAGATGACTTCATCATCCATTTTTTGGGGGAAAATAAGGCTCCAGGAGAAAAAGTGTGTGTTCCTCCCATTGTATTCTGATTTTTTTAAATAAAAGACTTTAATATCTCAAGCTCTATTGTAGCTGAAATATGCCAGGAAATTTAGTTAGATTTGAGTTGTGAGTTCCCACTCTGTCACGCTAGGTGGCAATCAGCTACCAAGATATATTTACCCGATCTGCTGATCTTATTAAAGCCTCCTGAAATTAGAACTACAGACAGGCCTTAGGTAATGGTATCAAGCCATAAATGCGGCTCAGAAGCTGAGTTCAGGGACAGGTCGGATGCTGGGGAGCAACAGGAATTGCATTACCTTCCTTGAGGGTTGTTGTAGCAGGTATGCACCTGTATATGTGTGGTGTGAAGACTGGTATTGGTTCTTTTTGAGATTACTAATCCCAGAATCCTCTAGACAACCAAGATGTCAGCCAGGATACCTTGACGATTTGGGGATTGCGACCCAAAAATGAAACATTATCTCTTGGAAGAAGTTATGTGCCTCTTAGATAGATGCTACCATTACGCCAACCATGCACAGAGCTCATAGGGACTTTATACTGATCTTTGAGGGGGTACACCTCTTTTACAGATGAGGGTTTTATCCTAAAATATGATTAAATCATAAATGTAAACTTAAAAATGTAGCTGACAAGTTATATTTTTTAATTTAAATACCACAACAGTACAGTAGAGTCTCACTTATCCAAGCCTTGCTTATCCAAGCTTCTGGATTATCCAAGCCATTTTTGTAGTCAATGTTTTCAATATATCGTGATATTTTGGTACTAAATTCGTAAATACAGTAATTACAACATAACATTACTGCGTATTGAACTACTTTTTCTGTCAAATTTGTTGTATAACATGATGCTTTGGTGCTTAATTTGTATATAAATCATAACCTAATTTGATGTGTAATAGGCTTTTCCTTAATCTCTCCTTATTATCCAAGATATTCGCTTATCCAAGCTTCTGCTGGCCCGTTTAGCTTGGATAAGTGAGACTCTACTGTATTATAAAATACACTTAGCCTTGTACATTTGCTGTGGTTATGGTCAACTTATGGAATTGCACTGAAGGACCTAGAGATTCCTACGGATAACATATTAATCAAATCTGTGAATAATCAAACACACAAATACAGAAGGCCAATTGTATAATTAATTATAAAACCTTATGAAAAATGTCTGTGTTCTGTTTTTTAATTCACTCTCGGTGATTCTACTGTTTGTGTGCCTGCCTACGTGAGACCAAGTAAATAGCTGCTATCTCCAGCTACCTGCCTCAATCTTGGACCAGGTGGACCAAAGTGAGTTTGGTGAGATACTAAAAAAATACTAAGTGCCAATGTAGCATTCCTGAAAATGGATTTTGATGTAAAATCTCACTATTCCCAGGTTGTTTTTCTAGTTTTGAAGAAGCTGGGTTTTCAGACATGGTGCTTTCATTTCCTCTGAATGCTACCTATACTTCAAAAGATACCTTGATTCAATTGTGGTACAACAGAGCATACTTCACAATGCCTCGTGTCCTATAAGAGATTAAATATAGCACATGCAATGTCCTGCTGAGCCTCAGAAAACCACCTGGGTTTAACCGGGAAAGTTTCACAGTAGTTTTCTGGGACACACCTCTGAAATTCTTTGTTCTTCACATGATAGACACTTCAAGTTCATCACAGTGATCTCAAAGAAGTTCGGGCTTCTTTGTTCCACACATTTCACTTCTGGCTCATGGCACTCCACAAACCCACAGTATTTGCATGGCATAACTATTAGTGGTTTTTCAAGCAAAGGCTTTTAAATTTAACCAGCTTCAAGAATGTTGCTTTTCTACCATAAATGGCCAACCACAAGCACTGTGAGATTATGCCCTACAAATTTGTAGTATATTATTTCTGTCATTGGAAGTATCTAAACAGTAGTTGGATGGGCATCGTTCAGGACTCCTGCATGGCAAGAGGTTATAGTATCCTTGCAGTCTAATATTTTATATTTCTAAGAATATTTATCCACATCTCTTGGGCCTAACTTTCTTTTAAGCGTGCACATGTTTTAAACACATTTTGCTAGTTTGGATTGCTTACCATATTTTTATTGACTTTAAATTCATTGTTGATTTAAGCTAGAATTTTTCAGATGGTTTATATTGTTTTATCTCTTTGCACTCCTGAGATCTCATGATGGGGTGGGGATCAAAAATATTTTAAATAATAACTAAGCAAGCAAGTTTAGGGTGGGGCCATTGCTACAGGTAAATGGCTGTGGGACCTTCAACACACAAGCATTTTGAGTATGTTAAAGGTTTCAGCCTTTACAACAGACTCATCATCTCTTGGTTCTAGTCCATCCTAACAAGCCAGGTTACCATCCTATATAATGCTATCTGAAAGCAAGTCCTATTAAACCTAGTCAGTCTCACTTCTGAGTAGATATTTACAAAATTGCATGTTTAGTTTCTTGAGGTACCAACATTCTCCACACCTTACAAATACTAGAAGTGAATAAGCTTACACAGAGAGCACAGACCCTACAAGATATCTGACAGTGTTAATGCCACAACTAGAAAAATTGAAAGATGAAAGACGGTGAAAATGGATTCATTACATTGCACATTTCACGAACAATTGCTTTCTCCTTTTCACTCAGGTCTTCTTCATAGTTTTCTTGTATCTGCCTGTCCAAATTCTCATGGACTTCAAGGACCTATAGACAAACACAATGGACATGAAATTATAAAAATGATGGCACACAGTGATATATTATTAAGGCCTCAGATGATATGACCATCTTATCTTCAGCTTGCCTGGCAGGATGAACAGTACCATTTCTACATGTACACATAACATAAGGAAAAGGGGAAAAGCGTGGAAAAGTAGAATGTGCTAGTAAAGCATTATGGAAGACTGCCCAACAAGCAGCTGATATTAAGAGAGTTCAAGAAAAGCATATGATCTGTTTCCAACATTAAAAACACAGAAACATATGTCAAGAAGGCTCAGAGCTTGGAAAAATGCCTTTTTTGAAGTAGAGCTCCTACATCCCACAGTCAATATGGTGTTACCATGCTGGCTGGAGAATTCAAGGAGCTACAGTCTAAACCACCTCCCTTGTGCAAGTCCCTGATCATACAGCGATTAGGTTATACAGTTTCTACCATGAAAAAAAAAAATAAAGCAGATGAAATCACGAATTGCAGTTAGAGATTGCATCTCCCTTATCTGAAAAGCTTGGGACTATAAGCTTTATGAATTTTGGATTTTTTTTATTCTGCAATGTCTTTATTTGCATATACATACTGAATAAGAGATGGGGGAAAGAGGGCTAGTTACACACCCAGAACCTAGTGAGTTTGTCTTGGGTGACTAGCAAAAAAAGGTTTTATGTTTTGGAGGATTTTGGATTTCCAGATAAGGGAGACTCAATATTTATTAAGGTATATAGATTGTTACACCTCCCCCCCAAACCATTAATAATGTTGGTGTGAGGTCGAGACTAATAATAATAATAATAATAATAATAATAATAATAATAATAATAATAAAACTTTATTTATACCCCGCCACCATCTCCCCAACGGGGACTCGGGGCGGCTTACATGGGGCCATGCCCAGGACAATACAATATAGCAAAATATAAAAACAACATATCATAATACAATTAAACAATACAATAAATAATCATGTACAGTACAACACAAAATCAAAAAAAGCAATATAACAGGGCGGGCCGCATGAACACTCAGTTAAAACTTGGGGTGAGAAAAAGATAAGAATAAAACCACGGGGAACAGGGGCATAAGACAGAAAAACAGTCTAGAGGATAGATGTTGGGGGGAGTAACAAAATAAGTGTGTAACAGTTACTCTCCGAAAGCACACCGGAAGAGCCATGTTTTTAGATCTTTCCTAAAGGCTAAAAGAGTGGGGGCTTGCCTGATTTCAATGGGCAGTGAGTTCCACAAATGGGGGGGGGGGGCACAGCAGAAAAGGCCCTCTCCCTTGTTCCCACAAGGCGGGTCTGGGATATGGGCAGTGGCGACAGGAGGGCCTCCCTGATGATCGAAGAGATCGGACTAGCCATTCCTATCTGAACATACAGAGGTATAGAACCTGTTAAGAGTTTTCAGTTGATTAAACTCTGTAAGTTAATTGTTAAGTTACCAGTTGGGTGACTACAATATGACTTGGGTCAGACTATCTGAAAGTAGGTGTTATTATCATAAGAACTTGCCCAGGCTTTGAGATCTTCACATTTGTCAAAAAGCCTACAGGATGGCCTAGAGTGTGCCTCCAGTAGAGTCCCAGTGAAACAAAAGTCAGCTTTCCTGTCATGGTGGAGAAGAAAAGGGAATTTCAGGAGGTGACAAGCAACACTTGATGAAATTCCCTCTTCTACACAGCTATGAAAGCAGGGTTGGGCAAGGCATAGCACATGGATCACATAAAGCCCTTCTACACTCTGGAAACATCTCTACCCCGAAAGCTTTCCCAAAGCTCCCAGCCTCACCCATTTTAAATTGTGTTGGTTCTGGAGCATTTCTCCTTCCAAACCAACCAAAACCATCCAAAACAACCAAAGTTAAGCTGTAGTCTGATTTTCCCAACTATGACAGACAAACAAAAAAAAAATAGTCAAAAATTGGCCAAAATGACAGGTGGAAATGATTTTATGTCCATTTGGGCATTTTGAAATGTGCAGGTATGGCCTACCAGGTGGGTGCAGGGAGGAGAAAGACTCCCTGCCCCTGAACCCCTGCATTAAAAAACAGGAGACTTTGTCCTTTATTTCACCTGCCAGCCCTAGTATCCAGTCAAAGCTGTGGCCCATTTCTTCAGTGTCTGGCTTGTAGAGAGCTCCAGAGGAAGGACACTACATGGAGGGATGATTTGGAAAATCACCCATTGAACAGGTGCAGATGAGTTCCTAAGCCAGCCCTTCCATAGGCTCTCTGATCTGAGCACCCTTTAAGAGCCAGGCCCTGAGAAGAAATGGTAGAGGTATATGCTGAGTGGTTGCCTCAGGAGAGGGCACACAAATGGATCCATTTGTTGCCACAATCCCTCTTCTGCTAGCCTAGGGAGATATTGAAAAGTTTTCTTCGTGAGTAAAGAAATCATTAAATTGCTTCTTAGCTGTTTGACAACATAGGATCCCAGCCCATGTGTTTTACTTGTATGTGTTAACTGTAAGATGCCTTGAATCCAATTCATGGGACAAAGTTGTGATAACAACCCAATAAATTAAATAATGATTGCTCTAGATTCTATCTATTAATAGGCAGAATGAGGCAACTACCTCTGGCAACAAATGGGCAGCTTGCCAAAGGTTCTCATAAGTCTCTGGATGTTTCTGGTTCTTATATACTCTGCTTTGGAACCCCTGCTAAATAGATTTGGTGGCCAGTTTTTATGAAGCACGGTTCTACTATTAAGGCTGCTGTGATGACCTTGAAGAACAAAATCCCAGAACACAGACCAGAGTCGATCAGCATTTCAGTCAAAACGGCTTTCTCCGCCAGCCATCACTAGCACACACAGAAGAATTCCCTCCTCAATCCACCCATGGAAATTATAATTCAGATTACAAAGCCCAGTAGGTTTTTCTTGGTTGCAATATTTGGACTAACAATGGAGTGCACTTTGGTTATGTTGGTTCTAAAATACATAGACACTGAGAGAGTGTTGAGTAAAATCATACAGCTATTCAGCCAGGCTAGGTTCCCTTTCCCTAGGCTTACATTTCACTTTACACTGTAGTGCTGCAGTTTGACCGCTTATAACCGGAGTGATGTTTCGTTTTCCTGCTGCCTGTTTAAAGTCTCAGTTACAAAAATAGGTCATTCTCTTAGGGCCTTTAACCTAGTTTGAAAATCATGCTATCCACTAACTTGGCTGATTAATTTTGGACTGATGATGAGTTTGAACGATGGTATGTTTTTTCAAAAAACAATTTAATCCAAATCAGGATGGAGGGGAGGACTAGTGATACAAGAAGAAGCAAGAGGAGGGATTTAACAGCTGACAAACAAAACTAGGTGCTGGGTGGAAAGGCAACAATTAATTATTGATCCTGCTGGAAGCAGAATATATGGAACCGGCTCATCCAGCCTTTGTACGCCGGCGATATTCAATAGCCTGAGCCATCACATTTCAATGCACGAGCCCAGAAACAGTGATGCACAAGCCCAGACAAATGATGGCTGCCTCCACAGGCTACATACACACAGCAAGCCTGGTTGGCTTAATTAACGGTTGCCTCTAATCCAGGCTGAAACGCTCCATCACATTTTATTGCCAGCATGAAACTCCCTAGTAAACTAGATGTACACATTAACTTCATATCCCATTCTCCAAATGTAAAATGTAAATGCTTGTCATATTTTGCAAAAAGATGTGACACCTATTAGATTCAGCGTTGAGCCATACGAAAAAAATATCCCTGTTGAATATCTGTCCATTATGGTGCTATTAAAACAACAAAGCCTATTTCAGGATATGAAAAGAGGGTGGCAAACTTAGCTGGGTTCACAGTGGTATTTACTTTTTGTGCAAAGGTTGCCAGCTGTCCCCTCTATGTCTCTTGTTCTTGTGGCTTTAACAGTAGCCTGAGAAACAGAAGTTAGGGTGAAATTTTCCATGGCTTTTAAATAAAATAATGGAAAACTCTTTGCTCGCTGAAATCCTACATTTTGGGCTGTAAAAAGTACAGAAGCAGAACCAGGAAAATAGCAACCCATTGAAAAAATCTGACTAGGACTGCATTTTCCCCTACCTTTTTTCTGGTTGAAGATCTGAGCATTTAAAGCATTAATGGCCATCACTGGGCCAATTTAAGCCAAAGACAGCGCTTTTCTGAAATATGAAGTGAAGAGGAAATGGTTTTCACCCATTTCACATTATTTTTTAAAAATTCTTCTCCTGGCCTAAAATATCCCAGGATGATCCAAATGCATGGATAAAAGTGTCCTGCCTTGGGGCAAAATAAATAATATTCTCTGTGAGAGAGTGTATGGCGGACAGTACAGGTCTCCCAAATGTGCCCCCCTACCCTTCCACAATTTCCACACCCCATGATTTAAAGCAAGGCTGGGCAATTGTGGTGACTCTAAAGCCCATGTTGCATTAGTAAAGGTAAAGGTTTCCCCTTGACATTAAGTCTGGTCGTGTCCGACTATGGAGGGTGGTGCTCGTCTCCATTTCTAAGCTGAAAAGCCGGCGTTGTCCGTGGACACCTCCAAGGTCATGTGGCTGGCATGACTGCATGGAGCGTTGTTACCGTCCCACCTGAGCAGTACCTATTGATCTAATCACATTTGCATGTTTTCGAAGTGAAAGGTTGGCAGAAGCAGGGGCTAACAACGGAAGCTCACCCCACTCTTGCAGATTCGAACCACCAACCTTTCGGTCAGCAAGTTCTGCAGCTTAGTGGTTTAAGCTGCTGCACCACTGCAGCATTAGCTGCTAAAAACGACAAACAAGAAGAAAATGAGAGTGAAAGTACACCTCTACTTTTGGGAAGATCAGAATTTTTTTGTTAAAAACAAGTGTATGCCAGAAGGGAGAAAGGTTGCAATTGTTTTAATGGGTGATTTGTTTATCTCCCAGAAGTAGAAATTCACCTTCAGGGAAGTCAGAAAAGAGCTGTTAGGGAGTCTCGAGGAACTACCAAAACAGCCCCGGGGAGCCAAGTGCAAAGCCACCGCCATGCTTTTGCCCACTCCTCCTGTAAAAGCTGACTGTCAGGCAGATGCTCAGCAGTTTTCTCCATGAATGCATCTTGATGAAACGCATTGTGAGTAGCCTCCTTATTAAAAATAGAATTCCGGACCTAGAAACACAAGCAGATTCTGGCAGCAGAGAAAGCTCCCTCCCTCCTCTTCTCATTCTCTCTCTCCACAGTATTACATTTTCTCAGTATCTGCATTCACTATCGTAACTTGAAGTATCATCTAAGTGCCGTGGGGCCTGATACATTGCAAGGGCTTTCACATCGTCGAATCTTTCGATAATGAAAACAACAGTCCTGGGCGCATGTGAGATACAGATACATCAGTGTGACACACAGGCTATGGATAGTACAAAGAAGAGGATTTGGTACATCATCCTTTTATTGCATTTCAAAGAGAAGAGTTTTTAGTGAAGCATTTTCATCTCTCTTCTTTTTTTCTTTCCAGTATTGCTCAGAGTAGCACTAGAGATCTCAACTGCTGTGCAAAACATTACTGTCACAAAGATGAAAGGTGCACTTTGGCCAAAAAACAATCCTTTTTTTTTTTTTTTACTATAGCTCATATAATTCTCAATAACTTTGCTGTAAAACTCCAGTGCAGGCCACAATAATAGGGATGGTGAATAGCATAAAGAACTGATGCCATACTTTCTTCTCATAAAGAACATGCAGACTCTCTTTGCTACCTCTACTATTTAACCTCAATTATGCAGACATGACCCACTTTGATTACTTTTTAATGACCCCCCTTTCATACATTCTAATTTATAACCAGAAGCTGTATATCTGGTGTGTGGTCTGTTCTTTGGCCGTTGATTGCATTTAGCGATCCATATTTCAACCATTTCTACTTTTTGACAATGTTTTGATCCCTAACCTATCAAATATGTAGGGGGTGCCTGTACATTGTTTGGCAATGTATACAGTAATCCAGCCTTACTGAAGCAAACGTGATATTGTTTATTTTACAGAGCTAGGAAATATTACCTTTTTGGATGACAGCTCTCAGAACTCCACATCACTGATGAAGGAATTCTGAGTTGTTGTCCAAAGAGGTAACTTTTTAAAGCTCTCTTTTTTATACGAGCCAAATACACCTAGGACAGAGGTCCCATAAACATGTGTTGAGTGGGGAGCTTTCTGAAAAACTACAAATTGTATTTTTTTTGTAAGCATCAACAATATTCCAGCCAATTTGATGCAAACTAAGGAGCCATGTTGATATCCAACACACAAACCTTTAAGGCTTTTTCTTCTACTGGTCAAATAAACACGGTTAAGCAGTCGTGACTTCTGCTGTAACTGTTATACATTTATCAACACTCCCATAATTCTTGGAATTCCAAGATGTTTGGAATTCTTCTCATTTTCGGTACCAAAAAGTGCCTGGACATGCTAAGATGATTATTCAAGAAAATGGTCAACTGATGTAATTTCAGGATATTTCTGAGAAAAGTGAACAGTGCATTTCATGCAGAAATAGTGCTTTTTTGCACAAGACAATGTGTTTTTTCATAAGTACATTTTCCACATAATATTTCTCAGAAATTCACTCAATGGGTAACTTTTGCGGTTCCTCATTTTTTGCATGTGACTGAAATAAGAAAGGTCTCTGCTCCTTTGACTTTGAATGATGCTGATGAACAACTGCTTCATTTCCCCCATTTTTGTCAGATTAGCTAGGCCAGATGGAAACCCTATATGGATTCCCTAGTCCTGTGTTATATCATGAGAGAATCTTACACCCAGGTAGTGTCATAAAATGGCAGCATCTCCTTTACTCATCCCAACATAAGGTCCTTGGTGTTCTTCCTCTTTGGAAGTGGTGGTTTGCTGAACACCAAGAACACACTTACCTTCATAGCGTGCACCACAGCCTCGGGTTTCTGGCTTATGGGGACATAGCCCACTGCTGGAGAACCAGTGAGATCAGGAGTCATACGAATGGGCCCCTGCAAAGGAAAGGGGAAAGCAAAGGCTTTTAAATATGCTTGCATTTATGTCTGGATGTATGTATGATATTCCATACTTTGAGACATACACAATATATACTTCATTTTCTATTCCACATTAGTTGATTTTTCTTATTTCATGGACTTCCTGTGGGTGAGGGATGACCGTCCATTTATAATTTAAAAAATTCAGAACTATGATTCCACTTTAATTGCCCTGACTGCATCCTATATATTTTTGGGATCTGCATTTTAGGAAGAGCTATTTAGAATACTCAACCAGAGGGCTCTAGTGCCTCATCAAACTACAAGTCCCATTATTGCATAGGCTGTTGCCATGGCAGTTAAAGTGGAATCACGGTGCTATAAATGTGTAATGTGAAAGGGCCTCAGAGATCTGCTACTAGATAAGAAACAAGCACATTTTACCTTAAAGAAAGTCACGTGGAAGACACAGACACATTTTTTGAAAGGAGAATGTTGCTTGGTAAGAGTTTAAGCATTTAAAATAAATGAATAAATTTAAAAACACATCTCCACCCAATGTTCCCTATCAGACCTAAGTTTTCTTGCTACTTCTCTGGTCTTAACCACCTCCAGCAGCTTTCATAGGATGGTTAAAAGGTACCACTAGAACCATCTAGCTAACCCCTGCCATATAAGAATGAAAAACTAAAGCACTCCTAAATAATATGCATCCAACCTCTGCTTACAAAAGGTTGTTGTATGTTTTCTGGGCTGTATGGCCATGTTCTAGAAGTATTCTCTCCTGACGTTTTGCCCACATCTATGGCAGGCATCCTCAGAGGTTGTGAGGTGCCATACAGCCCGGAAAACATACAACAACCCTGTGATCCCGGCCATGAAAGCCTTCGACAACACATTCTGCTTACAAAGATGGAGAGGGTAATTTATTCCACAATGTCAAATTCTAACAGTAAAAGAGATAAATACTCTTTTCTTGTAATTTGAATCCATTGGTTTGTGTTCTAGTCTCTGGAACAGCAGAAAACAAGCTTGCTCCATCTTACACTTAATATCTCTTCAGATATTTAATGATAACTATAATGTCACCTCTCACTCTTTTCTTCTTGAGGCCTAATATACTGAGCTCCCTAAGGCCCCTTCCAGACAGTTGAATAAAATACCACTTTATCTGCTTTGAACTGGAATATATGGCAGTGTGGACTCATTCTGGGTTATATGGCTGTGGAAGGGTCCTATGAATGAGCTCAATGAGGCTTGCTTTCTACTTTTCACCCTTTCAAAGGAGCCTGATTAAGCAAATACATCTTTATTATACAGGTTGAGCATCCTTTATCTGGTAATCTGGGAGACATAGAAAGAGCCTCCTTGAAGATTGAGTGAATCCAGTTGGGCGTCCCCCGGGCAACGTTTCTTGTAAACGGCTAATCTTTCCAACCCAAAAGCATTGCTTTTAAACTTTTAACATTTTAATCTGGTAATCCGAAATACAGGCAGTCCCAAGTTACAAACATCTGACTTACAAGTGACTTATAGTTAAGAATGGAGGTGAGACAACAGGAAGTGAGAGAAATCTAGCCCTTGGAAGGAGAACTCTCTTTCAAAAAAGTTATCATGGGGGAAAGGTGTATCTACTGAAGCTTTATCACCAATTCTTGTTCCCACAAGAAGTCAATTTTTTCCAATTACCACAGGTACTGAAAGTGAGGCAAATCTTCTGAACCGGGGCACAGACAGCAAAATAAACACCACAGGGGGGTTAACCCTTCCCTATGCGATATATATATGGCTGGAGTTACACTTAAATCATGTACTTGTTCCAACTGACATACAAACTCAACTTAAGAACAAACCTACAGAACCTATCTTGTTCATAACTTGGGAACTGTTTGTACTCCAAGATGGAAAATTCTCTACATGGGTGGTTGAAATAGTGATCCCTTTGCTTTCCAGTGGTTCAGTGTACACAGACTTCGTTTCATGGACAAAATCATTAAAATATAGTATAAACCCATCCCCAGGCAATGTGTATAAGATGTTTATGAAACATAAATAAATTCTGTGTTTAGAATGAGGTTCCATCTACAAGATATGTATATACAGTACAAGTATTCCAAATCCAGAGGAAAGCCCAAAATCCAAAACACTCCCCATCTCAATTTCAGATATATAATACCAAACCTGTACAAACTATGTAATTGATACAATTTTTTAATGTAGCTTCGAGCTCAATGAAATGAAAATCTATGTTTAGGCATAGCAAATCTATTTAACCTTCAAAAACACTTGTGTTGGTACAACTTTTGCCAGGAAGTGATAGACTGACTGTTATGGGGCAAAGAAAGGAAATAGCTGGCATCTAATTTATTTGGTTGCATGGCAACATTCTTCAAAGAGCATCAAGTACCTTTCAAAAATGGTTGTGAAGCCAAGGTAAGGAGATACACATAGCAGCAGTGTGAGAGGGCTCCGTTCCAAAATGTTTCATTTAGTTCTTTGGTGTTTTGGTATTCTTTTGAAAAGATAGAACTGCCACTTTCATATCAAGGAACCTGAGTACCCAACCTCTCCAACATGCACCTTTGATATGTGTGATCCCTTTTAAGGTCTCTCCTAAACAAGGTGAGCTACAATGTCCTTATTCAGAGAGATGTCCCCTTTATGCCTCCTTGATTTGTGCATTTGCTCTGTGCCATTCAAAGAAGTTTACAATGGATTCATTGAAATGTGCACTATTTTGCCTTTGCACGCTTGGGCAAAACAAAGAGGGGTTATTCTGTTGGGCTAAAAAAGCAAATTCAGATGACAGAGCGGTATGAAGCATCATTACAGGTAATGCACTGGCTATTCAAAGCACAGCGGTGCTCATTACACTCTTTCACCAACACCAGTGATTATGATGAACATGATGATATCCCTTATCTCAGTATTTCAGAGTTAGAGATAGAACAATAATGGAAGGGGTTTTAATGTTCAAGATTTTGCTGCTTACAACGTATTCCTTATGGCTTTCATTCATCTTCCTTTCACATCTTACAAACCCTCAACTAGATAATACAATTCAAATATAGCAGCAAATTATAGTTACCCAAACACATAGCTTCACGGTTTATGGCAATGAGGAATTTACCTTTCTAATTTCAAGGAGCATAACCTCTCCATACTAGATTATATAACTGGCTTCTTTAAACGGCATTTCATAAGTACATAGTTTGCAACTCCTAAATTCTCTGGCCACAGGGTTACTGTAATGGTACATACTACTATGGCTGAGATGACTGGGAAATTCTAGGAGTTGAAGTCTACAAAAAGTTATTGTCCAAAGCTATGGAATTTAGGGAGAAGTTCAAAATTAATAATAGAATCATAGAATCGTAGAGTTGGAAGAGACCTCATGGGCCATCCAGTCCAACACCCTGCCAAGAAGCAGGAAAATCGCATTCAAAGCACCCCTGATAGATGGGCATCCAGGCTCTGTTTAAAAGCCTCCAAAGTAGGAGCCTCCACCACACTCCGGAGCAGAGAGTTCCATTGCTGAACAGCTCTCACTGTGAGGAAGTTCTTCCTAATGTTCAGGTGGAATCTCCTTTCCATGTCCTAGTCTCCAGGGCAGCAGAAAAGAAGCTTGTTCCCTCCTCCCTATGACTTCCCCTCACATATTTATACATGCCTATCATGTCTCCTCTCAGCCTTCTCTTCTGTAGGCTAAACATGCCCAGCTCTTTCAGCTGCTCCTCATAGGGCTTGTTCTCCAGACCCTTGATCATTTTAGTTGCCCTTCTCTGGACACATTCCAGCTTGTCAACATCTCCCTTCAATTATAGTGCCCAGAATTAGAAACAGAATTCCAAGTGTGGTCTGACCAAGGCAGAATAGAGGGGTAGCAATGAGACATTGTGATTTATAAAAACGGGAGGATCCTATCATTCTCCTCATAACCAAGCAGTGCAAGCAAAGGGAATATTGTGCGTTGTTTCATGTAGAAGGAAATCAAGGTTTCCCATCCAGTCAGAACTGGACAGATGTAATAACAGTTATTACAATAATGAAGGTATGCTGACTTATGCCTTCCACCATCTCCTTTCTGTGGTGCACTTTCAGGCTGTCAGTGATTTAAAAAACAGCAATAGAGAACATGCGGAGGACTTTTCCAATAGTAAACAGTGATATACTGCCAACTAATTAAATGTTCTTGTGCAACACAGACAGCAGTGTCTTGCCCAATAAATTCCTCAGTGGCACCACTTAGCAATGCTTCTCCTTGGCAATTAAAACAGCTGCATCTGAGTGGTTTTAATTCAGAATGTGTGCAAAGAGCCAATCAATATGGGGAAAGAATATGGTGAGCCACAAACAAGAAACCAAAAATCTTGAATATCCCCAATACAGCATTTAAGAACCAATGGTCTAAAACATTATTGGATGTGTGAGGCTATAGAAAGGAGTTATACAGTAATGAAATATGTCATTAAGAGGTGCTTTGTGACTTTCATTTAATGAATTAAACACATTTTATAAATTAGTTGCAGGTATAAATCCCAGTCAGATTCATCCAAGCTTTCTATGTGTGGTTATGAAAGCTGAACAGTGAAGAAAACTTTCAGGAAGGGAATCGATTGTTTTGAAATGTGATTTTGGAAGGGAGTTCTAAAGATACCATGGACAAATGAATGGGTCATACAGCAGTTCCGATTTATTCTGACTAGAAGCCAAGATGACTAAATTGAGGCTGCTGTACTTTGGATATAGCATGAAATAGCATGGCTCCCTGGAAGAAAGAGGAAGGCAGCAGGAAAAGAGGAAGACCAAATTACAGATGGATGGATTGATTCACTCAAGGAAGCTATGTCCCGGGGTTTGCAAGATTGTCACAGCAGGACTGCTGAGGACAGGGTGACTTGGAGATCTCTCATTCATAGGATCAGCATGAGTCAAAGTTGACTTGATGGCAAATAATAATCTCAACACGTCATTTTGGTCACAGACAAAGCTGTATTTCATAAATTAAGCAATTTTACAATATAGATACAATTTAAATAAGTTATATTTGCATCACTGAGATCACTTATAATCATGTCTTCCAATGAAGAATACAAGTTTTCTTGCACAAGTGACATTCCTCACCATCATCAGTTATTTTTATCATGATGCACTGGTCTCCTAAATGTAGTGCAAATTTAGTACTAGGTATCTGCTAAAAAACAGGGTTAGGATGACAGGAAAACCTTATGGGATTATTGTATCCTCATTGTCACTTACGAGAAAATCCTTCCCTAGTGGCCATATTAACTACAGTTCATGAGTGCACTGTCACTAACCATGATCGGAAACTACCAGTATTTTATTTGGGATTTAGTTGTAGACACTGGTTTTCAAATCAGAAGACTAATTCTGGTCCCCAGTAGCTCAAATTAGTGTTGGATGCATTATCTTTAGCATTATTTCAAAGTAACTATCCAAAGCGCTGAACTTATTTTGGAAATGACATTTTGAACGTTGAACTTCTCCTTTAAAGTATGGAATAACATCCAGAGCAAATCTGTTAAAGTACTGAAATTGAAGCTTTTGGCTGCTCAGATCAGAAACTTTACAGGCATGTTCTGCTGTGATTATTGATGTATGTTAGAATGTATTGCATTTGTGTTGTTGTTAATTGATGTTTCCCTTATACAATGTTTGCCTGGCCTCCAGTTTTGAATATGCTCACTGTGCCTGGCTATTAGCTATCGGCTCTGAGTATGTTTTTAATGTATAATTTCATGTGTATGTGTTTTAAATGTATTTATGTGGATTATTTTATTGTGTATTGCTGGGCTTGGTCCCCATGTGATCCACCCTCTTCAGGGAGATGGGGTGGGATATAAAATAAAGTTGTTGTTGTTGTTGTTGTTGTTGTTATCATTGTCAAGTTAACTGTGACTTATAATGAAGGAACTCCAAATTATTCCTTTATCAACAGGTCTTACAAATTCAGGACTTCCTTGAATGAGTCTATCCACCCGTATAGTGGTCTTCCTCCTTTCCTACTGCCTTCTGCCTTGCCATGCATTACTGCCTTTTCTAGTGAGTCTTGTCTTCTCATAAAGGTAAAGGTTTCCCCCTGACATTAAGTCTACTTGTGTTCTCATAACATGGCCAAAATAAAACAGTTTCAGGTTAAGTCATCTTGGCTTCTAGGGAGAGTTCAGGGTTAATCTGCTCTAATCCCATTCATTTGTCCTTTTTGGCAAATATATGTTTCTCCTCCTGAAGAGTTATTCAAAAGTTTACAGTTGAATAAAACTGGTGTATATATAGTAAAGGTAAAGGTTTTCCCCTGACTATGGAATTCTGGGACATGCAGTTTAAACAAGGGATTGGTACAGAATTCTAAACATCTCACAAAAATTAAAGTCTCAGGGTTTTGTAGGCTGGAACTATGGCAGCTACAGTGGCATTGAAGTGTTATAACTGTGCTGTGGGATTGTGCAGAAGTGTGCATTAAATAATTATAGGGCTTAGTGTCATTCTTGCAATTGATTTAAACAGTTGTGTGAAAAATGTACATCTTCTGGCAACACACTTAGAGAAGCATATGGTCAGGATGGGAAAACAACTTTTAAAAAAGAACCTAACTAAGGCTTAAGCAGATGGAGGTAGCGGAAGGAAAGGGTGCGTTTATCACAGCATAGTAGCAATGTGTTACAAGCAACAACATTATCTATAACCAGACCTTCAAAAAGTTATTGTTTGAACTATGGTTCCCACAATTCCTCCCATAAGTGGCCAATTTATCATTGTACATGACTACAAAACACTACCTTTTTCAGTGGTGGTTTTCATGTCAGTAGAGCAGTGAATTTGTTCCAGACTAAGCATTAAAAACTGCTTTTCAAGATACTGAAACCTATTGTCAAAATAGTGTTAGCACCTTGTAGATCTACTTTAAAATTCAAGCTAACACCCTGATCATATTCATCCATGTGACACAGAAGCCACCAAATACCATGACTTTTTGTGTAGGAATACAAGTGTGCAGAATTACAGTATAAGCAACTGTATTTTGTAGATGGTCAAGTCCAAGAATTTTTAGTACCCAAGACAGAAAACCAATGCTATACAGATACAAGGAAGGAAGGAAGGAAGGAAGGAAGGAAGGAAGGAAGGAAGGAAGGAAGGAAGGAAGGAAGGAAGGAAGGAAGGAAGGAAGGAAGGAAGGAAGGAAGGAAGGAAGGAAGGAAGGAAGGAAGGAAGGAAGGAAGGAAGGAAGGAAGGGAGACCAAAATACTGAAATGAGGTACCCAAGCCAGAAAACCAAGGCTATAAAGGTACAAGGAAGAAGTAAAAGGTAAAGGTTTCCCCTGACGTTAAGTCCAGTCGTGACCAACTCTGGGGGTTGGTGCACATCTCCATTTCTAAGTCGAAGAACCGGCGTTGTCCATAGACATCTCCAGGTCATGTGGCCGGCATGACTGCATGGAGCGCTGTTACCTTCCCCCCTATTGATCTACTCACATTTTCGAACTGCTAGGTTGGCAGGAGCTGGAGCTAACAGCGGCCGCTCACGCCGCTCCCAGGGTTTGAACCTGGGACCTTTCGGTCTCCAGCTCAATGCTTTAACGCACTTCGCCACCGGGGCATCGGAGAGCCTACAAACATAGAGGAGACTCTCCTCTTCAACCTCACAGCTCCATATCTGAAATGAACAATGGAAGTGAACATTCTCTTTTGGTTATGTATTTGCTTTTAATAACATTGCTGAAGCTAAAAAAAAAAGCTACATGTAGTTTGACACTCTACTGAAGACTAGTGAGATCAACAATCTGATTTGAAAAGCAGCTTCATCCAGGCATAATCACCTTAAAGGTGAAATTATATAAGCAATCCAAGAAACAAAAATCTCTTCCACCATGGATATCATGGTTATTGATAGTTCCTATTCTGTAGAATGAATGACCTACCAGATAAAAATCAACAGCTAAATGAGAAGTCAAAATTTAAAATGGAATTAAAGACCTATCCCGTCTAGCAGGCCTAACCAATCCATTTTAAACAAAGTATATGTTATTGGAATGAATGATTTTAATGTGTTTTAATCTTAGATCTAGGAGCCCCTGGAGGTGTAGCGGGTTAAACCACTGAGCTGATGAACTTGCTGACCAAATGGTCAGTAGTTCAAATCCGGGGAGTGGGGTGAGCTCCTGCTGTTAGCCTCAGCTTCTCCCAACCTAGCAGCTTGAAAACATGCCAATGTGATTAGATCACATTTTCTGGCAGGAAGGTAACGGCGCTCCATGCAGTCATGCCGGCCACATGACCATGGAGGTGTCTACGGACAACGCCGGCTCTTTGTCTTAGAAATGGAGATGCGCACCAACCCCAAGAGTCGGACACGACTAGACTTAATGTCAGGGGAAAACATTTACCTTCATCTTATATCTATGTTTTTAATATATATGTTTAAATGGTCTTATGTTTTTATCTTTGTATTTTAACTATGTTCTACTCTACCTTGAGCCTTGAGGAGAGGTGGGTAACAAATGATGATGATGATTCACCTAGCACATGACAATCCATTTGTAAGGTCACACAGAAAAGTATTATGAACAGTAGAAACATTTGGCTACGTCTCCTATGATATAAGTGGTTAATAACAAATTGCATTTATCCCTCTTTCTTATGAATTCAGATGTCAGAACAGTAAAGAGAAGCACTCCATGGCATCAAAGCCTTTAGGGTGAAAATCCAAGCATTCATCATCAAGTGCCACTTTATCTTGATCTTTTCCCCTTGTCCTTCTTTGCAATCTTTCGCCCCTTTCTCTGAAGTACACTAGTTACTATGGAAACAAACACAGATATATGCAATTCTGAGCTGCATCCACCAGTGCCATATCAAAAGTCAGTTTACATAATGACATGGAAAATGTGCGCATGAGGAACGACAACTTGGCCAGGTGAGTGTCATTACAAAGGCATCCACACATACGTGCATCCACATCCCAGAGCTTGGAAAAGTTATCATTTTGAACTAGAACCCTCTGAATTTCCTAGTTATCCTTCTGGGAATTCCAGACAAAATCAAGAAAAGTAACATTTCAAAGTTCTGGAATCTCTGTATCACAAAATACTTCTGTTTACAGGTCTATGATCAAGCAGCTTCTACAGGTACAATAATGTAAAGAGAAAGTGGTGGGGGGAGCTGCATCTCTTTTTTAAGCACAAGTGCAGTTTGTAAGCCGCCTTGAGTCCCCCTCAGGGCAGAGAAAGGTGGGATATAAATATTGTAAATAAATAAACAAATAAAAATTAAAGCTTAAATTTAGCTGCATTTGGAGAATGTCAGTTTCTTTAACATAAAGAATCTGGATCGGCATACTCAATTTTAGGGAAATAGAGGAGAAAAGAGGAGGGCATTTAACCAAACATGACTGGATTCTAAATTGTGGAATTTTCCGAGGTCCTGATTTCATTGCCCCTTTTCTAGCTGCTTTTAAAATGTCCCAACTCCTGATTTCTCCCATTGCCGTCAGCTTATTCGGATTGTTGCAAACTGAGTTCAAAGTGAAAATATAGTTTGCACTAAATCTAGCAGAGAGGAGAAAGGAGATGTGAATGCAGTCTTGCCGTTCGTAGTAGGTTCAGACAAAAGAAACCTGCTATATCCTCTCCTAGATTTAGCTATTTTTCCAACTTGGTCATACTGATGTTTCTTGAACACACTGTCCCTGACTGTATCCATGAAATGTTGAGAGGTTGCTGCTATGTGAGAATTCACATTTTCTTTTCATATTGCAGTTTTGTTACTTTAGTTTTCAATGGATTCGGCCTGTAGGCCTTAGTTTGGGGACCACGCTCTAGAATCAGTGGTTCTCAACCTTCCTAATGCCATAACCCCTTAATACAATTCCTCATGTTGTGGTGATCCCTAACCATAAAATTATTTTAGTTGCTATGTTTCAAAAGGCCTTCGATGTTTAGTTGTTGCCGGATTGATCTATCTGTCCATTCCATAATAGTTCCATTGTTGTTGTCTTGCCATTTTATACCGCACTTTATTGTCCAACTGTGAAATTTCCTTTTCCCATTTCGTATCACTCTGCATTTCGCCTGGGATCTACGAATTAGTCTCCTGTTTTTAACACTGCATCCTGCTTGTTGATTTTAATGATTGTTTTTATTGATGTTGATGTTTTTTACTGGGATAATTGTTTTATTGCTTTGTTACTGTTTTGTTTGTTTTATCGGGCCTGGCCCCATGTAAGCCGCCCCAAGTCCCTTCGGGGAGATGGGGCGGGGTATAAAAATAAAGTTATTATTATTATTATTATTATTATTATTATTATTATTATTATTATTATTATTATTACTTCATAACCGTAAACTTTGCTACGGTTATGAATTGTAATGTAAATATCTGATATGCAGGATGTATTTTTGTTCACTGGACCAAATTGGTCACAAATATCTAATAAGCCCAAATTTGAATACTAGTGGGGTTAGGAATGATTGATTTTGTCATTTGGGAGTTGTAGTTGATAGGATTTATAGTTTGCAATCAAAGATCCCCTTGAACCACACCAATGATAGAATTGAGCCAAACTTCCCACACAGAACCCCCATGACCAACAGAGGGATTTGGGCGGAACTGACAGTGATTTAGGGGAGATGTAGTTCACCTACCTCCGGAGTGTACTATGAACTCAAACGACTATGGATCTGGACTAAATTTGGCACAAACACCTGATATGCCAAAATTTGGTGGGGTTAGGGGGATTTATTTTATCATTTGGAAGTTGTAGTTACTGGGATTTATAGTTCACTTACAATCAAAAAGCATTCTGAACTCCATCAACGAATGAATTGAACCAAACTGGGCACACAGAACTCCCATGACCAACAGAAAATACTGGAAGGGTTTGGTGAGTACTGACCTTGAGTTTTGGAGTTGCAGTTCACCTACATCCAGCCTTCTCTGCCAAAGGGGTTCCTAAGACCATCAGAAATATGTGTTTTCCGACTGTCTTTGACACCCCCCCCCCCCACAGGGGTCCCAACCCCCAGGCTGAGAAACACTGCTCTAGATGCTCCAACATGACTTTATGCTCAATGCCTGTGATAAGCTGACCACAGAATCACACTGAAGGACCTAGAGATTTCTAGACCAATGTTCTCTCTAAGAATCTCTAAGTCCTTGAATGTGACCCTGTGGTAAACAACCACAGGAAACTGATCCCAGAGTCACAATGCAGTTCCCAAATATTTCTAGAGATAACATTTAAATCAAATCCGTGACTTATCAAATCCATAAGTAGAACACGTAGATGTGGAGAGCTAACCGTACAACCTACGATCAAAAACAAATTGTTGTCATCTTAACTACTCCCCTTAAGACAGAAATGGAAGTGCGAATGAATTTGTGCCCTAGACCGTTAACAACAAAACACCCCCCCCCCCCAAAAAAAAATATGCCAGGAAGCATTTCTAGTTATAATTCCAACCTTTTGCATTTTGGAATGACTCATGCATCACATTGGTAGAGAGGAAAGAAAGAACAACAAAAACAGCAAGTCCAAGCCAACTGTCTCTTTAGCTCAAATTGCCGGATGATTCATTCAGAAATGTGAGGCGTTATCACACCATGCAGTTCTGTCATTGCCACTTAGAACTATTTTGGGAGAAGAGGATTTTAAAAAAAAATACACAATGCACTTCCCTCAATCCATGCTTTCAGGATGAGAGGAAGAAAATATTGCCCAGCTGGGGAAGTCGCTGAACTGTGAATGACAAGAGAGAAAGAAAAAGCCACTTTCCAAAGCAAGAAATCTTCCTTCCTAAAACTTCCCCAAGAGTATACAAGGCATGAAAATGAGAGAAGGTAGGAAAGCATCCTGTATCGATTCAGCCTTCTGCTCAACTAGAGGTGTTTCTCAATATTTGGAAACAAAGAAGATGGTGAATCACAAGAACACTGTAGTCACAATAACGCTCTCCTGAACTGCTCTCATAAACTATCACACCTACCATAAAACCCACTCCTCCGATTATGGGGAACTGCCTTTTCACTGGCCATCTTTCTAGGGTGGTTGGTGGGAAAGGGAATTAATGAAGGGGCCCATATGGCTACAGCTCAGTGTCCCAGCAGGGAAAAGTCTCCTCCTCCCAGCCCAGCTGTCTCCCTTTAGCAGGAAGACATTCAAGAGACAGGAGCTAAGACAAATGAGAAACATAGGGAGTTCAAAGATCCTAAACAGAAACACGTCCCACCTATTTCTTTCCCCCCCCATTATAAGTCCTTGTGAGGAAGGAAAGGACATGTGCATGCATACTCAGAACATTTTGTTGTGTACCTTCAAGTTGCAAGGTTTTCTTGGCAAGATTTGTTCTGAGCGGATTTGTTATGGCTGAGAGAATGTGACTTATCCAGGGTTACTCAGTGAGTTTCCATGGCGGCATAGGGAT
This sequence comes from Anolis carolinensis, assembly GCF_035594765.1. Classification (NCBI taxonomy): domain Eukaryota; kingdom Metazoa; phylum Chordata; class Lepidosauria; order Squamata; family Anolidae; genus Anolis; species Anolis carolinensis. The sequence goes on from NC_085841.1 coordinate 346,649,292, forward strand.
TCGAACTTTGATATTCCAGTACTACAATATTCCAGCTTATCTGGAATTCCAAAATCTGTAATACACCGAAATTCCAAACTGTTCACATGGGTGGCTGAGATAGCAACAGCTTTGTTTATTGATTATAGCAACAAGCTTTGTTTACTGATGAGCCAATGCACATAAACTTTGCTTCATGCAAAAATTGTTTTGAATTGCCTTCAGGCTATGTGTAAAGGTGTATATGAAGCATAAATTAATTTTGTTTGGGTCCCATGGCCAAGATATCTCATTATGTATGCATATGCAGATACAGGGATTTCATAATCAACACATTTCAGAAAACCAAAACACTTCTAGTCCCAAGCATTTTGGATAAGAGATACTGAACCTTTTACAGTGATATAAAGGCTTCATCCCCGAACAGGGGCTGGCTATATCACCCAGCAGGATAGTATAGATTTGCAGGAAATGTATTATAGGTCTGCAAGTCCTTATAGAAGCAATGCTGTTTGGAGTTTGCTAGTTTGAACCCCACAGTACCTTGCTTGATTTTTGTCCTTCTACTATAGAAATGGGATAAACAGATACTTTCAGGGGATTTTGTGTTTGTAGGATTCATGATCATAGGGAAATGTGTGCATGTGCAGACATGAGAAAAATGCATGTATTGCAAGAGATTCATGCAGAGGGAAGCTTGAAAGGTTAAAAAGATCATGTATGTATGAATGTATTAAAGGAAATTGTCTATAATTGGTAAGAAAACTGGAATAGTATAACTTGGGTGTGGGACATACAATGTTCTGAGGATGAAATAGGATAACTTGGTCTATGCTACCTTGATTGCCCCCAAAAGAAAGTAGACTACAAAAATGGAAACAAGCTAGGGACCCAATGAGCCAAGGTACCTGGGGATGACAGGAGTAATAGTATAACACTGGCCAACATACATTTTAGTGCCTCAATTGTTAAATCTACTTCTGGGTAATTTTCACCTGGTGAAACATATGCCACATATGCCACATACCACTTTTCATCTGCTCACCCATAGAAAATCATGGTAACCATATCTAAGAAAATACAGCTGGTGCAATCTATCTAATGCAATTTTCTGAATAAGCATCACAAATAACTCCATGAATAGGTCTAAAAAACAAGACACCAAGATTTTAAATTTTGGGAGGTGGGCGGGCTGTGGAATATATCTTGAGGACACTGAGTAGAGGAAGGTTTTCAGCGGTCTCTGTTGGGTCACTGGTATGTCTTATCATGGTACTATCAAACTATCATCTCATGGCATTTGAATTCCTCACTATTTATGACCTGCATAGTTAGCACATTACTTTTCTTTGAGCAGAGTGTTTTCAAGTTTTCTGTGAGGTCTACAGACCTGCCATGATTTGGAAAGAAAAATGAAGATTCTCAAGAGGACAGTCTTTCCATTTACTAAATGTCAGATTGCGAAGTGGAGAAAGAGAGGTGCAGACAGAGAGAAAACATAAACACAAATACGCAGAGAGAATTCTGTGCCTGGTAATGAATGCTGAGACAGTAATTCTAGCACATTGTTTTCCTGTTTTAAGTTAAAGATATCATGGCTGTCATTATAACAAACCCTGTACTTTTTGTACTTTCTAACCAGCCCAGGTTTAAATCCAGTTTTATAATCCAACTGTATCCAGGAATGTGCCAAATCATTAGTTTTATCCTAATTGTGCCCAGCCAGCCAGCCTGCTGCCAGCCCATTTAACCAGTAGAATAGTTGATATAAAGTGATCCTGACATTTCATTATTGGGTACCCTCTATTCAGAAGGACTGCAGGCATCCAATTTAAAACAAAACAAAACTCACAACTGCAGTCTCTCTCCCTTTCTCATATGTAAATAGCTGAGCTGTCCTAGATCAAGCTGGGATGAATTTACAAATGTGAAAAGTAGAATACCCTGCCACAGGGCATAGGCTGGGGAACACATACTCTTGTGGATCAGGGAGGGAAGGTCAGAATATAATAATATGGATTCTGCCTCAATAAAAACCTCTTTACTGATATTGCATTGGATACTTCCAAAAGAGTAATATGTCCAAAGCATGGTATTAGCAAGAAAAAATCACAAGAGAGAAAGAGAGCATGCAAATATCTTCCTTCTGTTCCAGAGGCTGATCTCTTTCATCAATTATTTAATTCACTGCCCATTAAATATACCAGCCATACAAACACTCTGTTCTCTGAATTAACCATTGGATTTACCCAGAAGCCAAACTCAGCTCTCATTTGTCTCCTGCACTATTCCAACACAAGTTGTTAGATGCAACATACTGAAGAGCACATTTACACTTAAGAATGAATGCAGTTTAATATGTCTTTAAATGCTACGGATCAATGCGATAGAATCATGGGAGCTGTAGTTTTGCAAGTTCTTTAGCTTTCCTGTGTCAGAGAGTGCTGCGATCTCAACAAATTCCAAGCTCCAGGACTCCATAGCATTAAGTCATGGCAGTTAGTGCTGTCAATCTGCAGTAATTCTCTAAACTATAAGCACATGCTTAGAGCTTTGGAAGTGTTCACTGAAACCACAAAATGGTTTGCATGCAACCTTTGGTTAATAAGGAAGGATTGTCTTCCTTTGACAATCTTTCTTTCTCTCACACCCCTGCTTCATTGCCTGACATGGACTTGAATCCATAAGGGCATTTTAAAATTGCAGTCAATTTCACTTTCTTTCTCGGCCTCCACCTCTGCATGTTTGCATATGAAATGTCGTCAGATGTCCGTTTTGAAAGACTTATTATTCTGTAGCTCACCACCAACTAGAAACCACATTCTCCGGTTCAGCAGAAATGTTTTTTATTCCCTGCAGAGGGCAGAGTAGAAGCAAGAAGCAACAAATGCAGGGAAATCAAATGTGGATCAGGCTGAAAAGAAATGGCAAGAGTGGTTCTTCAGTGGAAAGGTCTGTTGACTCAAAAAATGGAGGGATCTCATTCTTTAGAGTGTTTTGATAACACAGGATGGGATGGCTGAGCAGCCACTGCTTAATGAATTCTGGGATTCATCCTCCAAAACATTCCAGTTCTGTGGAAAAGAGCAATATTAAACTAAGGAATACATTTATAGATTATTTTTCTACACTACGCACCAATAGTTTAGGCTATCATTTAGGCCCCCTCCCAGGCTGGGAGTCATTGGCTCCCTCAAACTGTCAGTCACTTCTGAATTTCACAGAAACCCACTTTTTTGGGCAGAAAATGGGACCAGAGTTTCCATTTTGGCCCATAAACAGAAACAACTAGAAAATCTGTCTCTGAAAAAATAAGTAGCTCCATCTAGAAAAGACCAGAAACTTCCAGTTGCCCAAAATGGCTCCTACAGGTTTAATGGTACAATCAACTAAGGGTCCAGAGCAGCCAAATGTGTTCTTTCGCATGCCTATGCAAACTGTACCTAAATATTGAATAGGAGACTTCATACTGGGATGAAGGCTGAAGTTCCAAGATCCCTTTCATGTCTGTGATACCATGGCCATTTAAACCATGGGCCAACAATGTGATGTGGCGGCTTAAAAAGCCAATGGGATTTTGGCCTGCATAAATAGGGGTATAGTGTCTAGATCCAGGGAAGTCATGCTCCCCCTCTATTCTGCCTTGGTCAGACCACACCTGGAATACTGTGTCCAATTCTGGACACCACAATTGAAGGGAGATGTTGACAGGCTGGAGAGTGTCCAGAGGAGGGCGACTAAAATGATCAAGGGTCTGAAAAACAAGCCCTATGAGGAACGACTTAAAGAACTGGGCATGTTTAGCCTGCAGAAGAGAAAGTTGAGAGGAGACATGATAGCCATGTATAAATATGTGAAGGGAAGTCATAGGGAGGAGGGAGCAAGCTTGTTTTCTGCTGCCCTGGAGACTAGGACATGGAACAATGGCTTCAAACTACAGGAAAGGAGATTCCAACTGAACATTAGGAAGAACGTCCTCACAGTGAGAGTTGTTCAGCAGTGGAACTCTCTGCCCTGGAGTGTGGTGGAGGCTCCTTTGGAGGCTTTTAAACAGAGGCTGGATGGCCATCTGTTGAATGCAATTTTCCTGCTTCTTGGCAGGGGGTTGGACTGGATGGCCCACGAGGTCTCTTCCAACTCTATGATTCTATGAAAAACTATTATGTTCAGAAGTTTCACATTTTGAAGATCTGTGCACTTAGAAAGACCACATTCTCCTCTATGAACCTACCCATGTTTTAAGGAGAAGATGCAGAACACTGTTTTGTGTATTAGACTACAACTCTGGAGACTGGGGACATACTCAGATTGGCCATGGAAAGCCACTGGGCCAGTCACATTGCCTCAGCTCTCTTCCTTTTTGTAAATATATATGGTTATCTATTAGTCATCTGCTGCCACTGGGAATGGTAGATCTCCACAGCCAGTGAAATAAACTATCAACATAAGAAAAACATCTCAAAGACAGCAAAATTGAAATAAGGTGCACAGAAGTATAATGTGTTGCACCACAAACACAAAAGCAAATCACACTTTGTATAGCATCAGCTCAAGATATTTTGGTGCCAAATGAAGAGTTATTTAATATATTAAATAGCTGCCCCTTTTCATCCTCTGTAATAGTAAGCTGCCCTCCTTGCTGCTGCATTGGAAATTCGAGAGCAAATATCCTCTAAGAAATTGCAGAGCTTGAAAACAGCATGTTATTGTGAAGGAAGTTGATGGGGAAAAAATCAACTATTTGAAACTGGTGCTAGAGAAATGATCTGTCGATATTGTGGAGTGTTAAAAAAAAAAAAAAACAAGTAGACCCTAGAGCAAATCCAGTCATCTCTCCCTAGAAGCAAAGACAACTTAAATTGAGACAGGTGTACTTTGGACATATCATGAGAAGACATTACTCATAAGAAAAGATAAGGATACCTGATAAGGTAAAAAAAGGTAACAAAAAAAGACCACACTACAGGTGGATAAACTTAACCAGTGTTGCAAGTCACAAGACGTCTTAAATCAAGAAATAGTTTTCTATGAGCTACATAGATAATCACAGGAATACTTCAGCAAGCAAGAGTGAAAAAGTGGCAGGCTAAAACCTGGAACCTCAATCAGTGGCTGATGCTGGATGAGAGACTCCCTCCTGGGCACACAGAAGACTGGACAACTTGGAAGGTACTGTACAGACTGCGCTTGGGCACCATGAGATGCAGAGCCAACTTTAAGAAATGGGGCTACGAAGTGGAGTCCACGATATGCGAGTGTGGAGATGAGCAAACCACAGACCACCTACTACAATGCAATCTGAGCTCTGCCACATGCACAATGGAGAACCTTCTTATAGCAACACCAGAGGCACTGCAAGTGGCCAGCTACTGGTCAAAAGACATTTAGCACAATGCCAAGTTTTGTTTTTTTAACTTTGTGTTTTCAAATACATTATAACTTGTATCCTCAATTCGCTTCTGACATGATAAATAAATAACTGAACCAATGAAGCCACAGTCGTCAGTTTGCAAAACTTGAGAAGGGCTGTTGATAACAATGGATCCTTCCACAAAGCCATATAACCCAGAATATCAAGGCAGAAAATTCCACAATATCTGCTTTGAACTGGATGCCATATATCCTAGTTCAAAGCAGAAAATGTGGGATTTTATTCAGCTTGTGGAAGGGGCCAGGGTCTTTAATCGATAGGGTCATCTTTGGTCAAAGTTGATTTGATAGCAGCTAACAACAAACACAAGCAAAATGTTACCCATATCATGGAAGTATGAGGGATATTTTGAGAGGTTCCTATTTATTCTAATTGGGATGTTTAGTTCTGCAAGAAGTACGGCATGTCCTAGCATGCTCTTCAATGTAGTTTAGTCCCCCTATTCCCAAATCTCATGACTTTATTTTAAACTGTTAGAAAGGCTTCCTCTTGGAGGTCCAATTGGTGCCAGTTTCTGTTTCTTTCTGGCCCTAAGCCAAGGCATGACTTTTTATTAAACCCTTGGGAGCTTAATTTGCTTTAATTGTACATGTGCATGGCTTTTAATTGTTGCAGACGTTTAAACTGTTTTAACTTGTTGGATTTAATATGTCTATCCTGTTTAAGATACTTTATTGCTTTAATCTGTATCTGAATTGTTTATTGTTTTATCTGTCTGCCCTGAAAAATCCACAATAAAGGGTGGGTTATAAATATTTAAATACGTATATACATAAATAACTGCCCTAGTGCAGAATTATAAAATCCTACCAGTTCCCTGCAACTGCAAAGAAGATAACCAACTGTTGTAAAATTGTGAGCCTGGTTTCATCTGAATTATTCAATTAAGGTACCTTTTCTTTTCTTCTGTATTCAGCCATTGAAAGGGAAACCGAAAGATATGTGAGTAAGTGCCATGCAGTGTTATTGGAGTGCCTGGTCACTTTTTCAAAGGAGAAGATAAGATCTAGGCTGATATCAGGACAGCATACGTCAAACAAAACAAGAGTACTTTATGGTTGGATTACAGAAACACTTCAGCCACACTCAGGGACACTTTGCTAAGTCATCAGAATCATATGCTGTGGTTATAAGATTTAAGTATGTTGACACCTACCAGATATTAGGAGCAATGGGAGCTAGAACTGGGAATCTTTGGATCTTTTTACAGCTACCCTATGTGGAGTACTAGAAGGGAGGTATTCTCATGCTTTCAACTGCACTCACTTAAATAGTTCCTTTTGAGGGGTACACTTCCCCAAAATCCCTTAAACCCATTCTGGCTGGGGGTCTGGCAGATTTGTTGTCCAAAGGGGTGACTTTTTATGATTCTGATACCGGCCCAGCTATAGGCTACTCCTGGATAAGAAAGCTTACAATCTGGATAGGAAAGTCTACAGTTTATTACTTTTGGTTGTGTGTGCCCTGTTGTTCTTTGGACTTTCCAGTCATTTCAGACTTACAACACTAAGGTTTTCTTGGCAAGATTTGTTCGGTGAGGGTTTGCCTTTGCCTTCCTCTGCGGCTAAGAGATAGTAATTCACCCAAGATCACATATTGGGTTTCCATACCCAAGCAGGGATTCAAACACTGATTTCCAAGGCATAGTCCAGTGTCCAAACCGCTACAAAACACTGTGCCTTCATTATTATTATTTATTTACAGTATTTATATTTCGCCCTTCTCACCCTGAAGGGGAATCAGGGCGGATCACATTATAAACATACAGGGCAAACATTCAATGCCCATAAACACATCGAACTGAGACAGAGACAGACAGACAGACAGATGCAGAGGCAAGTTAACCTTCTCCTGAGGGGATGTTTGATTCTGGCCACAGGGGGGAGCAGCTGCTTCATCATCCACTCTGATGGCACTTCCTCATTCCAAGTCGCAAATTAGTTAAACTTGCCTCCCCACTTTCGGGTTGCTATGTCAGCAACGAGCAGGGGCTATTTTTTTTTTAATTGATGGGTGCTCACCCTGCCACGGGCTGGCCTCGAACTCATGACCTCATGGTCAGAGTGATTTATTGCAGCAGCTGCTCAACAGCCTGCTCCACAGCCTGGCCCCATGGTTCATGGTTCAACCTGTGATACAATTCTTGTTGCCGCCAATATTTCATTTCAACTGTTTACTAACTCCCTTCCCTTCCTACAGGAAACATCTCAAGGAGAAAGGATCAATGTAATGTTCTTTCTAATATACAATAATAATATATTCTTCTATCTGTGAGCGAGGCATCGAAGCAGTCAACTGTCCTCATTGTGAGGCACAGTTTCTCACTATAAGCCACAGTACAATACAGCAAAATCTTTACCATGTTATTTACATGGTTGTATAAGCCTAGCCTCCCACACTGATTGATGCTGGTGATAAATATAGTAAGATTTTTTTTCAACAAATAGGAAAGAAGTTGCAACATATTTAAATAATGACAATCTGGATCCTAAAAATGATTCAAAACACTTCATTGTCAAGTCTGTTGCCTGAAAGCAGAACTCATAGTCGATAGTGTGCTATACAGAATAATACTGAAAAATGCATATTTATCATATTAAGGCACTAGGGAATTTGACAAGCAACGAAGACCCACGTGAAAGAATTGGGGGGGGGGGTAGAAATATGGCTATAACTTGTTTGGAAAATGCAGGAGCTTCCATACCTACTACACTTGACTTTGTAACAAAGAAAGTGCAACCTGTGTCCCTCCAGAAGTTTTTGGACCACAAACCACAGCTCGGATAACCAAAATTCACATCAGCTTGACTTTAAATGGACTGGGCATACATGTTATCCTGTAATCTTTTGATATAAGACAAGAAATATGTAAATAAATAAATATAAACATGCCCTTATACAGAATGGAAGATACATGTTCTAATACATAAAACAGACCCCCTTTCCTTTAACTAAGTAGGCATGTAATATATCTTAGTACTTAACAGCCTCTTTTGTGTGGTATCTTCACTCAGCCTAACACTGGTAGCACTTCTCACATTCCATACATTTCTCCCAGTACCTAAGATGTATAAAGTGAACCATAACAAGAAACTATGTAAGATATTTCAAAAGCTCCCTGCTGCTTATCTTAAGGTTTAGAACACGCCCAAATGAATAACGTAAGAAGATTTCATTCACACTGGGCACTGAATTGGCAAAGCACCCAACTTCATCAACCATATGACATGCCAGAGATTAGTAAACTGAGAGATACATTTGTCCTCTTCTCATTCTCTGGAAACGTTTTATGGATAGCAAAGCAAAGCAAACCCTAGATCTTGACAAATCCCTGCTACACTACGGCTGCTACACTAAAATGATGAGATGCAAAGGCATATGCATATACATTTTTAAGCATAAATTTTCTTTTAACCAAATTTAAACGAAGAGCCTAAGCACCTGAAAGGCACCAGATCCCGTCTGATCTTTGAAGCTAAACAAGGAGAGCCCTGGTTCTAACTTTGATGGGAGGCCACAAACAAATACCTGGGTTGACTTACCATACCTTAACTCTATTAATTTTAACTTGTGGATTTTAACCTGCATTTATCAGAGAATTTTAACCTGCATTTTAACTCTGTGTATCTTGTATTTGAATAGTGTTTTATCTCTTTATTTTAACGACATTGTACCCTTCCTTGACCCGTAAGGAGAGGCAGCTAATAAATATATTATTATTATTATTATTATTAATAATAATAATAATAATAATAATAATTACATGTACATAACATCACAGCACACATGCATATTAGGTCCAAGTGTCTGTGATTCGTCTCTGAGTATCAGGCTCTAGGATAGTAGAGGTATTTCATAGAATGTGTGCAGTTCTGAGAAGTGCTGCCTTCTGCAGCATGTGGAGTGATGTTCTATCCAAAGGCTTTTCAAGTGCTCTTCGAGGTTTCTTGGAATGCCTCCAAGAGCACCAGCCACTATTGGTACCACTGCTGTTCTCTTTTGTCATAATCATCCAATTACATCCTTGTATTTTGTGATCTTTTCCAGCTCTTTGCCCTCTACTGTCTCCTGGTACTGCAATGTCTATAATAGAAACATGTTTCTTTTCCACAATCGTTATATCTGATGTGCTGTGTGGCAGGTGTTTATCTGTTTGGATTCTAAAATTCCAAAGTATTTTTGCTTCTTTGTTTTCCATGGTCTTTTCCAGCTTGTGCTCATACCAGATTTTACTGCAGGGTAAGTCATACTTCTTGCAAAGGTTCCAGTGAACCATTGCTGTTAGCCTGTTGTGACGTTCAATATAGTCAGTCTGGGCTATTTTCTTGCAACCGCAAAGAAAATATTATTATTATTATTATTATTATTAGTAGTAGTAGTAGTAGTAGTATCATTATCACACCCTTCTCTGTGCTGAGTGGTAAAATATGAGAGCTTATTCTAGCCTGGGATAGCCTGAAAGAAACCCTGAGGGAGTTTGTGTATGTGTATGAAAGGGAACCATCCCCATCTTCGAGGAGAATGGCAAAAAGGCTTTTTGAATACCTGGATATGAAAATGACAGTGGGTGACCTCCTGAGACAGTGCTGGCACTTTCCCCTCTCTGCAGAATGATTTTCAAGTTATATCAAAATCCATTATCCCCCCCAAAAAACTGCCTTTGACTTATACCTGAGATCAACTTATATGTGAGGATATACAGTACTCTATTGTGAAAATGCTTAAGCGTTAATATGGGGATGTGAAATCAAGTAGATTGTATAAGAGTATTCACCTCACATGCATCCCAGGAGTCCAAGGTAAGGAACAAATGTTCTTTGCTGTCAAATCAGCATCATCCATAAACCAAACCTCAGGCTCTGAGTCACCTTCAACCTAGCTTTCAGATCAACTAGAAAGACCTGAATATATTCCTAAATCAGATCATCATACCTTGAATTTCCTCCGGCCTCAGTGTAGGTCCCAAAAAGACCTCTTTGCATGAACTATCCTTGCATGGAATAAAGGTGTCCTTGGTTCCATGCCCTTGAATATCTAATCTGTGCTCTTCCTTTCTGTACAGACAACATCATTGTTCCTTCCTTTAAACTGTTATCTTCTCCCCCAAATCCTTAAGTTTCAGAATGCACTAGCACTGGTAGATATACAACAATCACAATTTATAGCATCTTTTTGCTTGATAATAGCAAATCCTTGGGAAGTTTTACAGGCTGTGTTTGTTATGCAAAACCATCTACCAACAATTCTATTTCAACAGCAAAGCGCTCTAGAAGTCCTAGATAAGTATTTGGAAAACAAGCACTTTGAAGTACTTTTAAGTTGTCATCAACACCATTGTGTCTAGTAGTTAGAGATGTCACAGGAATAAAAAAGAGGTTTCTAAGATATAAAAGCAAACTATTCTATTTCAGCAAAGATTCTTCAGAAAACAGCAAAGCAACGTGTGAGTTACACAAACTCATAGACTTCAAAGAAACAATCCTGGTCTAAATATAAGGCACCAAGGAAGTAAACAATAGTCATTTATCCAATCTAAGAATGTAAGAATTTGCTAGGTCCTCCAACACAACTCTATAACAACTTCCAGTGAAAGCATACCATAGAATTTCCTAAAGAGGATATATTTTGTATGATGTGAGAGGTGAAACCATGGATACTGATCATATGGATATAGGGGTCATGCTGTAGTACATTTTGAGCTCTGTCAGATTCAGCCATGTGGTCCTCACATTACATGGCATCCATTCATAGCAAGTGCTTCCCCATATTAAGTGCAAACAATATTAAGTGCACAACAACAAAAGGAAATATACACAAGTTCAATAGTCAACTAAGCAACTCTATTTTGTCCCTAGAGTTCCAGTTTTCAGAATGCTGAAGTTAGTTCTAGTCAACTAGAAATGTACATTCTTGGGTTAAGCTGTGGCTCCTTCTCCTTCTAAGACACCCACCAAGACAATTATACTTAGTAGTTAGCTAAATGTGCATCTTACATTTTGCATGGCATCCTGATACTGTGGCAGTGATGACAGCTGGGACTCCGAATGGTACGGGGATAACCCTTTCCGCAGAGTCCTCAAATCTCCAGTTGTTGACTGCTGCAAAGAAGAGAAAGAGAAAATAAGACATCTGCTTTGAGCGAATTGAACTTCCTTCTACTTTCAGTTCCTTAGTGGTTTCCCATTCAATTCTTAATTAATTTGGCTCAATAATATGTACTGGAGAACCACTATAGATTACATTTAGAGGTGACAGTTCTATTGATAGAAGGCATCTGCCAACACAACAAGGAAAGAGGAAAAGAACTCATCATATCCAGTCCATTGATGGAAGCTGTCTGTCAGCAAAGGGAATTAGATTCAGCCCTACTAGAAAATTTAGTTTATTTATACTTTAAAGGGGAATTATTAAAACATCTTTAGTGGCTTGAACATTGATGAATACGAAAGACCGATATTCACAGAGGTTTGTGCTTATAGCAATTGGATTCATTATCTTATGGCGTTCTGTCCTTGACACTACCTCTTTGAAAGCATTCTTAATTCATGTTCTTATTCTTCAAAATGTAAGAAGACATATTTTAGCATTTCAAATACATTTCTTGTTCCTTTCCGTGATACAATAATAACTTTATAATAACTTTATTCTTATATCCCGCTACCATCTCCCCAAAGGGATTTGGGGCAGTTTACAGATGGCACAAGGTGCCTAAAAACAACATAAAAGTGAATACAGTATAAAATACAATAAAATAAAACACATGCAACATATAAAACATCAATTCAGACTGAATCAAGCTGCGATTCTCTTAACTGTGGCGGTAAATTACTGGCACCATGGTCGGGCTGTAAACATTGGAATAAAGTAAGTGCCAGCTGCAGTAATGGAGAGAGGGCATGGGATAAAGTGCAGCATGTGTGATTACTATAGGGCAACTAAGGGCTAAATATTCTCAAAGGCTTGATTGAAGATGACCGGCAACCCACACACTCTGGCCTTAATTTTGGAATCTTTCAAGCTCTGGCAGCTCTTATCAAAGAATAAATAACATAAAGGCAGATATTTCTGCCTATCAATTTAAAACACAATTTTTAAAATAATAAAAATAGTAATTCACAGTTTTTCAATTTCACAGGGGTCCGGTGCCACTAACCTCTGCAAATGTGGACAGCTGACTGTAATTGCATTCTTTTGGAACCCAGAGAAAACCTGTCAGAAGTGTTGTTTATGTATTTCTCCCTCTCCCCACATACAGTATATAAAAACTGCAGAAGTAATAATAGTTCTGGGTTATCTTTGGAAAGGAAGAGAGATGAGAAAATGTTCCATGATTTCAATTCACCATTTGCAAAAAGTTGGCATTACCTCTGCTCTGGACCACAATTACAGATAGGATACAAATTAACCTAAGGCAATCACATTAACTCCCTAATCTTCCCTATGTCATGTGATTTTGTGACATCTATTTCCACCAAGTCTGCAGCTCTTTGAAATATATTGAAATGTGGACCTATGGCCTTTGCCATAGGAGTGGTGTGTATGTGTGTGTGTTCTCATAAGAATTAGATATTTTGGAGAAATGAGATTTCAAAAAATTATAGTTTGAATGATAGAATCATAGCATCATAGAATCGTAGAGTTGGAAAAGACCTCACAGGCCATCCAGTCCAACCCCCTGCAAGAAGCAAGAAGCATAATTCATTTGATTGAAACATTATTGTGCACAATATATCATTTTAAAGCACTGCTGGCAAATTTCATATTATAGAGATATGTGTGTAAATGTACATTTATCTGTTTGTACACAAAACTGAATGCTATATGCCATCAATTTCCATAATTTTAAAAATCAGAAATATAATAATTTACATTAATTGGGCTTTATTCCTATGGTTCCTATCAAGAGAGGGCCTTCCTAGTTGTGATATCTTTGGCAAACCATAACCAGAGAGGTTTGTCTAATGCAGTGGTTCTCAACCTGTGGGTCCCCAGGTGTTTTGGCCTATAACTCTCAGAAATCCCATTCAGTTTATCAGCTGTTAGAATTTCTGGGAGTTGAAGGCCAAAACATCTGGGAGCCCACAGGTTGAGAACCACTTATCTAATGCATGGTTCACAGGGTGCTTGCAGCTCCGAAGCCCTATTTTTGTGGATCAAACTCCACACAGTTCCCCAAAGTCCTCTCTGACTGTCCCTATTTTTTGACATAATTTTCAAGAATTTTTTTTCCCAGAAAACCATGTCAATTTTTAAAAAAATTGAAACTCATAATAATAATAATAATAATAAAACTTTATTTATACCCCGCCACCATCTCCCCTATGGGGACTCGGGGCGGCTTACATGGGGCCATGCCCAGACACCATACAATATAACAAAATAAACAGCAAATCAAACACAATATAACAGTGCAAAATCATCGAATATATATTACAACCCAAATCGGAGAAAACAATGAAAACCAGGGCAGGTCACATGAACACTTAATTAAAAACTTGGGAGAGAGAGACATAGGAATAGGGGGAAACAGGGAAATAAAATGGTGGCGCAGTCTAAAGGATAAAAACCAAGGGGAATGGCCAGAGCAATATATTACATTTACTCCCCAAAGGCACATCGGAAAAGCCATGTTTTTAGATCTTTCTTAAAGGCTAACAAGGTGGGGGCTTGCCTAATCTCAGTGGGCAATGAATTCCACAGTCGGGGGGCCACAGCAGAAAAAGCCCTCTCCCTCGTTCCCACAAGACGGGCCTGGGACAGAGGCAGTGGCGAAAGAAGGGCCTCCCCGGATGAGCGGAGGGAACGAGCAGGTTTATGGTAGGAGATACGGTCCCTAAGGTAGGTGGGTCCCAAACCGTTTAGGGCTTTATAGATGATGGTCTGCACCTTGAATTGGGACCGGAAAGTGAACGGCAGCCAGTGGAGCTCTTTAAACAGGGGAGTAGATCGTTCCCTGTAGCTCGCCCCTGTTATTAATCTGGCTGCCAAGCGCTGGACCAATTGTAGTTTCCGGGCCGTCTTCAAGGGAAGCCCCACGTAGAGCGCATTACAGTAGTCCAGTCTAGAGGTAACTAAGGCATGCACCACCGTGGTCAAGTCAGACTTCACGAGGTATGGTCGCAGTTGGCGCACAAGTTTGAGTTGTGCGAAAGCCCTCCCGGCCACCGCCGACACCTGAGCCTCAAGCGTCAACGCTGAATCCAGGAGGACCCCCAAACTGCGGACCTGTGATTTCAGGGGGAGTGCAACCCCGTCCAGCACAGGTTGCCACCCAATACCCCGATCAGATGGGCGACTGACCAGGAGGGCCTCTGTCTTGTCAGGATTGATCCTCAGCTTGTTCCTCCTCATCCAGTCCGCCACAGCGGCCAGGCACTGGTTCAGAATCCGAGGGGCTTCCTTGGAGTTAGATGGAAATGAGTAGTGGATTTGCGTGTCATCTGCGTAGAGATGGCAACACCCTCCAAAACTCCGGATGACCTCTCCCAACGGTTTCATGTAGATGTTAAATAGCATAGGGGATAAAATAGACCCTTGCGGGACCCCACAGGTCAATGGCCAGGGGTCCGAGCAGGTGTCCCCCAGCTTCACCCTCTGGGAACGACCCTCCAGGAAGGACTGGAGCCACAGCAGAACCGTGCCACCGAGCCCCATCCCGGCGAGCCTCCCCAGAAGGATACTATGGTCGATGGTATCGAAAGCCGCTGAGATGTCCAAGAGAACCAGCAGGGTCACACTCCCCCTGTCCAGCTCCCTGCGGAGGTCATCCACCAGGGCGACCAAAGCCATCTCGGTGCTGTGCCCAGGCCTGAAGCCAGACTGCGAGCGGTCCAGAAAATCAGTGTCATCGAGAAATTCCTGGAGCTGCGTGGCAACCACCCGCTCCAGAACCTTGCCCAAAAACGGGAGGTTGGAGATTGGTCTGTAGTTGTTACAAATAGATGGGTCAAGCGAAGGCTTTTTTAGTAGTGGTTTTACTACCGCCTGCTTAAAGTAGGATGGCACCGACCCCTGAACCAAAGAAGCATTTATTATGGTCACAAACCAATCCAACAACCCATCTTTGGCCAGCTTGACCAGCCAAGAGGGACAAGGATCCAGAGCGCAGGTGGTCGCCCTCACAGACCCAAGAATCCCCTCCACGTCATCAGGAAGAACAAGCCGGAAAGAATCCCATAAGATCGAACAGACAGGTACCTCGGTTACCTCCGCTGAGACCACAATTGAGCTGGAGTCTAGCTCAAGGCGTATCTGAGCAACTTTGCCTGCAAAGTGGTGCGCGAAATCGCTGCACCCAGTTGCCAAGTCATCGGGAAGCCCCTGGACCTCAGGAGGCCGCAGGAGCTCCCCCACAACTCGGAACAACTCCGATGGCCTGTTGGCTGCAGACGCTATGCGGGCAGTCGTGAAAACTTTCCTGGCTGCTCGCAGAGCCACGGAGTACGCCTTAATAGCGGCTTTAGCCCGTGCTTGGTCGGACACGTCCCGAGATTTCCTCCAGATGCACTCTAGTCCCCTCCTCCTACGCTTCATCACAGCCAACTCCTCGGTAAACCAAGGAGTCGACGCGACTCTACGCAGTGAGAGGGGACGTTCGGGAGCGATCGTGTCCAATGCCCTTGATAGCTCACTATTATAGCGATCAACCAGGACATCGACAGGATCGCCAGTCTCCAGGACAGGAAGATCCCCAAGAGACCTCAGAAGTCCATCCGGATCCATCAGTCTCCTGGGGCGGACCATCTTAATGGGTCCACCACCCCTGCGGAGGTTAGAAGGCACGGCGATACTTAAACAGATCAGATGATGGTCAGACCATGACAATGGAAGAATGTTTTGCTCTTCCACTCTGACTGTCCCACCGTCCACAATAAAAACAAGGTCCAAGGTGTGTCCTGCCTGATGTGTGGGCCCAGATATAACTTGAGACAGCCCCATGGTTGTCATGGCAACCATGAAATCCTGAGCTGCACCTGTCAATGTGGTCTCGGCATGAATGTTAAAGTCTCCCAAAACTATCAGTTGTTGGGAGACAAGGGCCGCATTGGAGACCACTTCTGCTAGCTCGGACAGAGAGACTGCTGGGTCGCGGGGTGGACGGTACACCAACAGAATCCCCAAGCTGTCTCGGGCTCCCACCTTCAGGAAGACACACTCGAACCTCGGGGATTGTGGAACGGCGCATCTGATCAGGGCGATGGACTGCCGAAAGATCACCGCAACTCCTCCTCCCCGCCCCCCAACTCTGGCCTGTTGATGCACCCCGAAACCAGGAGGACACAGCTGGGTAAGATTCACACCTCCCAGCTCATCCAGCCATGTCTCAGTGATGCATGCCAGATCTGCCCTCTCATCCAGGATCAAATCCTGGATGACAGCTGTTTTACCATTGACAGATCTGGCGTTCAAAAGCAAGACCTTAAGGTTGGGGGGTCTGTCCTGAAGACTACCACACCTAATCCTCTCCAGGGTCGCAAAAACTCTGTTGCGCTTCTCCCTGGGTTGGTGGTGACCGTGCTTTCTCCTCCCCCATATCACCTCAATGGAGCCACCTCCAGTCAAGCCCTCCTCCCCCTGATGGAAGAACTGGGCGGAATTGCCAGTTGCCGGGACTAGTCAACTGTCCTGGAAAGGAAAGCCTCCAAAAGTGCTTGTTTGTTTACAAAAGGAGCTTCTCTCCATTAATGGGAGAGAGGAGTCGATTGATTTGGCCTCATCATGAATAGTAAGCCGACTAGACAAGAGTGGAGACTTGTTGTGGGACTGGGGGGTAGAACAAGCACGACTTCGCAGTGGGGAATCTTGAACATCCATACTCGGCCCGATGTCCAAGGGGCGAATTAGTGGGTCTACTAGCACCCTCCTAAGAGTGATGCCCCACTGTTGCAGTTTAGGCCCACACAAATACAATTTATCCCTTAATATTTTATCTTCCAAGCCGATGATAAGACACAGGGAGCGGTTCCAGGATTGGTACTCCCTACAAAGCCAGTCGATAGTCTTAATCTTCACTTCCGACCGGCTTATGGATAAAATTTGAGAGAGAGATATCTGGACCGCTCGCTTAGAAGTCCACCTGCCTCTATTCAATAATGAGTCTGAAACTTCCACTGCAACCTTATTTGTTCGTAAAAGATGTTGAGAATTGCAGGAAGTAACCAAAGATTGTTCGACCAATTTAGAGGACAGCTCATTATTCGGCTTCTGCAGGGCATTGTTGGTATCCTTCCTATCCATCCTCCCCATGCTCATTCCCACAGATAAGGCCCCACCCCCCTTTCTAGTTACTCCAAGGCCTGATCCGACGACTACCTTCTCCTCCTTAGGCTTAATTCCCCCATGGCCTTCCAGAGAGCTTAATTCCTTATTCATGTTAATGGGCCTGGTTGATATAGTTGTTATAATGTCCGTAGGAGAAGGATTTTTTACAATCAGGGAAATTCCTTTGAAGAGATGGTCAAGTTTCAAGTTCAGAATTTCCAGCTGTTGCAAGACGGTATTGAATGATTTTCCCAGCAGATCACATAGGTTTGCGAGTTCATTCTTCCCTGAAGTTTCCTTCCAACTCATTTCCTGTTACCTTCTCAGAGAACCTTCCTATAGTATACCACTCTACTCTTTCAAGAATTAACACCACGTTCCGTTCAAGCTTTCATTCAACAGTACATCCACCAACATACACAAACCATCAATTCACATTCTAGAGCCATCAATTACCAAACAGTAAACTCACGGTACTCTCCAATCCTATGTGATCACTTCCTATGACATTAATACCAGGTTAAAAACCTGCCCCCTCTCACGACCAAAACTACTTCCCTGAATTAAGTTAAAAGCTTTCTCACTCCCGACTCTGTTAACACACACACACAAACACGTACACACACACCAAAAAAAAAAAAAAGAAGCCAGGCTGTAAACACTCAGAGTCTTATAGAAGCTGCTTCATACAGGTCCACCCAATTGAGGATATCTCGAGGCCTCCTGGTTCGATGTAAATGCAGTAGAGCAGAGCTGATGAGGTTGTCTTCCCCCGTAACACGACCTCCAGTGCCAGAGGAAAAACGCTGGAATGGCGGACGGGCTACTTCCTCCCTCCTCCTCTCCTCCGCGATCCTCTACAGCCTTCAAACAGCTCCAACAACTCTCAGGGTAGGCCCGAAAGCCCCAAGGCACAGCGCTGAAAGAGCTGCGGGAGGCCGCCCAGTCCGGAGCGGTCCCCGGAGGCCGATTCTCTTTAGCACGTCCGAGAGAGGGCTGGAGGTGGCCGCCCGGTTCGGCGCGGCCTCCACGGGCCTAGTTATTACAAGGCCGGAAAGAGGTTGGAGGAGGCCACCCGGTCCGGCGTGGCCTCCAAAGGCCTAGATTCTCTTCGAGGCTGAGTGAAGGCTACAGGAAGCCGCCCGGTTCGGCGCGGCTTCCAGAGGCCTCGTTGTTTTCTGATGGCTGAAGGGGGGGGGCTAGGAGAGGCCACCCGATTCGAAGCTGCCTCCAGAGGGCGAGGGTGGTCACCGGAGGCCGAGGCAGGAGCTGAAAAGAAAGCCTCCAAGGCTGGTAAGAGCACTCGGGGAGGCAGCCCGGTTCGGCGCTGCCTCCAGAGGGTGCGGGTGGTCGTCGGAGGCCGAGGCAGGAGCTGAAAAGAAGGCCTCCAAGGCTGGTAAGAGCACTCGGGGAGGCAGCCCGGTTCGGCGCTGCCTCCAGAGGGTGCGGGTGGTCGTCGGAGGCCGAGGCAGGAGCTGAAAAGAAGGCCTCCAAGGCTGGTAAGAGCACTCGGGGAGGCAGCCCGGTTCGGCGCTGCCTCCAGAGGGTGCGGGTGGTCGTCGGAGGCCGAGGCAGGAGCTGAAAAGAAGGCCTCCAAGGCTGGTAAGAGCACTCGGGGAGGCAGCCCGGTTCGGCGCTGCCTCCAGAGGGTGCGGGTGGTCGTCGGAGGCCGAGGCAGGAGCTGAAAAGAAGGCCTCCAAGGCTGGTAAGAG
Source organism: Anolis carolinensis (assembly GCF_035594765.1). Taxonomy (NCBI): domain Eukaryota; kingdom Metazoa; phylum Chordata; class Lepidosauria; order Squamata; family Anolidae; genus Anolis; species Anolis carolinensis. The sequence goes on from NC_085841.1 coordinate 346,668,675, forward strand.
CACTCGGGGAGGCAGCCCAGTTCGGCGCTGCCTCCAGAGTTGAGGACGAGACCGGGGAGAGGCCACCCGGTTCGGCGTGGGCTCAGATAAACAGAAGAGAGCTGGGAGCGATCGTCCGGCTCCCCCCCAATGCTCACCACCACCGTCGGGACTCTCAGATCGGGCAGCCGGAATGGCGGCCGGGCTTCTCCTCTCCCTCCTGGACTTCTGCAGCTCCGTCGGCGGCTCCTACAGCCCTTGCAGTAAGGCCACGTTTCCAGAGTTAGCCAGCAGCCTCACCCCTCTAATAGCAGCCGGTTGGGGGTATGGTGGGGCCGTATAACAGGGATAAGTGGCGGTATTTTTGCTCCTCGTCGGCGGAGCTAGTCACGGAGGCTGTTTTCATGCCGCCATCTTGCCTCTATCATTCCACACCCAGAATCTTCCCTTTCTCTTTTGCCAGTATCCTGGCATAATGGCAACTGCAAGTAATATGGTATCTCTTCTGGTCACTGTTTTGGAGAGGATACTGTCGGCCGGGGTTTATTTTAAGTTGGGAATTTTAATCTGCATTTCCATCAGTGGATTTTAACTTGTATCTCGTTTATGTCTTTTAATAGTGTTTTATCCCTTGTTTTAATAATGTTGTATCCCACCTTGAGCTGCAGGGAGAGCCAGGCAATACATCAATCATTATCATCATCATCATCATCATCATCATCATCATCATCATCATCGGGATCCTCTGGATTCACACTTCACTTAACATGCCCCCCTTTGTGGAGAAACTAAAAAATATCTAATATATCAGGCAGTAAAATGTAGACTGTTGAATGGGAAAGACGTCATTTTATGAGCTAGAACTGTGGTCATTAATTTTACAGTTTTTTGAAGCATGTCATCCTCTTCTCTGAAACTACAAAAACATGACCTTCCAGGTTTTTTAATGCTCTATTAAATTAGTGAGTTGTATCTGTTACTGCAATATTTTCCACTTCAAAAGAATAGTGAAGGTAGCCCATGGATCTGAAGGGATTTTGGTCATTGTTAAAATAAAATGAATTTGAATGAGATACCTTCAAATATAGATTCACATATATATGAAATCAAAATCCAGGAAGGAGTTTTGGTGTACACCTGTGCAGTAGTTTCATTTTCAGAATACACAGAACTTTTAGAGTACACTATTAGACAAGTGTCTTGCTCCTTTTCTTTCTAAATATTCTCTATATCAGGATAAAAGAGCTTGAAGAAGGATTCCGTGAGTTATTTTTGGATACCCTCAAAAGTCACTCATCTACTTTACTGCTGTTAACGGAGAAAAGACATGCGTGCTCCACTAAAGAGAGCCCTATAAATTAGACATGACTTTTTGTCCCATTTTTGGAAATTAATTGCAGACTGAAATGATTTTTTTAAGTATTTCTGATGATAGTTTCATAAAGGGAGTTGCTGCTTCTGCTTTCTGTCCACTCAGTATTCCTTGTGAATTTATAGATATACATAAATACATCACTTTCATTGTACAATGTGTCTGATGATATAAACCTTGCCGTTGAAATCTGCGACTTCGTGTATTTTGCTTTGCGAGTTTTGTTATAGTGGGATATCATATAACTTTACAGTTAGGACAGTATGACTGAATTGATGACAGTAATGTTGATGAATAAGGCCTGAGGATTTCCAGACAATGTTTTCATGCAACATGGACAGCCAGTTCAGCCTATAAACATTGCCCACAAAGCATTAACTAATGGTTCAACAGAAACCAAACATGACCTTGAATTGTTATTGCTTCAATTACTCAAAAAATAAAAATGTAATTACTGCTTTTCAGTAAATATTTTGGTATTACAGTATTAGAATTGTAAATGTCTTAATAGCATTAACACCTAAGTCACTATAAGGCACTCCCAAAAGTTTGAAATCTTACTGTTCCTAGCATTAGAAGTGGGGTTAGAAATTCTATGTTATAGTTTAGCTTTCTTATTTGTATAATCTCTCTGATATTATAATACAATGACCTATGGTTGTAAGCAATTAAAACTCGAACAGAATTACTCCTTATAGTGGGAATAAAAGAACCAAGAACTCAAATAATATCCCCCAGAGTAGTTTGTTTCCAATTATCCTCTCCCAACTATGGGAACATTGAAGTAATGAGATATAACTGGGACAATCACACCAATAATGATTTTACATATTTGGGGTGAAAAGGAAATGAGGATATAATGAAGTTGGATCCCAAAAGCAATGTAACAATGGGGGATGAAGTTTACTTATATAACACAAGCAATGCTTTCTCATTGATTTTAAAGGACATTTTAAGAGGAAATTTTACATTAATTTATTATATTACAGACCTTTTGCTTATCAATCAGAACGTCACTGCCTAAAGTAACAAAAAGTAACGGGCAACACAACAAGTAATTTTAAAAACATAAGCCACACAAGAGATAAGTAGAGTTTGATTGATATTCAGGTGCTAATATAATAATAATAATAATAATAATTATTATTATTATTATTATTATTATTATTATTATTATTATTATTATTTTTATCTCTTGCCCATTTCTCCTCATGGTTTGAGGTAGGTTACAGAATAAAATGTGTAGCACAGAGCTAGAAAAGGTTTCTTTTTTACTAGGACAACCTGCCAACATGGCCAGATTTTCAGATCTAAAGACTGATTTAGTTATATGGGATAATTTAAGTAGGGTTCTGTACCATTTGGTCAAAAATTTTCATTGTGTTTCTCTGGTCCTAATATGTTTAATTTAATTGAAATTCAGTTTCAATTTATAGAATTGTATATCTCGACACTGGTGTTAAAATCTGGAGAGAGAGACGGTTCCTACCCATAGTACTGGAACCTAGAATATGATTATTACCCTATTTGCACAGTGTATTCTAAGATATATTTTCAACCTAGAGGCATCAGATCCTGTTGAAACTCAGAAGCCAGGTAAGATCAAGCACAGTTAGAACTTGGAAGAGAGACCACTGTGGAATACCAGGTTCTAAAGGTCATTAAAAAAAAATAATAATAACGGGAAACTACCCCTTGAGCATTTATTGCTTAAGAAACCCTATGAAATTTATGGGGTTAAACTAGAGCAAATGAAGACTTGAAGAAATCTAGAACATATAGGCACCACCATTGCTAGAAATTTGTAGGTCATCTAGTGCAATACCGTGGTCAATTTCAACCAAATGTAGACCACAGAAATGTACTAGATGACTTACAAATGCACAGGTAAGTGTTATCTCAGATTAAAAAAAACAACGATTAAACATTTTATTTATATTTACATTTTTCCACTTTCAGTGGGGGTCAACTTGTGGCTTTCCGGATGTTGTTGACTTCAACCTCCATCCTGATTCCATAGCCTTCACAAATGTGGATGACTGCTCTATTTGTAGAATGTCAGCATACAGCTAGCATATATTTTAACATTTTGGCAAAGCATGCAACTGAAAGGGATTTTTTCTGTCTGAGAAGAAAAGTAGTTAAAATCTTCAGGCAGTACTCAGTGATATAAAATGCAGAGATTTTATAAAGTATGTTGGCTGATTAAAGCATTAACTGGTTGAACAATCGTGGAACTGCCAAGTAGGGCACAGCTGGTGTTTGAATTCTGCTTGGCTTGCCAGGAAACCCATGACTCCCTTTCTAGTTATGGCTAGTAGAACTCCCGTGGGCTACAATGGCTCACTGGACACCATAGGTTGATACTGGAACAACATGAATGACCTTGAAAGACAGTTTGTCCCAGGAAAGTAAAGAGCGGGAAATCCAAAACCCTGGAGATAGTCAGTGGTGGCCAACTGGTGGCTCTCCAGATGTTGTTGACTGCAACCGCCATCAACCCTCCAGCACAGCCAGTGGTAATAAATGAGCAAAGTCATGGTCCAAAAGCATTTGGAGGACCGACTAATACTAGATGATATTGAACTAGATGGAACAAGGCTTGGCTCGGTGTAATGCAGCTTTCTACATTCCTATGATTCTCCCCTTGCATCGCTAACAGGATGTTTTGCCAACATAGCTTCTCCTTCACCTTCATTACAACACACTCCATTAACTCTAATTCTAAGCATCTTGGCTGGCTTGGTTCTGAAAACGCAATGTGAGACCAACTAATTCAGGGCTTTGAAGTCCACAGGGTTGTCTCATTAGGTCTGTCACCAAATACATTTCTTGAACAACATGTTTCACTTTTCAATCAAATCTAATAAGGTAGTACAACAGTCAAAAGAGGGATAAAGCTTTTTAATTACCCCTGTAAAATCTTCCTTATGTGTTCCTCAGATACCTCATGTACTGATAAACACATTACCCATTAGGATGTGCTTGGTAACAAAGTTTTAAAAGATTATAGAGGGGGAAAATCCCTAAATTATTATTAACAGACAAGAACTAATAGCACAGCAAGCGAATGCAATATGATTCTAAAAAGTCCTTGGGTATGCTTTGTTGGTGTGTTTGCACACAAAGAAGTGATATTGTTATTATCTTTCCCACTTTTCATTAGCAGAGATTACTCTTATCCAGCCTTACAAAAATATTTTGAAATAAGCATCCTTCATTGCTGCTTTCCAGTCCCTTGAGTAATGTAACTCAGGATGTAAAAATGTGTTCCTATTTTTATTACATTTGGGTTTTTTTCTGCCAATAAATGGTACCCAATATAAGATAGCTGTGAAAAAATCAATTACAGTAAGACCGCTGTGTATCTGTGGGCGATATGTTCCCAGCCAAACTGCATTTACATGAAACTGCAGATGCGATCCACCATTAAATTACCTCACTTCCAGTCCCAGCTTATTATAGAATTGTGTTATAGGAACTACAGATTTCTAAGATATTCTCTCTAAGTATTTGCTAGGTCTTCCAAGTCTGGTAACTTCCAGACGAAGTATGCCATAGAATTGTTGGAGGACCTAGAAATCCCTGGAAAGAATATTCCCTCTCCCCAGACACAGGTTAGGGATTTCCAGAGTTACAGGGGTCTTACTTTGTCAAAAAGCTTTAAATAGAAGGACGATAGAAAGAGAAATGTAAATGAATAGTAAGGTAAAGGTTTTCACCTGACATTAAGTCCAGTCGTGACCGACTCTGAGGTTGGTGCTCATCTCCATATCTAAGCCGAAGAGCTGGCGTTGTCAGTAGACACCTCCAAGGTCATGTGGCCGGCATGACTGCATGGAGAGCCGTTACCTTCCCGCCAGAGCGGTACCTATTGATCTACTCACATTTGCATGTTTTCGAACTGCTAGGCTGGTAGGAGCTGGGGCTAACAGCGGGCGCTCATTCCGCTCCTGGGATTTGAAACTGGGACCTTTCGGTCTGCAAGTTCAGCAGCTTAGCGCTTTAACACACTGTGCCACCACCAGGGCCCCCAAATACAGCCCCAATTAGAGCAGTATTTTGTATCGAGAGTCTGGAATAAAATGAGCTATATAGAAGAAAGTACATCCGTATAAAATGAAGGCACATTTGTAACATTGGAAGCCGAATCCATGGCAAAGATGTGTATTTGAAAAATGTTCAGAACTCTGTATAGCTCAGGCATAGAATAATAGAGTTGGAAGAGACCACATGGGCCATCCAGTCCAACCCCCTGCCATGCATGAGAAAACTCCAGTGAGTTTGGAACCAATTATCTGCTCTAATACCCTCTTTTGGCAGAAGACACATGGGCTGCTAAAGATGAAGAATTGAAAAGAAGTATCCACAGGTCCATGTCTCTTTTCTTACAATGGGTATTACTTGATGTTTAGATAGTACTGGGAGGACTTATTCATCTTATTTAAAAGATGCCTCTCCCAGAGATTTCCATGAGAGGAAATCCACACTGGGAGATGGTACAATTCAGAGATTCTGGAAGAGTCAATGACCACAAAACAGGAGATTGGGGATTACATTAAGCCCCCACATTGTGCTTTTCCAACACAGATATAGCCAGAAGTTTAAACAGAAGCTCATGTTTATGGAGATGTTCATAAACAAAGCAGATGCACTCAATCTTTTGAGAAGAAATCTTAAGATATATTAAATTCATGGAGTGCCAATAAGTTGACAGTCAACTTGAAGGCATACATTCACACACATTAGAGGTCATCAGAAAACAGTCAGGTCCACAAAACAATACAAATGATAGATCAAATGTGTATTTCTGAAGAAGAATGAACACAAATCATTAGGCCTAACCAATAAGATTCTGAATGATTAAAATTCACCAAGAGATGTTAGACAATTTAAATGTTAAAGTATATAACTATGTCAATAATTTTAGGATTGTTTTCTCTTTGGTTTCTATACCAAGAGTCTGCTATGATATATGATAGTTGCGCTAAACTCAGTTTGCAATTGACCATGATAACTCTTTCTTTATTATGTCTTGATAATCATAATAAACTTTACTTAAATTATTCCAGTAACTTTGCTGCTCGTTCTCAAAGGATGAAGTGATAATCCAGACTCTAGACTGTCTGTCTGGGAACATTAGGAAAGGTGCTCTTTTTGAGGGAGTTAGAATGCTAATCCTAATACTTGCAATGTCAGTAAATATATATCCATGTGTGTCTCTGTCTTATAGTGTCACTGTCATAGAGTTTTCTTGAAAAGATTTATTCACAGGAAACTTATAATTGCCTTCCTTTCAGTTGGAGAATGTGTGCACGTGCTTTCAAGTTGATTGACAACTTATGGCACCCCATATTCAATGGTGATTTTGCCAGTTTCTTCTTTTAAAATATAGCCAACTCAGTCAATTACTGACCAAGGTTGACCCTGCTTAGCTTCCAAGATCAGACTAAATCTGGTGCCTTTGAGATAGCTGCAAAGGTATATGATGAAGGTAGTAAGAGATTTATCAATGTTCTGAGATCCAATTTTCAGAGCTTCAAGGTGGGATACTAACCATTTGTTTTATTACTCATTACATAGATGGGGCCACTGTGGCAGAGCAGGTTAAACCACTAAGTTGTAGAACTTGCCAACCAAAAGGTCAGTGATTTGAATTCACAGATGAGGTGAGCTCCCGTTGTTAGCCCCAGCTTCTGCCAACCTAGCAGTTTGAAAACATACAAATGTAAGTAGATCAATAGGTACTGCTTCGGCGGGAAGGTAACAGCGCTCCATGCAGTCATGCTGGCCACATGACCTAGAAGGCATCTACGGACAACGCCAGCTCTTCGGCTTCAAAATGGAGATGAGCACCACCCCCCAGAGTCGGATTCAACTAGACTTAATACCAAGGAGAAACCTTTACCTTTTACATAGATATACCATCTTTCTGTCAATGAGCCTAAGGCAACATAAACCTTTCTTCTATTCTCTACTTCCTTCTCATAACAATTCTGTGAAGCAAGGATGTGAAATGAGGAGAGGGAGGGAAGTGCCATCCAAAAAAAAGGTGCCGCACCCTAAATGATTTTTTCCTTCTGTTCCCAAATGTACTCGTATACCTTCGTAGTAACACTGAGGATTTAGAAATGCGGCTTAGGCATCCAAAGAAAAGGGTCTGGCCAAGTTAGCTAGAGACTGAAAACACAGCAAATAAAAGGCTTCTGGGGTGGACAATTTTCAATCTCACTCAAAATTTGGGGATTGAAGGAAAATTTCACTGGAGGGCTGGATTTTTATTGGTGGGCACTTAACTCAATGTGAGATAGCTCAGCTGTAGATATAATCTTTATGCAAGTGTTCCCTGAGATATAATCATTATTTTCATAGTTCCTCTAATGTAAAAAAGTTGAAAAAGGTGCTCTAATTACTACCCACTCTGCTTGTTTTATAAAGAAGTGAACAATTGTGGCTTCTGATGTGGTTGGGTGTTAAGTTTGGCTCTCAGCCTACCTTATATAGCTAATGTATGTCGACCTTCTGCATAATTCAAGAGTAGGTTTTGGGACCAAAATTAAGGATTTTGATAGGACCCATAGATAAGCCAAGGGTCATCCTCCAGAGAGGGAGGAACGCCTTGGGGCCAGTTATCCATGGCCACCACTTCCCACCAAAAAGGGGAGAATGAGCATTGCGCCTATGAGAGTAGAGGGAATTGGTTCTTCTTTTAAGTTCTCTAAGGACAGCTCTCACCTTTTGCTACTCTACTTAAGAGAAGGGAATGGCTCTTTGTTTGATAACGGCTAAACAATGGATACATTGGTCTAGGTTGTTTGGGCTCATTTTAAATTAAAATGTCTAGTGTCTTTGAATGGTAAGTCTTCGAATTGTGAAACTGAAAACAAACCAAAAGTTTATGTGCAGAACATTATGGTACTGTAATCTTTTTGTGTGTGGAGTCCCCAATGGTGCAGTGGGTTAAACCCTTGTGCCAGCAGGACTGATGACTTGAAGGGTTGGGTTGCTAACCTGAAGGTTGCCGGTTCGAATCCAACCCAGGGAGAGTGCAGATGAGCTCCCTCTATCAGCTCCAGCTCCATGCGTGGACATGGGCCCGGCTGTGGCGCAAGCTGGTGAGCAGCCAGCTGCAGCCAGCTGAGACCAATCACTCTGACCAAGAGGTCATGAGTTTGAGGCCAGCTTGGAGCCTGCATTTGTCTTGTCTTTGTTCTATGTCAAGGCATTGAATGTTTGCCTTATATGTGTAATGTGATCCGCCCTGAGACCCCTTCGGGGTGAGAAGGGTGGAATATAAATACTGTAAATAAATAAATGAGAGAAGCCTCCCACAAGGATGGTAAAAACATCAAAACATCTAGGCACACGCTGGGCAACATCCTTGCAGACAGCCAATTCCCTCACACCAGAAGCGACTTATAGTTTCTCAAGTCGCTCCTGACATGAAAAAAGAACTTTGTGTGTGTGTGTCATCACACACATACACACACACCTTAATCTGAGGAAGGAGAAACTCAAGAGCGTGGAATGCCCAGGGAGTGCTAAACCAAAACTTCTTTAAAAAGTATGATCATGTTGTCTTGGGAAAGCAACACAAGGGAGTCCATAGCCCTTGTTCCAATACTTAAGAATCAGTGCTTCAGAATCTTTGTTCTAAATTCAGTGTCCAACTGTTCTCAGCAGGCTTGCTTTGTCACTTTGATATCCCTCTTTCCCTCCGGGGTAATCTTTTTTTTTTTTTTTTAACCACACTTCTCCTACTTTGGTCTGTCAAAGCTGCCATTTGCTAGCCTGACTTGCGAGGAAAACAGAATGAACATCAATCTTGTCAAGCGCCACGCCGTTAGGAAGCTTCCTGTAATGATAATGTGCGTGTCTGGGTTTTTTAGCTGCTGTCAGTCAAAATCACTAGTTCCAAGATAAGGTTATGGGAAGACCTACAATAACAAGAATGGGACTCTTACAGACAACAGCACAGATTGCAGCTTCCCAGTGGGTCATCATTCCCAGACGCCAAAGTGTAAGCCTGGTGCTTTGTCTGGTTTGAAGTTACTGATGCTGACCGAGAGAGACAGCAGATTGCATTTTACACTTAGACCAATGTTTAGCAAAGGTGAGAGAAATTCACAGCCAACTGCCACAGCAACTGGGACTGCCAAGAGGCCAAAGATCATGAGCAGAGTGTATTGTTCAATGTTAATTCTCTAGCACCTCCAGTTAGCATTAAAAAGATAGCAAGGTCTATGCTTGAGACCTTGGAAAAGTGCTGCAAATACTGCCAGGTTTGCCTTAGAATTAGGAGCCTCGTATGTTCACGCCTTTTCTGCAATTATAATTTCCATGACAGCCCTAATGTGTTTTGTGTCCATTGTAAGTCACCAGCCACCTCCAGGGCAAGGAGGCCTATAGATGCTGGAGATGTTTTTGTAAGTCATTCAGCCAAAGGGGCTCTTGCAAAAATGTTAGGACTTGCACATTTTAACAATTAAAGCACACCCACACCCAACACAAAGAGCCTTGCATGGATCTTAATTTGGAAAAATGAAAAACGTAGACAAGATTTCATCTCTCTCTTTTGTTGTTGTTACATTACAATTTCATTTATTTTGTTTGATTTTTGCTATCTCAAGGTTTGCTACCTCAATATGAGAAAAGGAGATGAAACATTTTGGGAGTGTCATGAATGCCACCCATGTCAAGCGTTGTCAACTTGCCTCTTCATTAACAGCAGGAATAGTAATTGGGCTGTTGTTGAATTACAGTGGCCAGCAGTCCTATCCCATATATCAAATTGTGAGGAATGCTGGGAATTGCAATTCAGTAACAACTCTAGAGCCACACAAATTGACCCTGATTACAACTCTATCCACCTCAAAAGGCATTTTCACCCTTTCTCCTCTTCCATGACCTCCACTGGACCTCAATTCCTTCTGCAAAGAGAGGGAGCTTTTCTTTTGCACTTCTATTGTAGTTCACATAAAAACAGTGGTGTACCTGCTTGTAGTAGCATAGCTGGCAGTGCAATAGAAATAGTTTTACAAAATAAAGGAGAATTTTCACTTCAGAACCACATTCAACCTGACAAGGTGACCTCTGATGAGGCTCACCAGGCTGAAAATCTGAGAGCCTATGAACTGTTAATGGGTATATAGAAGAGGGAATTTAAGTTCTTGCTTGTTACGTATTTGCAACACCTAGTGAAACTTACTCTTCTACACATTCATGAAAGGTTAAAGAGCCCTGTAGCTTTCAGCATGGCAACCCTAGTCCTTCATGCCTCGTGCCTATCTACAGCCCGGTTTGAATCAGGGCTCTTGGACACATAAACATAGGTATTTGGGGACATCACATGAATTTGTTATTCATATTTTTACAAACTTGTTGATGAGGTAAGTCCTTACCAAAGAGTAGGGGGTTTATTTTTTTGTATCACATTTCAAGGATAGGTTACATTTTATATACTGCATTTTAATACTTTTAAAGACAAAATAAACAACTGTAATCTGACTATGATGAGCGAGATTACACAGGATAAAACTTTAAACAGGAATCATGACAAACTCAAAATGACATTAAGCAGCTATGATAACACAGGTGAAGTAAGACAATGACACAGATAAGACATTTCTGATAAGGATAAGGGGAGTGAAAACCTCTTGCTTGGAGCAAAGATAACACATTTGGTCATAGATCAGTGGGCTAGAGATGTCGAACTCCTGGCTGTCTGGAAAACCACATGTTAAGGAATACATTCAAAAATATTAATTAACTCGGTTTCAGAGTGTCCAAAAACTCAACAAAGCTCAGGAAAGTTACTCTTCGGATTACAGCTCCGTAACCCCCCAGCTAAGGGGACTGTGGAAGCAGTAGCTCAAAAAAGGAATTGTTCAAAAAGATCTGGAAACAAAATGGATTTGGGAGAGTGGAAATGATGTGGGAAACTAATCCTGAAGAATGATGTGGATCAGGATGGGAGTGGAATCAGGGAGAGGGAGACTTGTGCTGCGATTCTGCTTCTCTCACATAGTTTTATTTAACCTTCATATATCATTTTGAAACAAAGCTTTGGAAAAAGAAACAGAATTTGGATATCATGGAAGCAACAGAACGGAAAAAGTCTTAAGAAAGACAGGAAGAAAAAGAAAAAGCTGAAAAGTCAAGTGAGAAAAAACCACCAAAGATCAAAGCATTTACATACAAGACTGTGCCCTCAAGTCCCATATCAGCTAAAAGGCTCAGAAGAATACCATAGTCAATAGTACCAAATACCATTGAAAGATCCAGGAGGACTAGCAGGAACACACTCTACATCTAACTCCCGTGCAGGTCATCCACCAAGGTGAACAAAGCTGTTTCTGCCCATAACCGGGCCTGAACTCAGATTGAAATGGATCCAGGTAATCCATTTCTAAGAAAGCCTGGAGTTGTGTTGTCACCACTCACTCTTAAGACCTTACTTAAAAAGAGAAGATTAAAGAGTGACCGATAGTTACCTAGGGAGGAGGTGTCCCATGAAGGTTTGTTTTCAGCAAGTGGCCAGTCCTTCCCTGGCAGCTTTAATCAATCAAGATGGATATATGTGTAAGAGACAAGTACTTGGCCTCACCTCTCCAAGCAATATGCCCACATCATCATACTGAACAACCTGAAACACATCAATCAAAACTAGACAGCAAATCTAAACCCAGATATTTGTCTATCCGTGACAATGTGGTTCTTTCAAACTTCCCTATCCCCAGATCACCATAATAATAATAATAATAATAATAATAATAATAATAATAATAATAATAATAATAATAATAATAATAATACCGTTGCTCAAATGATTCATTGGAACTTGTGCCACAAATACCATCTGCCTGCGACAAAGAACTGGTGGGATCACAAGCCAGAAAAAGTTACAGAGAATGAGCATGTCAAGCTACTCTGGGACTTCAGAATTCAGACAGACAAGGTTTTGGAGCACAATACTCCTGACCTCACGATCGTGTTAAAAGACAAAGTATGGATTGTCGATGTCGCAATCCAAGGTGACGGCAGGATTGAGGAGAAACAACTGAAAAAGTTGACACGATATGAGAATTTAAAGATTGAACTACAAAGACTCTGGCACAAGCCAGTCAAGGTGGTCCCAGTGGTGATCGGCACACTGGGTGCAGTGCCTAAAGGCCTTGGCCTGCACTTAAACACAATCGCGCTGACAAAATCACCATCTGCCAGCTGCAGAAGGCCACCTTACTGGGATCTGCTCGCATTACTCGCTGATACATCACACAGTCCTAGACACTTGGGAAGTGTCCGACGTGTGATCCAATTCAACAGCCAGCAGAGTGTATGCTGTGGACTCATTTTGTTGTGTTTCTAGTTATAATAATAATAATAATAATAATAATAATAATAATAATAATAATAATAATAATAATAACAACAACAACAAATTTATTTGTACTCCACTACTATCTCCCCCAAGGGACTTGGGGCGGCTTACAGCAGCACATAATAGCGCCATAAAACACATAAAAATACAGGTAAAATTACATCAACATGTTAATATAACAATTTCAATTAACATAAAATACCACATTACAAAATAAAAGGCCAACCCCAATTTAAAAGAACAGTCAGTAAAACACAGCAATAACTACTATTAAAATGGATAGTACAACATCCTGGCCCCTGCCAAATTTCAACATTCATAGAATCATAGAATCATAGAATAGTAGAGTTGGAAGAGACCTCATGGGCCATCCAGTCTACTATTCTATGATTCTATGATTCTTAAAGTGCCAGTGTCAATATTAAGTTATTTGGTCCTTAATATTAGCTGATGTCTTGGTCATTTTCAAAAGCCTGCCTAAAGAGCCATGTTTTCAGCTCCTTGCAGAAACACTGTGTGGGGGCAAGCCTAATATCCCTGGGGGGGCATTCCAAAGCCAGGAGGGCACCACCAAGAAGGCCCTCTCCCCCATCCCCACCAACCGCACTTGAGATGAAAATGGGACCAAGAGGAGGGCATCCCAGCAGATCTTAGAGCCCACACCGGTTCATGGGAGGGATGCAGTCATGAAGATAGGTTGGACCCAAACTGTGCAGAGCTTTGTAGGTAATAACCATCATCCTGACCAGCAAAAATCAGATCAATAGTGAGGCTTGTTATATGTGTAGGGCCAGATATTAAATTGAAGTAGGACCATAATTACCATGGGAGCCATGAAATCCTGGGCGTTCCCTGATATGTGTACCTCAGCATGGATGTTCAAATCCCCCAAATAAATTAAGTTTGTGGGAGATCAAAACCATTTCTAAGATCACCTCCTGCACTTCAAGAAGGGGGATAGTTGGAAAACAGAACCCCAGTCCTGTTTTATTGTGCTATTGCAAGATGTGCACACTCAAAACTTGGGAGATTGTCAAACAGGGTACTTCAATATGAGAATGAACCCATGATTGATTACTGCAACTCCTATTAGTATTAAATTGACATAGGAAATTGGGGTGGGAATTCAAGTACCACAGATGTTAGTGTTCAAATGCCCAGCTTCTAATTTTGAGATAGGCTGGGAAATGTTCTACAGCCGACACTGTTCGGATAAACTAGTGCAAATTGGAATTCATAGCTGAAAGCAGAGAAATAATGCAATTGGGGGGTATACAATGAATAGCAGGGGACTGTTAATAAGGGGTTTAACTTGACAATTTCAGCATGAAAAATTAACAACTGCAGAAATACTCGTATTTATCATCAGGGTCTCTGTGGGGTACACACAATATAAACAATGTGCAGCACCATACTATTCCTGTCTTACAGATACAACAAAGCAGGGCTGAAATAAACTATGTTATGAATATTCAAAAATGGCTGCCTTCTTTTGCTTTTCAGGGTGGAAATGTTATATTTTGAGGAAAAGGAAAGAAAGAAAATTCAGCGACTTTCTGGAGCATGAAAAAATATACATGAGGAAATAAGAGGACTGGAGAGGAAAGACACAGTGCCTCTCATTGGGGGTCACTGTGCATCAGGAGTACAATAGGAATGAACAGGGAATATATATACTGCCTCAATGCAGTATATATATTCTCCTTCTCTGGAAGTTTTTAAACAAAGGTTGGATGGTCATCTGTCAGGATATTCCTTCATGGCAGGGAGTTGGGACTGGATGGCCCTTGTGGTCTCTTTCCAACTTTATGGTTCTAAATCAATGATTTCCAACCTTTGATTTTCCAGGTGTTTTGGACCTCAGATCCCAAAATTCCTGACAATTTAACAAGCTGTCTGGGCTTCTGGGAGTTGAAGTCACAAACAGATGAGTGAAGGCTGGAAATCACTGTTGAAGTAGTATCTGTCAAAATTCATCCAAGAAATCAGTAGAATGGGTTTATAGGATTTTAATGGCTAGGGCAAAAGCAGATGTGAAGCGACCTAGAACTGGCATTAGTGTCGGCATTAGAACTGCAAATCCAGAGATATCTGTGGTGCTGCCCTTTGTGGTATTGCAGGGAGCTACAGGAAGGAATGTCGTCTTCTCTGTCAAATATTCCCAGGCTCATCAATGACTTGATTGCACTTAGGATGCCCACCACTCCATTCTGTCGCAGTGAAATTCGATAAATATATTCCAAATTAGTGTAGAACTTTATCAGGAAAACAACGTTTTATCTCCAATGGTTGCTAGTGGTGGCCATATTGATAGGGTAGTAAATACATCCCAACTTTTAATCAAAAATTTAAAGGAGCTCCCCAAGGTGCTAAATGTATGGAAAGAGGGGAACAAAGTTCAACACCTTGGACAGTTCTGTTCAGATGCAAAAGCCTAGAGCAAACTAACATGGAAGCCATCCGCCATGACTGTCTGACACCTAATTCATGGATGATGGGTGAATCTACACACTGTAGAATTAATGCTGTTTGACATTTCTTCGACTGCCAGTGCTCATTGCTATGGAATCATGAAAGCAGCAGTTTTACAAGGTCTTTACCAAACACCAAATCCCAGGATTCCATGTCATTGAATCATAGTAGCTAAAGTGGTGTTAAGCTACATTAATTCTACAGTCAGTAAGTCTATATTGACCACTGCTGGCTTATGAATTTTGATTATACAGTCAGCTTACTCTTCAATAAAGAGCAGGGCTAAAACTGTTTAAAATAATAAAATTATATTATAATATATCTTCAATGAGCATAATGACCAGGTCATAATTTGTCAAGAGCAGTGGTACCGAATTATTTTCATTTACGGTATTTATATGTTAATACAAATACACTAAGTTCTGAACAAGCTACAAGCTCCCTCTCCTTTTGCCTTTTGTATAAGGAGACTGCATTCTAATACAAGAGATGTTTTTCCCCTCCACCATCACTACATGTTATGAGTCACTCATTCTCCAGTTCAGAATTGGCCTTGTGATATTGTAAATTAAAATAATAACAACTGCCGCCCCCACAAACAGGAGGAGACTTGGGGGGAAATAAAGAAAAATATGCAATTTTATGTTACTTGTGGGAGGTATATACATGGTTCCGTAAAGAAATAATTGCCACATTATAAAACTAACAAGCACCGACTGGAAAGGAGTCCTTGGGGGAGGAAAAGAGGAGGGGCCCATATTTATCATTAATGAGAAGTCTGAGCTAAAGTCACGAATTGGATGAGTTGGAACCACAAGTAGCAAAGAACATGGCATTTACTGCCTTGGGAGAAGGACAAAAGTCTACAGCCTCATTAAACCTGGCCAGTATTCGTGTGAACATAACTTTAAGATACGCAGATTTGAGCTTCTGAATATTTGTCCCCAAAAGGCTCATAACCAACCTGTGTTATTTGATACATAAGCTAGAGACATTGCTAGGTCTCTTCCCACATTAACACATGCAGGGTTATCTTCAGCTGGTGTGTTTAAAGCAGTGGTTCACAACCTTTTTTTGACCAGAGACTACTTTGACCAGGGACCACTTTGATCAGGGACCACTCTCCAACATTACCAAAAAGGTTACAAATCAGTTTTTGGTCAACTTTAGATTTGGTTTACTGATTCAGAAAATTGCATTGGATAGACCACATCAGCTCTAGTTTCTGATACAGAACATATGCCATCCAGTAGTTGCCTTCTGCTCGCCCACAGAAAACCATATTTCATAATCTAGAGCTGATGTGGTCTATCCAATGCCATTTTCTGAATCAGCACCCCAAATAACCCTAGGAACAGGCCTAAAAATGAAGACGCCATGAAATTCTTTTTTTTGTTTGGGCTGTGTTATTATCCGTAGTAGTAACGGATAATAAAATAGGCCACAGACCATATTTTAGTTCTTACGGAGCACTGGTGGTTCACGGACCACAGGATGGGAACCACTGGTTTAAAGGGAGATAACTCTTCTAACATGTACAGTACATTCTAGACCATGAATAATCGTGGTTTTAAGTGCAAAATGTTTTTTAAACTGATCATGTTCAGATGAGAGCAACCAGGACGAACAAAGGTCTGGAAACCAAGCCCTCTAAGGAACCACTTAGGGAGGTGGAAATGTTTAGTTTGGAGAAGTAGAGACTGAGGGAAGACGTGACAGTCATCATTCAATATCTGATGTAATTATTTCTTTACAGTATTTATATTCCGCCCTACTCGCCCTACTCACCCCGAAGGGGACTCAGGGCGGATCACATTACACATATAAGGCAAACATAGAACAAAGACAAGACAAATGTGGGGCTCCGAGCTGGCCTCCAACTCATGACCTCTTGGTCAGAGTGATTTATTGCAGCTGGCTGCAGCTGGTTGCTCAACAGCCTGCGCCACAGCCCGGCCCCGATCTGATGGGCTGTCATGCGGACTTGCTCTAAGACTCTTTTATTTGCCTTTTTAAAATACTATGGTATCTCCAGAACTCTTCTCCAGTAACACTTAAGGATCTTGTCTAGTTCCTTTGTCTCTGCTCTTCCAAGTCCTAGTCTTCTGATTTCTTGACTCCAGTCTCCATTCTGATTTATGATTAAGCCAAAGGATGGAAAATCTTGAACTATTTAAATATCTGCATTATCTATTTAAAAGCTAACACCTGTGGTCATTTTTTAATGTTCTATGAACCTGCTTTTGAACTTTCTTCCTTGACTTTTTTCAGTCATTGTCCCAAATCTTTACTATTTTTGCTAGTAGTATGGTGCCTGTTTGCTAATTAAAAGCGTTAAAAGTGACTTTTTTGGATCATGATTCCAGAATCTCTGTGCCCTCCCAAGCATAACTAAAATATTGATTTGGGGGATTCTGGGAGCTTTGCTCTAGCAAATCTATTCAGGGATAGTCATGCTGACTGTGCAACAAAATATTTAGTCTAACCATCACTTTTTAAAGCTACGTTCCTAGCTCAAAGGACTTTGAAAAGCACCGTGGGACAAGGAATCACTAAGTAACTTAGAGCATTGATGGAAATCGTGTCATGATCTTGGTGACAAACTTCTTTCCAGTATTCTATCTTGCTATTGAAATGAGTGTGCAACTGAAACCTGGGCTTTTTTCCGGGTCAGAGGCAACCAATGAATGTGGAGGCACGCTCTGACCTGGAAAATCCCCTGGGCATCCTGGATCTGAATAGAGCCAACAAGCCTGCTGATATCTTGACAGCTGAGACTGCACAAGTGTGAGAGCAAAGTCAAGCCCACGAAGCTTGAACCAAGGGGCCTACGATTTGTGCCAATGGTGGCTGGGGCTGCATGGAAATGTGCTATTCCTCTTTCTCAGCACATGGACACAAAGAACATCTTATATGGTCCAGGCTACTAGATATTAACAAAGCCAACCAAGACCATTTTGAGTTAATTTGTATAACTTATTTCAAAGGAGCTGGGGATGAAGCCAGTGAACCTTTGAAATAACCTTTGGCATATTTTCTGGAGATATGTTCCAAGACCTCTGAAACTACAGCTAATAGCAAGCTCTATATTTTCAAATTATACAACTGGAAGGAACCATGAGGGCCATCCAATCCAACCATCTGCCATGCAGGAACATAAAATCAAAGCTCTCCAAAGAAATGACTATACCAGGGTTGGAAACATACTATAGAATAGCATTGGAAAACTAAGAGAGCCTTAAAATACTTCCATGGGAGAATACTATTTGGAGCACCGATTAGTACATCGTACTGTATGTGCTCTACCAATAATTCAAAACACCTTCTCCACAGTCATACCATCAGCACTCCATGCTTCCTTTTTAACTACCATGGATGCATCCTGTGCGAAATTGTGTGATTTGTAGTTTAGTGAAGCACTATAACCCTCTAGCTGGAAATTCTAAATATCCCTCCCCAAACTGCAAATCCCAGAATACCCTAGGACTGAGCCATAGAACTTAACGTGGAATGCTATAAACATGAAACAGACTACAATAAGCCTGGGAAACCTGCACCCTTCCAGATGTTGTCAGACTCCAATTCCCATTAGCCCCAGGCTGACTGGTCATTTGGTGAGGGCTAATGGAATCTGCACTTCAAACTAGAAAGCCCCAGGTCCCCCTGCCTTGACCTATAAAGCAGAAGCTAGAGGGGGTTAAGGAAAAAAGAAACACACATACGATGACACACATTTCATCGTTCGGAGGAATCAAATTTGCTATGACTCATCTTTGATTTCTCCCAGAATTGAACATGACAAACCACTGAAGTAAACGCATTAGTGCGAGGTTATTTTTAGAAGTCTTTCTGCACAGGACTGAACTCCACAGATCAAGGGCACAATCCAAAAAATCATGCACACTGCTACCATGCTGTTTTCTTTTTTAATGAACCATATTTTTTTCAGCAGGAATAGATGGGAAAATTTGCAGCAGCAGTTCATGGTTTATTAAAATTTCTTGGAAGGCCTTTTCTCTAATAAAAGATTCAAAGTGCCTCATTGTGATTAAATATACAAAGGCATTAGAGAAAAGCAAGGCAAACTGGCTGCAACCATACAGAATATCAGAAGCATGTTGGTGCTTCTTTCCTTATTGCTCCCCCTTGGATCAAAACCAAGTAAAGAAGCCATGAGATCCTTCAAGGACACAGGGATTTGTTAATGTTAATTTGCACATAATTATGGGGTGATTTCCTTAGTTGCTTCCTTCCCAAATAAATCAGAGAAATAAATAAAAAAAACAGTTCATCACTTGTTTTTTTCTGTTTATCTCTGCCTAAGGGAAGGAAAAGAGAAAGAAGAATGTACTTGTGCTCTTATTATATACTAAACTGAAGCCCCATTCACACCACACAATTATTTTATTACATTATATCAGTGGTTCCCAAGCTGTGGGCCATGGTCCAGCAATGGGCCATGAAAACTAAAATCTGGTCTGCGAACCTCCTTCCTCTTTATTTTATTTTATTTATTTCCGCTCCTTTCTGCAAAGCTGACTATTGCATTAGATAGACCACATCAGCTCTAGATTATTAAATATGGTTTTCTGTGGGTGAGCAGATGGTGACTACAGGGTGGCATATGTTCTGTATCAGAAAATAGAGCTGATGTGGTCTATCCAATGCAATTTTCTAAATCAGCACCCGACATAAGAAAAACGAATCTAAAGTTGAACAAAAATTTATTTGTACTAATGTTGGAGAGTGGTCCCTGGTCAAAAAAAGGTTTGGAACCACTGTATTTTATTATATTTGTATCCTGCCTTACTCCTGATATGGGGACTCAAGTGGCTAACAAAACATAGAACACAATGCAAATTGAAGCGAAGTAAATGCACTATAGATATAAAAAAATTAAAAAATGAAACCATTTGTGTCATTACAATGATTAAACATTAAAATATTAAAATGCATTAAAAGCTGCTTTGAATCCCAAACTTGGAAACAAGAATGTGCTTTGAATGCAGTTTTCCTGCTTCTTGGCCGGGGGTTGGACTGGATGACCCATGAGGTCTCTTCCAACTCTATGATTCTATGAGTAAATAGCAGCAGCAGCAGCATCAGTGTCACTACCATCATCCAAGGAAGTAAACTTCTATCTCCAAATAGGTTCCGCATGTCAGATAGTTCCCTTAAAGTTTCAATTAAAACCCAGAGCAAATCTGCCAACCCAATAACATGGAAGTCATTGTCATGAGGATCTAAATATCTCTGGAGGGAGCAGATCCTGTCTGATCTCAGAAACTAAGCAGGATCAGCCCAGGTTAATATCTGGGTGGCAGACCACCAATGAATGCCAGATGCCATGGGCTATATTTCAGAGGAAGGAACAAAATCACCTCTACAGTATTCCATGCCTAAGAAAACCCTATGGAAATTATGAAAGTGCCATAAGTTGACAGGCAACTTGAAGACACATCAGTAGCTAGCTACTGTCTAGGCGTTTGGGTGTTGTCTGAAATGTAGTTAATCTTTTTCCATTCTTCTGAGCCATGCCTTCTTTCTGGGTGTCTGTGTTTACTTTTGACTGCTGCTAGGTAAGATGCCAGCACAGTTGGTAGTGCTGAACTCTATCAACAGTGCTGAACCCTGTTAGCTGGTTTTTTTTTTTATTTAAACCAGACAAGTGCCCCCTGGGCAGCTGAGGCGCTAACAAGACCACCAACCATTGCCTGATCCTAATGTGTCTATCCCTTCCTATTGACATTCAATGGTTCTTGGGAGGCTGATTGCTTCCTGGTTAGGAAGTTGTGCTGACAAGGCCCTTGAGTGATGAAATCTGAGGTCGGCAGTATCCAACAATACTCCCCACTCGGCATTAAGAGATTAGCAACCTACTGGTGATTATTGATGTCTACCTGGCTGCTTGCCAAGCAAAATACTGCTTCATTCAAGGTAATTTGATCTTCCAGTGACAGACCATACTGCACACTACTTTGTTTTTTTTTAAGGAAGAAGAAAATAGAAAAGTGTTCCTGCTACCGAAGAGAAAAACTTAAAAAACCCAGAGACATAGAGAAGCTTTGCTGGAGGGTGGTTTCTCCCGGGAAATAATATGTTATCTGACCTGTGCAGGGAGGGCTCTGTGTTGTGTCAAGGTTCCCTTTGTGTCTTCTTTTTCAAAAAAGAAAAACAAGAAAGAGGAGATTACAGCAGATTTCTAAAATGCACCTCATTATTCCCAACTCCCTGACATCTCTGCAGTCTTTCAACACATAAAAAAGAGAGAGAATGACAATCTCATGTGAGCAAAAAGAGGGATTCCAGGCCCCCCTTTGAACCTGCCATTCCTGTTCCCAGAGATACTGATGATTATGTTTTAGACCTGGGTTCTAGTTCTTTTAAAAACACTTTGTAATTGACTAACAGAAAGCTTTTTAATTTTTTTTGTAGACTGGACCTATTTAAATATTTTGTCATTCTGGAGTTCACACTATTCTCATCTATTTTTAAAAAATTGAGAGTATTTACAAAAATTTAAGCCGTATGGAATTAAACCTTGTTGGATAGACCTTTAGGCGTAGCAGTGAATGTTACTGCAATAAAGTTCAGACAACCCACTATATCAGCGTTTCTCAAGTTTGGTCCAGATCCATTATTGTTTGAGTCCACAGTGCTCTCTGGATGTAGATGAACTACAACTCCAAAACTCAAGGACAATGCCCACCAAATCCTTCCAGTATTTTCTATTGTTCATGGGAGTTCTGTGTGCCAAGTTTGGTTCAATTCCATTGTTGGTGGAATTCATAATGCTCTTTGATTGTAGGTGAACTATAAATCCCAGCAACTGCAATTCCCAAATGACAAAAGCACCCGCCCCCCAAACCCCACCAGTAATCAAATTTGGGTGTATGGGGTATTTGTGCCAAATTTGGTTCCATAAATGAAAATACATCCAGCATATCAGATATTTACATTACAATTCATAACAGTAGCAAAATTACAGTTATGAAGGAGGAACTAAAATAATCTTATGGTTGGGGGTCACCACAACATGAGGAATTGTATTAAAGGGGTCATGGCATTAGGAAGGTTGAGAACCACTGCACTATATGCACTCTACAAATCACTTGGGAACTCACAGGACTAGTTGGAAAGAATGTGCTATTTAAACAACTATTTAAATAACTTCCAAATTCAGTGATGCCATGGTTCCATGTTTCCCGTGTGTAAGGTACACGGGGCACAAGAATCTGCCTGATATCCGATCAAACTATTTTCAATGTTTTCCTTGCACAGGACCCAAGGAAACCGGAGTATATTTATATGACTTCCTAGTCACCTGTTGATTTCTGGCAACCTCAAAATTTCATGGAATTTTCTTTTTGACACCTTGATCAGTCTACATAAAAGAACAAACTTTCCAAATATAATAAGGGGCTTTCTGTATATATTTCAGATTTCAATATTAATGTCAAAAATACGTAATATGATTTTAGATAGGAGTTGTGCTACAGCCGAACAGTAAAGACAAATATCACTTCAATAAAATAAACATTAAATATTAAATAACCAAAAAATAAACTAAGATGTAAACACTAAACTAATCTGGGAATCTGCTATTGCAACACATCCAATGAAGTGGTTTAAAACCAGTATAAAAAAGGTTAGGACTAAATATATTCCAGTCTATTTGGAATACACAAAGTTCATTCCAGAAGCAGGTTTAAGAACTGGTCCAAGAGTAGAGAAGAGCCTTGACTCCCAATGTGACCATCATCCTACTTTCTTTGCTAGTTAACATTTACCCAGTATTCTTTATTTTGCCAATTGTTTGCCTTAGATAGTTGAGCAAATAATTTTCATGGTTGCCTCTTGCTAGCACCTGGGCAAAAACTGGGGGTTTGTTGGCGATTCCATGTAAGATTTGAGTTCATATGCAGCACCGCTGTCGACTTCCATGGATTTCTGAAAAAACAGGAGCTTTACGTCTCTGTAGAGATAGATCTTTCCAGACTTAGAAACTTCCAGTCTTACAAGGATCAAGTTTTACAACCCTCAAATAAGGGCCATCCCTTATAATATGGCAACCCTGGAATATTTCTTCAGCTGTTACTTAAACTGAGATCTAACTACAAAACAATAAGGCTTGATGGGAATATCACATCCCAATACAATAAATATCCCCAAGTCCTTGGTTTATTTGGGTTTTTAAAAACTACCCATGCACGTTTCACCAATTAATTATTGATCCTGGTTTGACCTCCTGTAAAAAGGGGCAAACGTATAAAGTGCCCTCTGCTTTGTAGCTCACACAAAGCAGGAAAGAGTCAAACCAAGGGCGTATTGAACAGAGAACAAGTTACAAAAATCCAGTCTACAGCTCATTGCCTAGCAACTAACCATGCTATCCAGAAGAGCCCATCAACCATTTATTTTTATTTTTTGAAAGAGCCAATACCTTGCCTTTCTTAAAATAAAATCAATTACCCTCCTGCAGTAACATAAAATGGAATTGTAAATTACTGCCTGAAAAACTATCTAGCAGCATCTACATTTCAATGTAAACTGTCTGATGCATATACAAATGTCCACCTTCAGTTTCACATCTCACTCCCTAAGAATTTGTTGTGTGTCTTCAAGTCATTTCTGACTTCTGGTGACCGTAAGATAACCCTGGTCCAGCAGTCAACCCACACCCCACAATAGCCCTGAACCCCAGCAAATTCAAAGGAGCTTAACTCTGGGTTGACATGTACTGTATAGTAAAAACAACAACAATTTTAAAAAGAAAAACAGACACTGACATTTAATGCGCCAAGTGGGTTGTCATATGTCGCAAGTGCTCTGATGGTTTATTCCTGCATGGCAGAATGGGGTTGGACTGGATAGTCCTTGGGGTATCTTACAACTCTATGCTTCTTGACACCCAAATCTGTGGTGGAGTCGCCTTAGAGTTACCGTATGTCAGAAAGGACTTGAGGACATGCAAAAACCAACAGAGCCCATGCATTTCTTTTGTGAATGTCAACTCTTTATGCTTGGCAAAGCAAGAAAACAGTTTTCCTAATATTCAAATCACTCCAGATGCGAATGGTACAGTTTTCTTGTTACTACTTTGGTTCACATCTGCAAAGGTACTTTTACCTATTCAATAAGTATCTTAAGACATGCTATATGATTCTATGTTTTTAAGGTACTACAAGACTCTCTGAAAGTTTTCTAACTAGCACCCTTTACGCTCTTGCATTTCTAGCTGATACTTGAACCTCCTTTTCTCTAATTTTGACAACTGGGCTGACTTTTGATGCTATGAGTGCTGGTGCTGATTATACATCTTTAAGTCAACTGCGTCTTATAGAGACTGTATGTTGGCGTATTTATTTATTTATTTATTTACAGTATTTATATTCTGCCCTTCTCACCCCGAAGGGGACTCAGGGCGGATCACATTACACATATAGGAAAACATTCAATGCCTTTTAACATAGAACAAAGACAAGACAAACATAGGCTCCGAGCGGACCTTGAACTCATGACCT